>NW_020837945.1:90411631-90734878 GCF_003676395.1 Aethalodelphis obliquidens | reverse complement strand
GGGGGGGCGGGCCTGCAGCGGCAGAGGCTGGCGTGACGTTGCAAGAGCGTGAGGCGCGCCGTGCATTCTCCTGGGGTAGTTGTCCCTGGATCCCGGGACCCTGGCAGTGGTGGGCTGCACAGGCTTCCCGGAAGGGGGGTGTGGATTGTGACCTGTGCTCGCACACAGGCTTCTTGGTGGCGGCAGCAGCAGCCTTAGCGTCTCATGCCTGTCTCTGGGGTCCGCGCTTTTAGCCGTGGCTCGCGCCCGTCTCTGGAGCTCCTTTAAGCAGCGCTCTTAATCCCGTCTCCTCGCGCACCAGGAAACAAAGAGGGAAGAAAAAGTCTCTTGCCTCTTCGGCAGGTCCAGGCTTTTCCCCGGACTCCCTCCCGGCTAGCCGTGGCGCACTAACCCCCTGCAGGCTGTGTTCACGCCGCCAACCCCAGTCCTCTCCCTGCGCTCCGACCGAAACCCGAGCCTCAGCTCCCAGCCCCGCCCGCCCCGGCGGGGGAGCAGACAAGCCTCTCGGGCTGGTAAGTGCCGGTCGGCACCGATCCTCTGTGCGGGAATCTCCCCGCTTTGCCCCCCGCACCCCTGTTACTGTGCTCTCCTCCGCGGCTCTGAAGCTTTCCCCCTCTGCTACCTGCAGTCTCCGCCCGCGAAGGGGCTTCTAGTGTGTGGAATCCTTTCCTCCTTCACAGCTCCCTTGTCCCATCCCTATCCTTTTGTCTGTGTTTATTCTTTTTTCTTTTGCCCTCCCCAGGTACATGGGGGGTTTCTTGCCTTTTGGGAGGTCTGAGGTCTTTTGCCAGCGTTCAGTAGGTGTTCTGTAGGAGTTGTTCCACGTGTAGATGTATTTCTGGTGTATCCGTGGGGAGGAAGGTGATCTCCGCGTCTTACTCTTTCACCTGGCATATACTCTTAACACATGTGGGGATATGCTTTGACGAGGAAATTGAGAAATTTTTTTCTGTGGTTGTCCAATAAACATTTTTAGAATAGAATTATATCTTACCAAACTGTCCTTTAAATTTGTGGGAAAACTTTAAAAAAGACAAAACTAAACCTTTTTTAGGGACTCAACATTCTCTTAACGAGTCATTACAGATAATATAGCTATGATAAAAATGCTTTTTAAGCAACAATAACAAGCAAAGCTTGATTTAGTCCAGTGCTAGTCACTCTTCAGTGAGCATGAGCGCAGCAGAGGAATGTTGCTACACAGATTTCTGGGCTCCATCCCCAAAGGTTCCCATTTGGGAGGACATGGGTGGAGACTAAGCATTTACATTTCATGTTTCGAATAAGCTCCTGGGTGCCATTGATGCTGCTGAACTGTGAACCACGTTTTGAGTAGCATTCATTTAGGGATAACCTAAGAAGCATAGTGTGTGCTAACAATTTAAATTATGTTTTTCAGAAAAATAATTTCAACTGTTCCAGAAGAGGTCAGTGCCCAGAAACAAATATCAGTTCTGTACAGATGCAAGATGATGCCAATTACTTCATCAACCATCTTGGAGTTCCCACCGTGAGGTTTACTTATGAGGACATCAAAGCATTAGAGGTGAGTGTTTCCAAAAATGCAAAACACACACAATATATATAGCAGACATGCAGAATTTTATTTTATCCTGGCTTTTTTGTCTTTCTTACCCAATAGGTAACTATAAGAAGCTGCTTCATTTAGAAAGTTATTCTTGTTGTTCAGAGGCTTTGTAAGAATATTTGAAAACATCAGCTCTTTTCAATAGTGTTGAATTCAATTTAAAAAGATTTATACAGTCACTCACATTTTCAGTGTGCTTCGCAGCAAGAAATGTGCAGTTGTTGGATTAACATCAAACTGTAATTGTAATCTTCAGAATTCACAGAAACAGATGACATGTGCCATAGATTATCCTCTTCTTGCCCAAGGGAAAGTGAATTTCATGTGCTGTATGTTAATGTGAGTCTTGTGGATTAGCTTCCCAAAGTTTGTCAATAGTTTGCTTGCCTAAAAAGATGCTACTTTTTTTGTGTGTGAGGATACGAAGTTTTTTCCCAAAGAATATCACAGAGACCTGATTCACCTTAAGTATGTTCATTCTTCTGTTGGACATTAAGCCTTTTAATCTTTCTCAGAGTTATGTCACAGGAAACTGTTTCTCTGTAGATCCAAACCTGCTGAAAGACTTTTCCTTCTTTTACAAATTGTGCATGCATTATTGGGAGCTATTTGAAAGCCTCTGGGGTGGCCTTCTTGATGTAACTATTTCATTAACAAAATAGTGGCTGAAAAATAGACTAAAACCTTCTTTGTTTTTCAAATTATAAACGTTCCTGGGAAGTTGTGTTTAAATTATATTTTTATCAACGTCAGATATGCAATATCTTAACGTCTGATAGCTTTTAGCAAAAGTGACCTTTAGGTTTCTCTGCACCCCTCTACCCTCACCCCTTACTCCCTCAGTAGACACAAATGATCACTAACAACTTAAATTCACAGATGGAGAAACTCTGGTGACTCCTATTGTAATGAGATGAATTCTTGGGTAATGCAAAAGTAATCACTGTGATTTATCAATTTTTTAAAATTGAATTTTCATGTGCTATTGCTGTTTGAAAACGGGGTACATGTATAGAGGTATCTTTCCTCTTACCAAAACTACTACATATAATGAAACTGATGTATTAAGAAATTAACTCACTTTTAATTTTCCTGCTTGATATCTTCTAACATCTTTTTATCATCCCCACCCCATCCCAGCCCATCCAGCTCCTGTCATGTTAACACATTGAATGAAAGCTTTTATTCATTTTGGTTGAGTTTAAGCCAAGAATTTAGAGAGGCAATGTAGTATAGCCTTAGGTATGGCACTAGACTTGACTCTGAACTCAAGTACTAGACAAATGATTTAACTTCTTTCAGAATTGGTTTATAGATGAGGGGAACTTGGTATACTTATGGAATCTAGAGAGCCATGGTAAGGATTAAATGAGGTTATGCATGTAAAGGGCTTGGCTAACTTTAAGCATATAATAGGACCTCCAGTAACTATAGGTATCATCACAATTATTATTATGATTTACATATTAGGGAGAATTTCTAAACTTTTTCAATAAGAAGACATTAGTGGGAGGGAGGAGCTTGTGAATCGTTAAGAAAAACAAGCTTCTAAGGCTGAAGAGGTGGGATTTGATGAGGATCAGCTGGAAGATCTGAGGTGTTAATGGGAGAAGATTTGGAAACAGGTCCCAGTGATTTTCTCAGAAGGTACTATTATAATGTGAAACACCTCAGGCTAAAGTTTATTGGCTAGAGCTGGCTTAGTCTGAAGAAGCTAATCAGTCTTTCAAATTACACACAGAATGTCTAACTCCCATCAAAATCATTTTCATTTTCTACTGTATTTGTCTCCAAAAAAGCAATTAAAAGAGAATCTTCTATGCTTTATAACTAATGACCTTGTTTATATTGCTTTAGTGTGGAAAATTTTTTTAATGGATTTGTCCCTTACAAAATATGAATGCTTGAGATGAGATAATTTTGTACGGTAAGTTCTCCAAAGAACAGATAATGATCTTTGCTTTCTGCGTTAACCTATAATAGATATCTGTATACAGTTATTAAGAGGAATTATAAACATTGAAAGTTTTTACCCATGATATAAAGGGTATTTATCCTATGTCAATTAGTAAAAGCTGGTAAGGAAGTTAGAGCTTTTCCCATGCAATTAAATTTAAAATATATGTTATATTTTTGTATTGCATAATATACTATATGTATAGTATGTAATATCTACCACTTATTGAGTGCTTGCTTTGCTAAAACTTTTATATTAGCAAATATTTTATATTACCTCATCTCATTCAATATTTATGATATCCCTGTGAGTCACCTTTTATTATTAACACTTTTTTTTTCTGAGGATGAAATGGAGCTTAAAATCAAGTAGCTGATCCAAGGTCATAAAGCTAATAAATGGCCAAGATAGAAGTTGACCTTCGATCTCTTTAACAGTAAGCCCATGTTCTCAACTATTAAACTAAAGTTTGTAAATTGGAAGCCCCAGGGCCAGATCCAGTCCACAAATACCTTTTGTTTGTTCTGCGCTTTATTGAAAACTTGAATTTTTGGGAGAAATGGATTCCTTTTTTTCCATGGAAACAATTGGCTAAATTGTGCATTATGATTACAATGTTAAAGAATATTTCTTCAATATCTCTTTCTATCAAAAATTGGGAAATGAATGATTGATCAACCTAAAGGACCACATGTTTCACCAGACTTGTATCACCTCTATTACCTGTTTGGCCCCTGTAGGAAGTGAGTTCATTATCTTTGCACTAATTTTGAGTAAAAAAGTTAAAGTTGATAATTTTGGAGTCCTTTCTTTCACTTTAAAAATTGTATATGCACTCTAAGTGTGCTAATTTATACTCATATTTTTGAAGAAACTATCCATTCAAAATTTATTTAGATGATTATAATGCAAGCCTTAGAATTTCTGACAGTTTTTTTAATCCAGCAAGATTGATTATAAGTATTTTACACTCAATTTCAAAAATAATGATAATAAGAGAAAAATTACTTGTAGGAAAGTAGATTAGTGCCGTAGACACCACTTTTTATGGACATATGGGACATTATTAGTTCTAAAATTATTTGATGAAATATGACATTTTATAATATCTATTCCCAGTATTTCATACTATCCACATTCCCACCAGCAATTTCTCCCTGTAGTTTCTCTGGATGCCTGTATATTGCATAGATTGCTTGTGGCACCTTTCATCTTTAGCTTTTTTGGCATCTATACTCTAATTTTTCAATAATTAAATTTCACAAATGGAAAGCAATCTATGGGTTTGCCAAATGTTAGAATTATTCCTTCTCATAAGATATCACCTTGTTAATTGAAACGTCTCTAGTTGTAAACTTCATTTAAATAAGGTTTTCAATTTGTAAACATTGTTGCACCTGTTAGGAGAAGCATTCTGCACAGATTAAATACAATGCAGAGATTGCTGAAAAGGAAATGAAAAGACAGATGCTTTCTGATTAAGAGTGCAATATTTATGACAAGCTGGTGGTCCAATGCACATTTCTTCTGTCACTTAACAGCTGTTTCACATAACTTTTGTTCCAGATCAGTATATTTACTCTATATAGGGCATGTCAGAGGGTCAGGCTTTCTTAGTATACCAAAAGATCAATCCTTGCCCTAGTAAACTTTATATTACAGTTTGAAGCTCTGATTCTTCACTCTGTTTAACCTTATATTTTTTGCTCTTCTGCTTTAAAAATTCCTTTTTAAACCCAATTTACCTCTATAATGGAGCATTTAACATTTAAATGATAATGAGATAAAAGGGTATGATAGCTTTTATATAGCAGGGGTCTTTGCATAATTGTTTTAATGTCCTTTGGTAATCCAGAAAACGAAAACCAAGTAGCCTAGGTATTTTGAAACTCTTATTAATTCTTTTTAAGTTAGATGAGTTTGATATCAATCTGATTCTTAAACTGATAGACAGCAGCATGAGAGTGTGTGTGTGAACTTTAAGGTAATTTTATGGGATAAAAATGATAATTTGTGCAATACACATAAATACATTTTGGAGCAAAGTAACTCATAGTTTACATGTTGATTCTTTGTTTTATTCTACTAAGTTGAAGAAAAACTTATCTTACTTAAATTAGAGGTCATTCTGTCATTACATTTTCTGTTGGGAAATTAGTCACTGTCATTGTTATGTTAACAGATAATAAGAATTCAAAAGTCAATTAATATCTCTTGACTTGAGACCAAGTAGTTTGTGTAACTATACATAGGCTGTACTGATGTTTTGTAGTATATGATAGAATTTGTCTTATACTGATAGCTATGCAACTAATTAATGTCACTTAGAAATGAGATTTTACCTCTTCTACTTCAAGATGTGCCAGCTGGAAACGGGGTGGAGAGGGGGTCTTCAGTGTTCTCTCTAGCTCATTCCTTTTCTTTGTAAGTTATTTTAGGAAAAGGAAAATGTCAGAACAAAATATATGGTTTGGTTATTTTCAGATCAGACCTGCTTCATTTAGAGTAAAGGTTTTCAAACATTTTGTTCTAAAAACCCATTTGCACTCTTCGAGTACTGAGCACTCCAAAGAAAAGAGCTTTTTGTTTATGTGAGTAATATGTGCAAATATTTACCATATTAGAAGTTGAAACTGAAGAAATATATATAGTATTTATTAATTCTTTAAAAAGATCAGTAATATACTTGTTATAAATTAATATAAATAACTTATTTTTATAAAATATAGTTACATTTCCCAAGACAAGAAAACATAAATGAGAAGAGTGCACTGTTTTACATTTTGCCAGTCTCTTTAATGTGACTTAATACTTGGTAGCTGGGTTCTCGTATCTGTTTCTGCATTTAATCTGTTGTAACATGTTGTTTTGGTGGAAATATATGAATGAAATATGGTCTAACAGTCTATTCATATAATGACAGACATTCTTCTTTGATACTATACTGAAATGGCAAGTATTAGTTTCCTAAAGGTCCAGTATGGAATCTGAAACCCTATTAATGGACTTTCTGTACCCTATACACTTATGAATGTAGAAAATGAGAGTGAAAAAGCCATGTAATATTACTATTATTATGAAAATAGATTTGGTCTCAGGGACACTTGCAGGTCTCTGGACCACATTTGAAGAAATACTGATTTGGGGAAATGGCCTTGGTTAAACTGTTCTACAGTAGGCCCCTCCGTATCCACATGCAGAACCTGCAGGTATGGAGGGCCAAACTCTACTACGTCATTTTATGTAAGGGACTTGAACATCCATGAATTTTGGTATCCATGGGGGTGTCCACGTATACTGAGGGATTACTGTGCTTTATCCTTTATAATATCTGACTAGCTGTTTAACTTTGCCGTTACAAGGATTTTTGTTTTAATTTATTTATTTTATTTGTTTATTTTTGGATGCGTTGGGTCTTCCTTGCCACGTTTGGGCTTTCTCTAGTTGTGGTGAGTGGGGGCCACCCTTCACTGCGATGCACGGGCTTCTCACTGCAGTGGCTTCTCTTGTTGTGGCGCATGGGCTCCAGGCACACGGGCTTCAGTAGTTGTGGCTCGCGGGCTCTAGAGTGCAGGCTCAGTAGTTGTGGCGCACGGGCTTAGGTGCTCCGCGGCATGTGGGATCTTCCTGGACCAGGGCTTGAACCCGTGTCCCCTGCATTGGCAGGCGAATTCTTAACCACTGGGCCACCAGGGAAGTCCCTGTTACAAGGATTTTGAACTGTGATTCTATATAACCTGTGTTTACCTTTTTTGGTCATCTTTGAGTATTACCATCTCATTCACCTGGCAAACAGCATGAAGTAGGGAATATAACACTCTCATAAACTGTGACCCTACAAAGGATTCTGTTCCTTGGAATCCTTCTTTTGGAAGGGAAGGTTAAACCCCAATCAACAAATCAACCGTTATAGAGCAGACTTGAAAAGCTTTGATTGTACAGTATATGAAATGCCTGTCACAGAGGGAGTGCTGCTAAAGTTGCAGTATGCTTCCAAGAGCCTGAGGAGTAAACACAAGAAATTGAAATATGAGACAAATATTGAAAAGACAAAGAATGGAGACACTCTTAAGACTCAGTTGGATAATTCAAAGATCATATTTCAAATTGCCTCATATTTTGAAATGGCTGGAAGGAGGACAGATCCCTCTAGCAATTATCCTTGCTTGGACTTCTAAATAAGAATATTTATTCTGAATGCCTACAGTGATTGGATCAAAATATATAGCATACGCACTGTATTTTAACTCTAACGCTCTTTTCAGGGATGATCTTGTGATCATGCCTGTTATGAGGGGACTTGTTTTATAATGAAGTTTTTGATAATTTCAATAACACTACTTGCACTAGGTTTAATGATAGACCAAGTTGTAAATTTGGCAAAATTTAAGTTAAGAATATAAGGCAATTCCAGATGTGATTTATTCAGATATTGGTTCATTCTAACACATTCATTAATTTAGCCAGCAGTTAGTTATTAAGCATTGGTTGTAATCCAGCACTCTGTTAGAAATACAAAGATGAATCCAAAAATGCCCTCTTTTCCCTACAGTGGCCACAGTCTAGATTGGGACTCAGACATATAAACAACCAAATAAGTCAGTAGAGTAGACATTGTCTTAAATGACTTCCACTTAACCAATTTGTGGGATTCATTGACTATTTTCATTCCCTTAAAACATAATGATTAATGCTTAAGGCTTGAAGCTCATTGTAATGAGATCCTGCCTGAATTTTTGCACTCTCAGTTCTCTCTGTTTCAATGGTACATTTGCCTGGAGTCAGCTCTATTTTCAGACCTATATATGCCCTTTGTGTTTGTTTTTAGTAACTAGGTAATTTAATTGTTACATAAAATTATGAATCATGAGTATGAAAAAAATGACTTCTTAGAAACCTGTAGCTATAACACTTTAAAAGGTGAGTTGCTAATAAAGAATTGATATGAAATGGTCCAGGCAACTCTCAAAGTTGGGGAAAATTGTAGTCATCTAAACACATTCTGCACTCAGCATACTTCAAAAATATCTTTAATAATTTACTTTAAATAAAAGGCAGCATGAAATGTAGATAATATATGACAAGAAAGAAATCATAGAACTTTATTCAACAGATCAGTATTCAGAGAAAAGGCCTTGGCTTTACATGAAAATATTGGCCAATAAACGTGCATGCACAGGTTTTCAATTAACATGTAATATTTTACATGTGTAGTGTTTTGGTTTGTTTTACTGGTTACTTATTTGAATCAGCTTCTAGATATTAACCTTCCAATCAGTGGGACAAATCATATTGGCTAAGAGGGCTCTTATGTAGAGTAAAATGATGTCAATAGAGTATCAAGTAATCATTATCAAGGAAAATCATGTTTAACAAATACTCATGTAACATTTGTGGTACACATTGTTTTGTTCTAAATCCTTTAAACTTATTCATTTAATTTAATCCTTGTACTTATAACTAGCACTTATAAGGAAGGTACCAGTATTACTACTTTCATTAAAGATGAAACTGAGGCATAAAGTGGTCAAGTAACTTGGCCAACATCACACATCTGTCAAGTGATGGAATTAGGATTCAAACCTGGCACTCCTAGCAACAGATTTCTGGGCTCTTTTCCCTATTCTTACACTATTTCTCAAGGTTTTTGAGATAAAATGAATTAGTTCTAAAATGCTTTCCATCTCCCACTGCATTCAGAATGCAGTGGAATGCTATGGTACTTAATTCCTATTTTTCATAGTTTCCTTTGCAAAGGTTCTAAACATTTCAGCTTTGATGACTCTCAAAGTTAGGTAACAACTGGAAGTGGGTAATATTTCTTAACTGAATTTAAAATGAGCCATAATTTATATGTAATGACAAAACTGATATTAATGTTCACTTATAGTAGTTTATATATTCTTTTACAAAACAGAGACTAAAATTAGATTCTAAGCTATCCAAAGTTACATTTCAAACAAATATAGGTAAATGGATTAAAAAGCATTAGAGGAAAAATCTGATAACACCGAACTACTCTAAACCTGAGTATTTAGTTTCCTAAATTTTAAAAATAAAAATTGAAAATGATTTTGCTCATCTGTTTTTTCCTTTGTAATATGATATTTTAACTGTCCATTTAATGTGAAGGCCAGTAGCTTTAATATGTTGTAATTTTTCCATCCCCTGTTTCCTAAATTTATTTCCAAGGTAATTTTGGAAGATGAGGGGGTGGACAATTTTGTCTCTCCTAATTTCAATGATAATGCCACATTTCTTTAAGTAGAATATTTTGACATCTAAAACTATTTTCGAGACTAATTAGATGAATTTTTTCAATGAATAATTAAAATGTTAAGAGCAGTATTGGTACCCATGTGCTCTAACTATAAACTTCAGAAGGAAATGGCCTATCTAGAGCTCACATAGCTGTGGATGGTGACTATGGCCATGAATGAATTTCCTTCTCCGTTCTCTCCACAACTTCTTCATACTATTTTATTTGCATCTGGAATTGCAGGTCTTCTCTATCTGTTTCACAGCTTAAAGTGTTTCACACAGAAGGTTACAGTTTTGTTTTTTAAATAAGCAAATGTTTCTATAGAAACTACAAGGAAGGATACAACAGTGGCCTTGAAGTCTCATAAATGTTAAAATATAAAAACATGCATTGAAGCCAATGCCACTTAGCTTATACAGCTTGCTATTGCTTCCTCATGATAGTGCTGGCTTTCATGTTAGTCTCAAGAGAGCTTTCAGTTGTCTTCAGTCTCCTTTCATGATGCTTCTGTCCCTGTGATTGTAAATGAATGGAAAGAATTCTTAAAGAGAACAAAGTATTTATCAGTATTCTCATTGCTACAGTCTCTTGTCAATAGCTTTAGCATTGAAGTTATTCTGACCCAATTTTCTCATATCAGTGAAGAACATTTTAAATCTAAATAGTGTAGTGTTTCTGTAGTACTAATAACTGGGCAAAAGTAGGAAAAATAAACAGTAGCTTTCTGCACATGGTCGTTTTCAGTTTTTCTTTAAATTAGTATCTTGTCACTTTATTTTTATTTACTGGTAATTCTTATCAGAACATTAGAAATTTTACACATACTCCATGTTTAGAGATAACTTCTAATGTATGACTCAGATACACACACACACACACACACACACACACACATATATACGTGTATGTATATATATGAAAGTTGAATTAAAAAAATTTGTGTTAATATTGCTGAGATCTTGTCTTTGAAACAATAAAATTAGATTAGGACATGGATCATGGCAGAACATTAAGGTTAAATTCAGGGCACATCTTCATGTAGCGGCCATACGGCCCAGGTTAGGAATGGTTGCTCCATTGACAGTCACTGGTTTTCAGACTCCCACCAGTTCAGGGGTGACTTTGGATAATCAAAGTGGTCACAGTGAAATCAGAGGCCTCTTTGGTGAGAGTATGGTCCTTAAGTGTGGTGGGTCCAGAGATGTGCCTGGCCCGACTCTCTCTGATGGACTGATGGAAAAGAAGCACTCGTAGATTCACTGACTTTTAGAGCAACACTCTTCATTGAACCTAGGTGGTTTAATCCATTCCTCTGTAGTACAAGGAGATAGAAACTTAGTGGGATATGGTACTTGACTGAAGGAGTTAAGAGGAAGTACAGACTTAATTCTCCCTATACCCGGCCGGTTGCTTCTATCTACAGCTCCTCCCTCTCTTCTAAACTCCTGTTCTGTATGTTCTATTCATTCTCTCACCTCTTTTCTCAACTTCTCTCTCCTTTTTAGTCTGGCTTCTTCCACCTTTTCCTACACATATGGTCTTTCTCTTCATATCCTTTCCTTCTATTTTCATCCCTTGCCTTTTTCTATATAATCTTCTACTTCCACTCTTTTTGTCCCCGTCCCCATTTTCTTTATTTTTAATTTTTTAGTTGACTCTGAAATTTAGTCTGTTTCAATTGACTTGATGTCTTTAATTTGCTTAAAGGCGAAGCCATATCCTGGTTTTCCCTTAACACTATGAGGCAGTAGTATAAACAGAGGCCATTATACCATATGGCTAAACACTAAATACTTAAATGTTATAACTCAAACTAAAAAAAACTCTTAAATAAAAATGCTCTTTCCTTGTGATCTGACAAATACATGTTTAAAGTTATGAGGAAGGAAGGTTTGAATTTAATGTTCTTAGACTCCTGAGAATCCTGTGGCAAAATGTGACGACTGAGGAAGAATTGGTCCCCAGCCCCTGACCCTTGATCCTTGGTCTACACTTTTAAGCACAATCCGTAGCCACCATAAACATCTGTTCCTCACTTACTCCCTGGGCCTATGGTCATGCACTGGAAGCACAGTCTTCCCCGAAGGTAATGGACCTGAAGAAGAGGGCTGCCCAATCACTGGAAGCAGATCTGGGGCCATCTGAGCAGGGAATTCTGAGATTCTAGAGCTCAGGGTAGCTAGAATTTGATCTAGAAAGGAAGTCATAGACCCTGAGTGGACACATCTGCCTGTGTTGATTTAAGGTCTAAAGACCTTGGAAATGAAAATGACTAAAGTCTAGATCCTAAACTTTAGGTATGCCAAACTGTAGAAAGTCCTGGTGTAGGACAGATAAGTATTCTAGAACAAACCTGCTCAGATGCCTTCAGTCTGTAATCTAATAATAAGAGTCCTTAAGAAAACTTAAGATTGAAGCAGTTGTTATAGGATCTTTGGCAGTATCAGCTAGGTGTTCGCCTAACCTGGGTTCTAAAAGGTGTCGCTATTCAATGGGTGTGACCTTGAGGCTATGAGGTACCCACTACAGCAAATTATTTCCATGGTATGGTTGAAAATATGTTCCAAACTTTCAAGCTTAAAGGGCATAAAAAGAAGTAAAAAGTTGTCAGAATGAAGAGTCTTCAGTTAAGGAGACAGTGTCTGGGAGGTATGTTTTAAAGCAAGAGTTAATTTAAGAACATTTTCTGAACAAAGGAATACATGATAGAACCTTGAACAAACTGAGCAAATTTCAAGTGCTAACTCTCTGCCATCTATTCCATTTTAAAGATTATGACCATGTACTACTGTGAGAAGTTTGTAAAACTGTGTGTGTGTTATGAGCCCCAAATGGTGTGTATATGCATACCAACATATTTTGAGCAGTATTTTGAGCAAAAGTATATTTGGATATTTTTTGACAGAGGATCATTAGAATTTCTGTGTTTGATTCTTAGTGAGACAAATATAAATTCTGAACTAAAACACAAGTCAGAAAACTGGAAAGAAAGTAGAGAATGTTGGTTAAGAATTTAGTCAGAATTAATTCAGTTTTCTTATATTTTCTTAGTAGCCACAGTTCTTTTGGTTATATCTTGCAAAGAGAATCCTGCTATGTAGCATAATATAAATAAAATATTATACCAGAAAGCAAAATAATTCTACTCTTTGCTTGAAACATCGTTATTGGTAATATTACATTTGTAGATGGAAACTTTTTTTAATTAATATTTTGATCATGGTTACTATGTGCTTACAAACCTTAATTCCTCTCCATCTTTTATTTCTTCTTTCCTATCTTTAATCAAATGTTGATCATACTGTGTATGTATTGTTCTCATTTGTTTAAGATAACAATATAGTTTCTCATATTGTTTTAAAAAATAATAATCCATTGGAGGGAACACTCCCAAATTCATTCTCTGAGGCCACCATTACCCTCATGGCAAAACCAGACAAAGACATTACAAAAAAAGAAAATTACAGGCCAATATCTCTGATGGATATAGATGTAAAAATCCTCAACCAAATATTAGCAAACCAAATTCAGTAATACATAAAAAGGATCATAAAACCTAATAATCTGTAATATAATTGTACTATAATTAATGCAACTATTCACCTATTATTGGATAAGTTTGCCCGCATTGTTTTGTTATTATAGGTAATCTTTTGTGGAACATTTTTTAAATTTTTTATTTATTTATTTATTTTTGCGGTACGTGGGCCTCTCACTGTTGTGGCCTCTCCCGTTGCGGAGCACAGGCTCTGGACGCGCAGGCTCAGCGGCCATGGCTCACGGGCCCAGCCGATTTTGTGGAACATTTTTAAACTTGATATTTGTTTCTCTTTCTAGTTCTTCTGGGATATATTTCCAGGCATAAAGTTTGGGTCAAAGTATTAATATTTTAAACCCCATATTGAAAAGACCTTACTGAATGGTGATACATTTTAAAACCTTTATGGAAGAGCACTAGCATGTTTCTTTTTTTTTTTTTTTGTGCGGTACACGGGCCTCTCACTGTTGTGGCCTCTGCCATTGCGGAGCACAGGCTCCGACGCGCAGGCCCAGCGGCCATGGCTCACGGGCCCAGCCGCTCTGCGGCATGTGGGATCTTCCCGGACCGCGGCACGAACCCGTGTCCCCTGCATCGGCAGGCGGACTCTCAACCACTGCACCACCAGGGAAGCCCTAGCATGTTTTTTAATCTCACTCTTGCTAATAGTGTGCATTGAAAGAAATCTTTACAGTCTGCTGGGTAAATTTGGTATCCCATTGTTTTAATTGATTTCTCTTATATTAACTTATTCATATATAATATATGAATATAATTCATATATTAATTTACTAAGTTATGAAAATATTTTGTAAGGATATCCAATGTAGAGTGTGTGTTTGGAAGTGAATATGTTGGCATAGATCAAGATAATTAAATCCCCTTTCTGATACAAAAATAGAAATAATGTGGCACAGATGTTAATTGCAGGATCTACCCTAAGACCTGATAAATTTGTAATTAATTTAATAATCAGTCCCACGATGATATTTTTAAAGGAGTCTGTGTTTAAGTTTGCCAAGGCATGAATCTTTCTGCAAATCAACGTACTCACCTTTTGAAGGCTGAGCTTCAAGAAGCTTTAAAACATCTGAATTGTTGAAGCTAGAAAATAGAAAATGCGTGACAACTAGGTTGACAGGTATCAGATTGCCTTATGAAAGTCCCAATATATTGTTCCAAACTACTGCAAGGAAGTAGTATATCCAATTCCTTCAACAAGGTCATAGTAGTTGCTAAGAGGGTGGGAGAGAGGGGACAGTGAAAAGAAATGGAGTTAAACATGTACATAAATCAGAGTTTAATGATTCCAAGGTCATAATTTTAAACTTATAGGTATTTGCTTTTAGTACTGAACAAAAGTATATGTGTGTGCTTAGGGATGGGGAGGGGGGTGCAGGTTGTTAAGAGGCTGAGAGCATGATTAATGTCCCTGTCTAGTGGGCACGCCACCCCTTCAAAATAGCTGGTGCTGTTACTACACTATGATTAACCTGTAAGGCAACAGAAAAATAGACCTGCACCACATTGCACTCTATTATTCCCTGATGTCATTTTTCAGGAAGTGCCGTAGGAAAAGTGACACTTCATCATGGGTGGATGGGTGGGTGGGAAAGGGTTAGTGTGGGAGATGGAAGAAGGTATAGTTTTCTGAATCTCGATGCTATTCATGATGTCTCTATTTTGTCTGTTTTATTATTGGATTTTGTCTCTCTTTTCATATATAATATGAAGCATTTCTCTGAAAATGAGGAGTGGGCTTTAGCTTATTTTAAACAGAAGATATAATTCTGATGCTAAAAGAAATACCATATTTGTAGGCCTAGTAGCTTCCTAGAAAACATGTGTTAGACTTGTTTATGTTTGTGAAAAATATTTCAGAGAAAGGAAATAATGGAAAGGAACAAATGTATGATGGTATCAGGAAAGGAATTTAAGCCTTCACTTCCTTAAAAATATTAATCATCATCATCAATTTAGTTTAATTGAGCACAAACTATGTGCAGAACACTCTGCTATGCATTAAGAACAGATAAAGCTGTGATACAATCCGTGGTGCTCAAGGGATTCATATCTCTTTAGAGCATCCAGGCATGAGCATAAACAAATAAATGGCAATAAAAAGAAGCCAAGGCTCAGTGCCAAGTGATTTCTGTAGATAGAAAGGATATCTGAGCCATAGCAAACAGAGTGATTCATTTAAATTTTTCATTATTTTTATTTTCTTAGAATTTACATATATATTTAAAAACTTTTAACATTACCATAGACTCTTGGACACTTTATGAAATACAGAGGCACACACCATAGATAAAGTAAATCTCAAGAGTACTATGGGTGAAAAATAAAATCTGAAACTATACCTGTCAGATGATAAATCAGAGAAAAAATTCAGCAGAGAGCAGGTCTTACAAGTCTACAAACCCCTGTGCCTTTCTGGAGGTCAAAGTGACAGCACCAGGAGTACAGTTATTCCATAGTAATATTTAGGGTCAGTTTCTGGAACCATCCATTTATAAAGGCATCTATAAATAACATCCTTTAAATCCAGAATCCAAACTTCTGGAAATACCACCTACCCAGGACATATAGTCATAAACCCATCCATCTAAATTCCTCTAATTCTTTCCTCCCTCCCTCCCTCCCTTCCTCCCTCTCTCCCTCCCTCCCTCTCTCCCTCTCTCTCTCCCTCTCTCCCTCTCTCTCTCCCTCCCTCCCTCCCTCCCTTCCTCCCTTCCTTCCTTCCTCCCTTCCTTTCCACTGGATCTGTCCTTTTTATTTTTTATTGAAATATATTGATTTCAATAAAAAATCAATATATTTATTGAAATATAGTTGATTTACAATGTGGTAGTTTCAGCTGAACAACAGAGTGATTCAGCTATATATATATATATATATATATATATGTATATATATATATATATATATGTTCTTTTTCAGATTATTTTCTCTTATAGGTTATTATAAAATATACAGTATAGTTCTCTGTGCTATATAGTAGGTCCTTGTTGGTTATCTCCGAGCTCTAATTCTTGAAATTATTGTTGACTATTTTCTTCTTCATACTCCAATCAATTCTTTTCTTATTTTTGCCAGTCACTCTATTGCTGAGTTCAGTTCATTTTTTCTTACTATGTGTCTCATTGGTATCATTTAATCTCTAATAGTTGCTGCCTAATTCAGGCCATTCATTACTCCACCACATCTGGACTTTGTTCTCCTAATTTGGAGCCTTTCCTCCCACGAGTACATCCTGCAAACTGCTCAGAAACTAACCTCCTAAAAAGCTGCTTTGATTACTCCCCTCCTTCCCGTTCCTCTCCCTGACATAACAACCTTCCACATTTTCCAATGAATAAAGCCTAATGGCCCTGTAAGTAACATAATCCTTCCCTGAAACACAGCTATTGTTTTTTTCATTCTCATGACATCTAACAGGGTAATGTCTTGAAGTTACTCATATTCTCTTTTTCTCCTAATAGTATATTATACTAGTTGAGGCTATAGATTTTGTCCTAAACGTCTTTGCATACTGCATTTTTACATAGAATATATCAGTAGAACCATGAAATTAATTAATCTCTACTGAAACAGTGTATTCATTTCTTGGAGCTGCCATAACAAAGTACCACCAACTGGGTAGCTTAAACAACAAAAACATATTGCCTAGCGGTTCTGGTTGTTTCTTCTGGGGTTTCTTCTGGTTGTTAGAAGTCAAGATCAAGCTGTCAGTAGACAGAGTCAGTTTCTTCTGGGGGCTATGAGGAAGAATCCGTCCCTGTTTCTCTCCTAGTTTCTGCTGGTTAGCTGGCAATCTTTGGCTTTCTTTGGCTTGTGGCAGCATAATTCCAATCTTCACAGGGGTTTCTCCCTGTCTCTGCCTTTGTGTCCAAATTTCCCCTTTTAATAAGGACACAATCATATTGGATTAGGGCTCACCCTAATGAGCTATCTTAACCTGTTCATCTACAAAGACTCTATTTCCCAATAAGGCCACACTCAAAGATACTGGGGGTTAAGACTTTAATACCTTTTTAGGAGATACAATCCAACCCATAACCAACAGTAATATGTCACCTTAATGTGTACTGCAGAAGATTTTTTTTTACGAAATTAATTTGTAGATTCTCACTTGACTATGTTGCTATTCTTTTATCCCTGAAAGTGTTCATTTGATCCTGTGAACTGCATGTAAAATGTCTTCTTTTCCATTCTTTCTATTTCCCCCTTTTATATCTTTTCCTGTAGATTCAGAACACTTGATATCAAATTTCATTCCAATTCTTTTAAAATAACTTTAGCAGTTTGGGTCAGGAGACCCTGATAAAATACAGAAGTATTTCCAAGTGACAAACTGTACATTTGTTTATGTTCCAGTTAGCTGGGTTCATTGGTCTGCGTGATTATCTAATCACATTACTATACAATATTGCAAAGTAGAAGTCTGCATAAGTTTTCCATGATTGGTCATCATAGAAAATAGAATCTTGATTTGCTATGGTTCCAGATGGTGGCTTGCTTATAATAGTTTAGATTTAATCACGATCATTATAAACTAAACGAAGCTAAATTATACTATTTTAGAGAGAATTTTCATGTTGTTTGCAATCATAGGCTCTTACAGAAGGCCTGTCCTTATCCACTGTAGTGACAGGAATAGATTATTGTCGCGATGACATATTTTGAATGTTGCTGTTTTCTTTACCATAAAGAATTACTCTTCAAAATTAGTGTTTCCCAGTTTTGAATGTTATTTATTTGCTATTTATCTTTTGAACACATACAAGTAGAATACTTTTTTGATGTTGAGAAACTTGCTATCCAGTAACATGACAGGTATGTTGAGATTATTACTAACATTATCAATTTGTTTTCAGAAAATATTTTAGTGTACATTAGTATAAAATGTCCCTAGTTTTTAAAATTATTTATTGGCAGATATAAATTCAGTATGCAATATTTTATGCTAGCTCAGTACAGCTTACAGATATATATTTTTACCACCTAAGTCGTAAAACTTGTTTTCCATATCTTCAGTCAGACTTAACTACAGGCAAGAAGAAGTGGAAAAATTGTCTGTCACATTATTCACAGGCCAGACCAAGATACTGTAATACCATGGACCACTAAGCTAATTTAGAAGAAAAAAATGGGAAGAGGTTTTTAAAAGATGGCATTTACATGTAATATATGTAGAAGAGTTTAGGGTTTTGACAGTTAGCGATTGTATCCTCTTTAGAGAGAATGCATAATGACTTTTATTTCTTTTGAAATATGCATAACATCTTGAAGGTAACTTTCAGCTCACATTAGCACTTTTCAAAGCAAGTTTCCCATTTCTATGAGGGCAAAGGGTACAACATACTTAAACTTTGAATAGAGTGAATGTTTTCTTATCAACAATTCAGTCATTTTCCCTCTTGTTTGGGACTTTGACTCCATTAATCTATGAGGAAAAACCCTACTATGGACATAAAAGTTGAGGTTTTCCATTAAGTCTCATACCTAATCAGCCTTGTAAGAATGTATCTCTAATGCTAGCTAAAGTATGGAATGCTGTTAAGATCTGTTAGTGGAGATGAGTTTATGTATAACAGTGTGGCTTTTGGAGTCAGGCTCTCTGGATTTGAAACCCAGCCTTGTTTCTTACTGGCTTGTTACCACGTGCAAGTTAATTTTTTGGAGCTATAATCTTTTCATCTATAAAATGAGTGTTATAATGATACCTGCCTCATGATGACATTGAGTATTATATCGGGGTTTCTCAACCACAACACCATGAAACTTTGTGCCACTTCTTTGTCCTGTGCTTTGAGGAATGTTTAGCAACATTGCTGACCTCTGTTTACTAGATGACAGTATAGTGAACCTCTTCGCAACTGTGACCACCAAAAATAGCTCCACATATTGCTAAATGCACCCTGCAGGGAAAAATCACTTGCAGTTGAGAATATTGAATGAATATCAATATCTATGTTTATATATGGAGAGAGAGCTTTGCATACTTCCTGGCACATAATAAATGCTCAGTAAACTTTAGCTCTGATTATCACATAATAAACAGAAATTTATAATATCTTCCTTGAAGAGCCATACTATTCAAGAACATGAGCACTTTATAAATGAATTTGGTAAAGTAGCAGGATATAAAATTAATGCACAGAAATCTCTTGCATTCCTATACACTAATGATGAAAAATCTGAAAGTGAAATTAAGGAAACACTCCCATTTACCACTACAACAAAAAGAATAAAATACATAGGAATAAACCTACCTAGGGAGACAAAAGACCTGTATGCAGAAAATTATAAAAAAAAACACTGATGAAAGAAATTAAAGATGATACAAATAGATGGAGAGATATACCATGTTCTTGGATTGGAAGAATCAACATTGTGAAAATGACTATACTACCCAAAGCAATCTACAGATTCAGTGCAATCCCTATCAAACAACCAATGGCATTTTTCACAGAACTAGAACAAAAAATCGCACAATTTGTATGTAAACACAAAAGACCCCGAATACCCAAAGCAATCCTGAGAAGGAAAAATGGAGCTGGAGGAATCAGGCTCCCTGACTTCAGACTATACTACAAAACTACAGCAAACAAGACAGTATAGTACTGGCACAAAAACAGAAATATAGATCAATGGAACAGGATAGAAAGCCCAGAGATAAACCCACACACATATGGTCACCTTATCTTTGATAAAGGAGGCAAGAATATACAATGGAGAAAAGACAGCCTCTTCAGTAAGTGGTGCTGGAAAAACTGGATAGCTACATGTAAAAGAATGAAATTAGAACACTCCCTAACACCACACACAAAAATAAACTCAAAATGGATTAAAGACCTAATGTAAGGCCAGACACTATCAAACTCTTAGAGGAAAATATAGGCAGAACACTCTGTCACATAAATCACAGCAAGATCCTTTTTGACTCACCTCCTAGAGTAATGGAAATAAAAACAAAAATAAACAAATGGGACCTAATGAAACTTAAACGCTTTTTCACAGTAAAGGAAACAATAAACAAGACCAAAAGACAACCCTCAGAATGGGAGAAAATATTTGCCAATGAAGCAACTGACAAAGGATTAATCTCCAAAATATACAAGCAGTTCATGCAGCTCAATATCAAAAAAACAAACAACCCAATCCAAAACTGGGCAGAAGACCTAAACAGACATTTCTCCAAAGAAGATATACAGATCGCCAACAAACACATGAAAGGATGCTCAATGTTACTAATCATTAGAGAAATGCAAATCAAACTACAATGAGGTATCACCTCACACCAGTCAGAATCGCCATAATCAAGAAGTCTACAAACAATAAATGCTGGAGAGGGTGTGGAGAAAAGGGAACCCTCTTGCTCTGTTGGTGGGAATGTAAATTGATATAGCCACTATGGAGAACAGTATGGAGGTTCCTTAAAACACTAAAAATAGAACTACCATACGACCCAGCAATCCCACTACTGGGCATATACCCTGAGAAAACCATAATTCAAAAAGAGTCATGTACCACAGTGTTCAATGCAGCACTGTTTACAATAGCCAGGACATGGAAGTAACCTAGGTGTCCATCAACAGATGAATGGTTAAAAAAGATGTGGCACATATATAAAACGGAATATTACTCAGCCACAAAAAGGAACGAAATTGAGTTTTTTGTAGTGAGGTAGATGGACCTAGGGTCAGTCATACAGAGGGAAGGAAGTCAGAAAGAGAAAAACAAATGCCGTATTCTAATGCATATATATGGAATCCAAAAAAACGGTACTGTTGAACCTAGGGGCAGGGCAGGAATAAAGATGCAGACGTAGAGAATGGACTTGAGGACGTGGGCGGAAGGGGAAGCTGGGACGAAGTGAGAAAGTAGCATTGACATATATATACTACCAAATGTAAAATAGATAGCTAGTGGGAAGCAGCTGCATTGCACAGGGAGATCAACTTGATACTTTGTGATGACTTAGAGGAGTGGGATAGGGAGGGTGGGAGGGAGGCTCAAGAGGGAGGGGATATGAAAATATATGTATACATATAGCTGATTCACTTTGTTGTAAAGCAGAAACTAACACAACATTGTACAGCAATTATACTCCAATAAAAATGTGGGGAAAAAAAAAACAAAACATAAGCACTCTGTTCTTTCTCTCTCTGTGTGCATGTGTATATATCTGAATATATGTATGTATGTACATATATGTGTACATGTGCATTAACTATTTTCCAACTATTATTCCAAGTAGTGAGGGGCATAGTAAAACAGCTAATATCTACTGATAATTATTAAGTGTCATTATTTTTAATGTGCTTTGACACTAAATATTTTACAAATTACCAAAAACTTGCAAAAGAAATGGACTTAAATTATCTCTCTCTCCTATGTGACCCTATAAGAATAAAATACATGCATAGCAAATAGCATAAAGTAGAGTGAAAAAATTGTTAATCATTATACAACATTAAAGGATTGTGACCTAGTGAGGATTTTTAGCTCTAACACCACAGTTGGGTCCAAATAAAATAGTCTAAGATATTTTTTTAAAGTGCTACTTTATTCCTAAAAGCCTAAAATGAAAAGTAGTGTGTGAAATTATAAAAACTGGTATTTGGTTCCAGTATTTCCATTTTCTTAATGTTAGTTATAACAGTACTTTGATTTGTTTAGTTTTCTATATAGTTCAAGGCCATTTTCCTTGTCTCATATAGTTACCTCAGCTGTGCTATTTAGGTAGGGATTATTTCAACCTTTTTCTAGACACGTAGACTAAGACAGAGGTCATATTCCTATTAAGTGACAGGTATGAGACAGATAAAGTGACTCAGAGTCTAGAAGTTTCCCCAATACCCCACAGGTCTTCAAATGTTTAAGCAGAACTCCTACTAATAGCTATTTGCTACTCTGAGAAACATAGATGGCCTTCTCACTTGTGGTGACTTTTCCATATATCTACCTTTCTTTCTCACCGTTTCAAGTTACTTAATCCTTCACAGTACACTCAAGGGCTAGTCCCCCTAACAGGCTTTGGTAATGCTTTCCATGAGTTGTACTCTTAAATCTTCCCCTGGACCCTCATTTAGTTGAGCTTGTAGTAAGAGCACACTGACATTGTTAAGGTTAATGACTCAGTGTTTTATAAGTTGAAACACATTTGAGGTTAAATTGATTGTTTGGATCATTTTATTCAACAAAGTGAAGGTCTTGAGTGTGGGTGTTACTTCCTGCCTTGGAGGAACATCTTTGTTACACACTTAATGGTGTGGTATCAATAGTGATAACATAATAGCAAGCCCAGTACTACTCTAACAGTATTTCTGAAATGTGAGCTATAAAATTTACTGCTGATGAAGTTACACTGGCACATAGGTACTATATAACATACATTTATAAAGAAATTTATATACTACATGGTATGCTCATTTGAAATCTTGTCACATAGGAATCATTATTAATTCCACTGTCCCAATGAGAGTATTGATGATCAGAGGTTCAGTCTCCTGGTTAAGTTGCACAGTTACCAAGTGCCAGTAATAATAATAGTGATGATGATGATGATAATGGCTAACATTTATAAAGTGGCTACTATGTACCAGGTGTTGTATGAAATGTTTTATTATCTGTAAACCCATTGCTTTATTAGAAAGTTTAAGTAGCATTTTGTGGCTATGCACACATTAAGGAGGAATCTGAAGCCAGGCAGTCTGGTTTCAATGTTCGTTCCCTTAGCTTCCACCATACGTTTCTTCCTTATGCTTCCTTCAAAGAGCTGGACCTTGAGTCAAGCCCTCCAACTTTTTCTGCCTCTAGATTGTTCATTTGTCTGCCTTCCTCATTTTAAGTCCATATGTTGATTGACCACTCTATACTAGTTTCTCAGAACCCTGGTGGATAAAAAACTAATTGCATACAAATATTCTTAGTTGCTTCTCATTGGGAAAGATAGTTTTTATTTAGTTGTGTATCTCCAGTGCTTAATGCACAGGCTAAGGCACTCAAGAAATGCTAATGAATTCACCTAACCTTTTTAATTGGGATATTCTCAGGAATTTTTAAAAATATTTGTGTCCTATTCCAAATAAATGACTTAGTTATGGGCATTTTTATGTACCATTGTTAGGTCAGTACTGGAAAATTTTTTAAAGGTGGAAGAGCATGCAGACCTTTAGGTACATCTGAAATTTCACAGTATAGGTAGTTTTCTTATCTTAATAACATGTAAACTGGCCATTCTCTAATCTTATTCTAATAAATTATTCCTAACATGTTATATTATTATCACAAGAAACATAAGGAACCCCAAAGCTTCCAAATATTAAAAATAAATGAACAAACAATGTGATTAAAAGCATAATCTCTACAAAAGGATGAGGATAAGGCTGGCATCAGAATTCACATCTGCAACTTAGAGGAGTAGCAGAAGATGAGAAAATATCTTTAAAGGTTTTAGAGAATATTATTTTCAACCTAGAATACTAAACTTAGTCATTCTACCAATCAACTGGGCAAACAGAATCAAGACCTCTCCATTGCGTGAGCTCACAAAGCTTACCTCTCATGCATATATTCCTAGAGAGTTACTTTAAGATGTTATTCAACCAAATGAGGAGAAAAACAAGACAAAGGATGATATGGAATCCAAGAAACAGTGACTCTGATTCAAAAGGGAAGTGAATAGAGGAAATAGAAGTGTGGCTATATAGCCATCTAAAAAACACAAATGGTCCAATTAGAAGCAAGAAAGACAGAGGCATCTGGAAGGGTGCAAAGAAATGTCAAAAGCAAGTGTTTCCTAAAAACACTAGGAAAACCCAAAATTCATATAAGAAAGTTTTAGTTCAAATATGAAACCTTCAATTTAAAATAGAGTATGAAATCAGTGTAGATCAAGTAATAAGCTGACAGATATTGGGAATATCATGAAGACAGAAAATGTTTCTTCACTCCATAAGAAGAAGAAAAAGAGTTCAGAAATTCCAGTTTGGAAAAGTAAAACTAAAACCAAACCTAAAGCATAATCAAAATATAAAGCTGACTAAAGTGTATCTTGATTTTGATCAATAAGTAAGAAAGGAAAATCTATATGAAAAGTATTTTTCAGAGGAATGTGTTATATATCTTACTGGACAGAAGCATATGTAATTCTGACATCCAGTTTGGCTCTAGAGTGAACAATAGTTACATAGTCAAAATGTTCTACGTACTGTTTATTGGTTTTCAACTTTTAGAATAAATCTATATATAAATAATTTAATTATGGTCGTACAACAGAATATAAATAATAGAAATCTCGTCAATATAAAAGTAAGAGTAGTAAATGTGACAAGTTTGGAGATGAAAGTATAGAGACATTAATATATTAATCTTACAGGAGGAGACATTGAGATACGATTAATTGTTGATGTAACTAAAAATAGAGATTTAAGTACTTTTGAGGTTTTAAAGATAAATATTTAAATACATGCAGGAACAAAAAATAGTGTTTATGGGGTAGGAAGTTGATGTCTGTTTATGAATGAAATTCATCTTTATAGCACAAGGTTAATAGATTTTTTTTAAATGTACAAATTAATAGAGAGCAGTACTAGCATATGATTCAGAAAAATATATAAAACTATCAGGATAACTCAGAAGCTCATGTGTGTAGTAAATAAAACTCATTAATTACTACTCTGATGATATATGAGTGAATAAAGTATCAGAACTGGAAGGAGAAGAGGAAGGGAGGAAGGAAGAAGAGAAGGTAATTCAGAAATTGAGAGAGCAGAAATGACTCAGTCAGGTCACAAAGCAGGAGTTAGAGTCCAAGCAGTACGAAAGGGTGTGTTGTAAAGCAAAGCTACTGATCGATATCTGTTTGCTTCCTGTATGCTTTATCTTATTGCTGATTGAACAAAATCAGGACCTGAGAGTCTCTGTAAACACCATCATGGAAGACAGAGAATCTAGAAATGTATTATTTGAATACACTCCTTCTCCAATTAATGAAGGTAGAACATATGTAACTTTATTCACTAACAATGTTCTTTTTACTAGCTTAGGCTTCATTTGACCAAACTGGTATCTTTATTTTGATGGTACTACCCATCACTATGTGGACAAATTAACATCATCTTAGAGAGAGTTTAAGATTATTGCCTTCATTTAATTGCCTTCATTTAATATCACATAACTAATTGAAAGTAACATTTAAATTAAACACTGTTAGCTAATTATTTTATGAGTGCAAATCATAGGCCCAAATCAGCTGGGGAAGAGCAGGACAAAGTCATATTCCATAATTACTCATATTTAATTGCAGTAAAAATAAATACCAGATATACCATATGAAATTTAAAATTTTGAAAACTTAAATCAAGCTGTATGTATCTTAAGGATTTACACCAGTATTTCTAATTACTTTGAACATCATTTATAGGATACTCAGTTGTATGTCCCTGGCTAGAAAGAAAAGTTCAGAGAAATATAAATATATATATATAAACACACATACACATATATATTTATCCCTCGTGTCTCAAGACACTCAGTTTTGAAGGTATGATGTATGTACATATATATAATCTTAAATTCTAAAAGAATCCCATCTCATTACATAGCAGATGTTTCTTTTTTAAGGTAAAAACCATCACAGAAAAGTATTAGATGAGCTTGTGGAGAGGTTTGGAAAGCCTTAGTACGTTAGCTTTTGGAAATGTAAAACAAATTTATTTTTTCTAAGTATCCCTTACCAGTTTCCGCTCTTCATTTGCCTTTTGTCTCACAAATGCATTTTAGTTGTAACCACACTTGAGCCAACTAACCAGACCATGTACCATTGTATTATATTCTGTGACAAATGGACCTTGTTTCATTTCAGAGGATTTGAACTTGAAATCACTCCCAACAGTTTTAAAGCAAATGTCTTTCCTCCTGTCAACCATTGCCTAATTTAAACTTCCCATCTGCATTTCTAATTATAATACAGAAAAATCTGTGTCGAACAAAGAGTTTTGGTTTTTTTTTCCCTCTCAGGAAGGACAAATTTAGGCATATGGCTAAACGGAGTTAGCATTCTTATTTCACACCTTAAAAATGCCTTCTAATCATTTTTTCTTGATTTTTTTAGATACCTGAAGTTTACTTTTAAGACTCATTTTAGTATTCTTACACAAGTTTCCATAACCATTTATTTATAATGTTTCAAAATAAAATTGAAATAACTAGTAGCATGTTATTTAATATCAAAATGTAAAATATATATTTAAAAGTTATTTCTAAAGTCTTATATATGTACTTGGCAAAGTGAACGCCTTTCTTCATGTTTTCTTATGCCAAACAGTAAAAAGTTTTTTATTATTTTTAGTTCTGTGATGTTGGGCACAATATGAAAAGTCCCACTTTATTTTTATACAGTGATTGAATATAATGCATGTGTCAGGAGCACAGAATATCTGGCGATTTGGGGCAAGTTAAAAGTTCACAGCAGTATACTGACATGAAGAATGTCAGAATCTGGTATTTTAGACTTTTTTACTCTTAAATACCTTGAATAAATTGAACACAGTGAATAAGTCATGCTATCATCCATAGAGATATTTATTGTTCTAGAAGTTGATTAAATGGCTGGGCATATACCCACACAGTAGCTGGCCCATGGCTAAAAGGAGGGTTTAATTCCTTAACACATAAATTTAATAACTTCCAGAAACACCAAACACCAAAACTAAAAATCAGAGCATCGACTTTGCGGTTTTATAGTATCTTTAGCTATAAAACATCCTTTTAGTAAAGATATATAGCCATAGATGTATTGTAAAGTATTTATAAGAAGAAAGTACAGAAATATAATTTTTGCTTTAAAGAAATTAACCTCTGAGTTCCTTGGAACTTGTCAGCATTTATATGAATTTCCATCAATTGTAAAAACACAATGAACGTATACTTTTTATAATTCAGGTTATTTGTGTACCTATATGTATGTATGTGTTTTTATATATATATATATGTATACATGTTAATGTGTACTCATTTGAACCTGAATTTTATTAGTATGTATATAAGAAATTTTCTCAATTTTAATAGCTTGTAAGCTTCTATAGAAAATATGAATTTGGAAGGTTTCTTATCTATACATAGTAACTATTGAGAAGAAGAGAGTAGACAGGAAAATAAAAGACAAGACAGAAAATATTAACGTGGTTTAGTACATATGCACATATATTTATATCCATTTCTTTATCAATTCATTATGGAACCATAGCCACTTAGCATTATTTAATTAATGTTTATCAATTAGTAATGATTATTTAATGATTAACAACTAATCATTAATTAATTTCAAACTTTTATTGGAACATAATATAGACATTGTCCTATAATCTGAATTTACAAGTATGGTGATAAGTATCTATACCTGCATCTATATTTCAGTAGGGACAAAGATGAACCTTTAATTCTGACTGAAAAGCCTGGAACTGGTCATTGAGTTGGGCTTTACAGGATCAGTAGATAATTATTATGCAGAAGAATAGCTAAGTTACAGGACTTGATGAAAGTCCATGCTGTGATTCAGAAAGTATCAGTTTCAGTACAGTGTTGGGGGAACTGGAAAGAGGCTGGAGAGATAGACTAAGGCCAGCTGTGAAGGGCCTCAAATTTCACATGCAGAATTTAGGACATAATTCTTCTTCTTTTTTTGTTTTGTTTTTTTTTTCTCTTTTTAACATTTTTATTTGGAAACAATTTCAAACTTACAGACAAGTTGCAAGAATAAGAATAGAATACAAACACTAACACAAAATCTTATACACCCTTTACCCAGATTGTTCACACTCTTCCTAATTATCAATTATTCTCCCTCTACCTCTCTATCACTATAGATATAAAGATAACTATATAAATAAATTTTTTTGAGGAAATCATGTTATGCATGTATGTATAAGGCAGGTCAAAACTTTGTTATAGTAACTGGGATGATCAGAAAATAATTAAAAGATTCAAATTTGGGGGAAGGCAAAACACAGGCTCATGTGCTTTCTTTTCTAATCCAAGCATAGATCTGATCTCTGCTTTACCCAATCTCCTTTCTCTAATCTTTATTTGCTTCTCAGCCTGAAAACGCCAATATTATATATTGCTTGTTTTTCACCCAAGTGCTTCAACCAACATTTAATTATAATTTTACAACATTGCCTCCCATTTTTGATGTTGTGGAACAATAAATTGCAGCCTCTATTATCTGTATGTTTCATAATAAAGTACTGAATTACAAGGCATATCACTAGAGCATATCTTCATGGTGAATAAAAGCGTTATTTTACTTTAAAGTATGGCCCTGTTCCTCAGCATCTCTTTGTGAAAGAGAATCCAAAGGAAAATTTGTCCTTACCTGGCTGGTAGGAAAGAGTACTTAAACCCAGGACCACACTCTCCAAGCCTGGAGCTTAGCTATCTGATTTTCTCAGCAAGTTCTCTCAACTGTTTCTTACTTTGCCATTATATTTTATATATACTGAAGGGACACAAGGAAGGGGCTAAAGAGGAACAGGACCAAAAAAAGCCTTACAGCTCCAAAGGGTGTTGAGTAATTTCTTTCTAAAGTGCCAAATAATTGAAATCTGACAAAGAACTCCTCGGAATACAAATGAATATTTCATGCCCCAGCACCTTGGTTGGAAGCAGGTACTGTAACTAGGATTTTGGTGAGGGTTGCTTGAGAAGCAAAGCCATGGGAAGGAAAAATCTTACTGTTTGGGGACAAGGCAGTATTGGTTTCCCCATTCTGATGGTCTAAGCAACATCAGATTAATTGGGAAATGTCTTTTTTTCTGACACAAAAGCTTCTTTCCTGCTGGGATGAAAGGAAAAAAAAAATTAAAAAACTGAGGGGGAAAGGTAATAGCAAAAGAAGGAGATCCTTTTTGCTTTTTTGTCAGATTCAGAACAAAGGTATTCCTTCAACATAAATTCAGCTAAAATATTCATAATATTTGAGGAATGACATTTCAGAACCCCTTACTGCTGAAACCACTGGACGTTCACTAAAAGGTCTTCCTGGTAGGGGGAGGAGTTGTGACATTGTGTCCTACCAGGTCAGGCCTCTACTGTTTTTTTTGTATTTTGTTTTTTGTGTGTGCACCTTTTATTTTAAAACAATCTCAAACTTACAAAAGAATTTAAAGAATGTCTTTTTCCTGACTATTTGAAACTAAATTGCTAACATGATGTCATATAACCCCAAATACTTTAATGTGTAATTCTTACAAACAAGGACATTCTCCTCCAAAACAATCATGGTAAAACCATTCAATCAATAGAAATTAACATTTATATATATCATGATGCTCAGATCCCATTCAAGTTCAGTTGTCCAAACAATATTCTTTATAGCAAAAGAATCTAGTCCAGAATCATAACAGTGCATTTGGTTCTCATGTCTTTTTAGTCTCCTTCAATTGTGGAACAATTCTTCAGTCTTTCGTTGATTTTCATGACCTTGAAGCTTTTGGAGATTACACGTTGGTTATTTTGTAGAATGTCCTTCAATTTGGGTTTCTCTGATGTTTCCTTGTGATTAAATGCAGGTAATGTGCAACTTTGGCAGGAACATCAGAGGCCTCTACTGTTTTTGAATCCCAGTCTACATTCAGTTACATTAATGGACTATGTTGAATTTGTTTTTAATCCTCATTACAATTTGCTCTACTTGAGACAAATAGAAAGGTGTAAGAAAAACCTAACATATTTCTATTCCTTTCTCTTGGTTTGGTTCCTCTAGCTGATGTGTCAGAGAAGAGCAAAGCAATTTCAGGTCACTACTTGCTTTCTCTGTAAACAACAAGTAGGTGGGCAGGGATGCTTCAATTTCAGCAGCGTGTCTGGCTGTCTATGGTGATTTTGCTGGGTCAGTGCATATCCTTAACATAAAATTTAACAAGCAATTGAGTTGTTTATATTGTTTTTTTTTTGAAATGTCTTTCATGCCACACCAAATGAGGAGAAGAGAGAAGAAGCCCACAAAAGCTATTGAATTGCAGCTCACTCCATGAATATAAAAAGAAATTACACAGAGGAGAGGAAGCAGGTGTATTGTGAAGTCTGGTTTCTTTTATGAGCATGAGGAAAATTCTGGCCTTAAGCCGAATGTTTTTCAGCTGATAGATCCACAAAAACTTAGGCTATATATTTTTTTCAATTCAAGTGTTTTTATTTATAAAAATAATGCATGTGCATTGTTGAAAAATGGAAAGAAATCATAGTATAAAGAGAAAAAGTCACCTATTATCCTTTACCCATTGTTAAATTTTATTGTATTTTGCTTGATGTTTTCTCAGTATTTTACATGGATGATAGTAGTATATATTTGATTTATAATTATAAATTTTCCCTCCACTCTGCTAAATTAAAGTGTTTTTGTTGTTGTTGAAAACTTTCTTCCACTCATAATTTGCAATAGAATCACATTTGTGTACTCCTTGATGAATTCACAAATACACACCAAATAGTATCTCATCTCTATTTTGTTGGCAGAGGTAATAGAGGCTATAGAAATAAAGGTAGGATAGGAAGTTCAACATATAATCTAATAGTTTTTATTATGTATTACTTCTCAAGATAAGAAAAAAGCTGTTTGAAATGTTAAAAAATCAGGTAACAACTACCATGGAGTTCAAAGTTTTTATAAACTAGTATCTATTAAAAACCTGCAATTATACCTTTCTTCTCAATGATGCCTGCACAAAGAGAGAAGAGGTCGACTCCCATTAAAAGAGATTTTGTTAAAAGGTATCGTTTAAGGTCAATCCTATGATGCTGATTTAATTGTTCTGGATGGGGCCCAGGCATCAGTGAATTTTAATAGCTCTCTGGGTAATTCTAACAATGGTTAGAGTCAGAAGAGCAGGTGAAATGTGTGTGTGTGTATGGCTGGGGGAGAATGGGAATACCAAATCTAAAATCTGAGAAATTTAGAATTTAAAGGAAGCTAAGTGCCCCACATTAAGTAGAAACTGAAGTGCGTTAATGTTGAGGATTTTGCCCAAGGTCGTTATGTCAGTGGTGAAACCTGGATGAGAATCCTCTTTTCATTCCCGTTGCTTCCAGAAGGGGCAGCCTCTTATGTGTCATGTCCTACAAATACTTTTAGGGGTTTTTTGCTTGTTTGTTTATATGTTTTTGTTTTTCATTTAATGAAAGATAATGCTTTGTAATCTCAGATTGTGGGCTATGAGGTAATTTATTAAAATATCTTTATATCTTTTTTATTAAAATCTTTTTTCCCTCTTAATGTCTTAAATAAGATAGATCAGTACCATTTTTTTCCCCTAAATTTACATTTTCTATATTTTTTAAAATTCCAGAATGTATAATTTATTACAAGCAGTTCGTCTGCAAAATGAGTCCCTGCCCAATGCTTTGTTTATTGAAAGGGAAATCCATTCTGTAAAGAAAACTCCTGAAGTGGAGACACAAGAATTATTTTTGTGCTGCTTTTCTTTTTATTTTCTCTCCCAATGTTTCTTTCTCCTTCATGCTTCCCAGCCTTTGGCATACCCCTTGAATGCAAAATGAGACAATCATTTAAGCATTTTTATAGCAGTCGTGTAGGGGAGTGAGATTTGTCTTTTAAATAAGTCTTTTAAACGTAGGTTGATTTAATAATATTATAGACTTTATAATCAATTGAATTCATAGAAATTCTAATGGTCTTTTATTTTCCCATCACAAGTTTACTGGATGTCTGCTCTATGAAAAGTGTAAATTGCTTCCAGAGTGGCATAAGAGTAAAACTCGCAAATATTGCCATTTTGTCACTATGCCTGAGATTTTGTTCATATCATTGACTCATTATTTCTAAAATATTTATAAAACAAAATAAATGCTGTTGTGCACCACTACTCTCACCATAATACATACAGACAAAAAGATAATCCTGTTGATCCCAGGCCTCATGTGACTTGGCTTTTCTAGTGGTGATGATTATTTGTACTAAGTCATTTTTTGATGTTGAGCCGGTTTCCCTTTTGGACAGAAGTGCATATTTTCAAGATCGCGAACTTGGATGACAATGGTTTTCAGAAAATATTTTTTCAGTGACAAGCCTGTTAGTCCACATGGGGATTGAACCCTGCCTTTGGCCTCATTGTCACAGTCTATCAGAGCTAGCCAGTAGGGAAAAAAAAAGAATTTTCAAGGATTTTCACATAACTAAAGACCTCTGTTTAAAATTTAGAGTGATTCCAGGAAAGGAAGCACGGGAAAGATTTCCATTCAAGAAAGTTAATATATATAAATATGATATTAACTTTATTAAAGAAGTGGAGTGCATTCATATGCTTTATTTTTTTACCCTTGTCCTTCACTCACATGTGCATATAGGTATTTGTTTTTGTGTGCATTCTTCTTCCTTTTGAGGGAATACTGTTATAGTAAGTACATTGCTAGAGTTTAGTTTCTCTTCTCAGCATTTTTAAAAATCTCATTAAAGCGAATGAACTTAGCAATGGACAAAAGTCTAGATGCTACGTAAGTAACATAGCTGTAAGAAAATTTACTTACATATTCCTTCACTCCTCCATCTCCCTTTCTACTAAAAGTCACTGGCCATTTTTGTGTTGTGAGTGACTGACAGTTTTGATGGGCAGTTCAGAAAAGTTACCTGGTGGTGTGAAATGGCAGTATGGTGACTTAAACAAGCGCTTTTCTCTTAACAATTGCCTTACAGTCTATTCCTAGATGTCCCCCTACTGAGTTCCCTTTATAATGGGTAAATCAGTCACCACCTTTATGCTACAGAGGTAAAAAGAGGGGTTCTCCTAATTCCTAATATCTTTTCCAGTCCTGAAATACCAATTCTAACTTTAAGATGTGGAGCTGAAAAATAATTTCTAAAAATTGTTAATAAATGTATATTGGTTGAACTTTTACTGTTGTCCATTTACCATGTTAGTGATTTAAACCTACTCATTTAATTTATAAACAGGAAAACATAGAAGATCATCCAGTAGAAGCAGATTTTTATCCGTGTTCCCTCTTTCTTAGTAAATGATGAAGTGAGAGTTGTTTTGCAAACAATATACAATCTGATGACATATCATTATAGAAGAGGGATAATTATAGGCATAAAGACTAAGATAATCATTATTGAACTGGATTACATGTTTTGGACATTAGTGAATGCAACTGTATAAGCAAAATTCTGTGACTGCCATCAGGCTGACATAGAAAAGGAGCTTTGTTTTGTAGAAAATGATCTATGATGACTTTTGCTGTAAACAGATTTTATCTTCACTTTTTGTTGGTGATAGTTTGCATTATTGAACTGTAATCATAAAAACATTTTGACAGTTTTTAAATCAAATATGGCTTCTTTCATAGCTCTAACTGCTTTGTTTAACAAGTGTCTTTTCCAGCATGCACTCATAAAAATTGTAAAAAATACTTAGTTTCATTTTATAACCACACTGTGGCCAAGACATAATTTATAAAAGTGGTAAATATATATGGCTATGAGTTTCTGTTATATTTTTTAGAGTGAGTTTATATACAGTTTTGAAAAAAGTCTCTCAAGTACTATACCTGTGATAAAATCATAAAAGAACTGAGATGCCATTGAAATAATCTAATCAAACTTCCTCACTCCTTGTTTAAAACCTTAAAGATGTCTCCTGATTATCTTCAAAATAAAATCCATTGTATTAAGATCCTCAGTGACCTTCCATTTTTTCATGTCCTTGCCACTGCCCAACTCAAACATTACAGCCAATTAACACCAAACTAATAAGAGTATCCAGCTACAGAGCAAGGAGTTCTTCATCTGTTTGCTTTTGAGCATGCTTTTCCCTTTGTGTGAAATATGCTAACCACCTTTCTTCCTGACTGCATCTTATCTTTCAAGATGAAGCTAAGAAAGTACTTCTCCGGGATCCCTTCTCTGAAGCCCCAATCCATCATTTGGGATTTGCATCCTGTTCATGCCTCTATTTTGTCATTCAGTTTATTTAAGGAAAGTTTATTTCTTCATAAGTGCATAAATCAACATGCCATATTTATATAACATATATGTATGTACATCTACCGTTAACTGAATATATGCATAGATGTGTGTATAGCTTTCTCTCTAGATTGTGTACTTAAGTAAATTTTATTTATCTTCTGTTTCTCTCTCCACACACAAACGTGCACACACATTCATATTTAGACACATTTTTGTGTATTTACACCTTCATGTTTCTCCTCTTATTTGTCTGCTTCTCAGTGTTAATCACTGTATTTTATTATTTGTGCATGAGTAAATAATAACCTGTAGCTCAATAAACATTTGTTTAACTGTTACAAATGAGGGAAGAAAGCATGAAAATATTTATGACGCGTGCCCACAGCCACACAGGTAGCTATGATAGTTTAGTCAGAACACCGTAAGCCCTTGTCTTCTTGCTTACTTGTCTTAGAATCAAGTGTTATTATTTGCTAATTTGAATTTTTTAATTCTCAAATGATGTACAAAAATCCTCCAAAATAGTCTAGACATTTTTGAGGATTTAAAAACCCCAACTTTTCCCCTTTCATATGGAATGCTTGATTGCGTATGTTTCCTATAAAGATTCAAAGATATTAAGCTCAAATAAATATGTATTTATTAATGTGCCTGAAGTCTTACTAAGCACTGGAGATACAGAGTTTAATAAGATACATTAATATAATAATAATTATTAGAATTTATTGAGCAGCTACTATTGTCAACTACCATGCTAAGTGATTTGATTGTTGTATTATCTCATTGAATAATATTGAATAATAATATAGAAATATTAATATATGTATTAAAATATGTTAACACATGACTAAAATAACAATATACAATAATACTCTAAGTGCATTATATTGTTTCCAATAATACTCATAAGAAACAGTGTCAGAAAACTAAAGTTCCTGTTCAAAGTCACCATAGTAAGTAGCAGAGTCAGAATTCAAACCTAGGTCCAAAATTCCTATTTAACCTTGCTGCCTGTATTGAGAGAGGTTGGTGAGAATTACTGCAGCCCTTCAGATTTGGTATTCTATCAAATCACGGTGGAATAACTTAATAATTATTTAGTGTGATGTGGTACTTTGATTAAAACTCCTCCCCAAAGGCAAATAATAAATAATCTAAAATGAAATTAAATTTGAACAGCTTCCCTAAAAATACCTTACAAATGTGAAATTTGCTAAATTATGAATATAAAAACTTAGAATTGAGTCATTTAAAAAATGTTGGTCATAAATTTTAAAAAAAACAGTTTTTCTTTATCTCTTTTTTTTTTTTTTTGGCGATTTGAATTCCTCTTCAGTTGATTCATCAATCAATTAATTACCTTCGAGAACCTTAGGGCAGCTGGAAATTGGGTCCAAATTAATAAGAAAAAGGAGGCAATTAGTTTTAAGTCTGGAAGTTTAATGTTCAATCGACGTTAAATCAGAAGTGATCCATTGTTTGAAAAGTAGGACATCAATGTCCTTTTAATTTCACTGTCTTTAAATGAGGACAGGGGAAAATCAAGATAACTGATTATTCTCAAATGAACATTAAGGAAAGATGCTATCAGAAATCAACCAAAAGCATATTTTCTTTCTCTATATTTTAATCACAAAGGAAATAGTCTGTTTCGTGTTGGGGGTTGGATATTTTTTGAAGTCGAGTTTAGAATAGTCTTTAGAGACTTTTATTAAGAGATAAATGTAGCATACATGTTTAATCCACTGGGGCTAAAATAGTAGCTCTTTTCTTTAACATGTATTTATTCAGTTAAATGGGATTTTTGCTTTAGTGAATTAAAGAATTAATTTGGTGTCATTATTGATTTCCAAATGAATAAATGGAATAAATGATTAAAATGAATGCATTTAGCTAAAGTAAAACATTACCTCAAACTAAAGATATTCCAGAAATCATTTTCAGTCCTTGAAATTAAATCTACCTGTGCTCCCTGGGATACATAGGGAAATAAAGACTTTCATTAAGCCTTTAGTAAGTAGTAACAGGAATAAAAATACATAATATGCCCAGGGTTATCTGACTGTATTAATGTGAAGTCATTCATATGTTGTTGAATGTAAGACCGATGGTGTGGGCTAGAAGAAGGGGAAGTGCGGAGGTGGGTTGGGAGAGATTTAAGTAGCTAATCGTTTCCAGAATCGAGCTGCTCTGGTTTCTCCACAATTTAACCTGCATTGGGTTTAGTATTTGACACACACGCACAAAAGATTTTAAACTAATAACAAGAGTAATAGAATGAATGGCAAAATTTCAGTTAGGCTAATGTTCCAGGTTTAATTTCTCTGGGTGTTTTCGCCCAGATTATGGAACATGAGGTCATGACTATAAAGGTAATCTCTTTCTCTTTCTAGCAAAAGGACTTTGAAGGACTACAGTAGCTCTCCCAGGATTTGGATAATATATTTGTTTTTTCTTAACCTGATGTTTAGATTCTTTTGCCCTTAACTTTAAGACCTTTAAGTCCCTCATTTCTTTCACAGTTGATTAAATACAGCCATGAGAAAAGCACTGACTGACTGTCTAACAGAAAACTTTTCAGGAGGCTAATAGGCTCTGACCTCCAAGAAATGCTGTTGTTAAATTGACTTGAGACTTTACCAGAGAGACCGAGTTTTACTAAGGACCATATTAAAGTTTGGATTCTTCATTATTGAGAAAACTTCTCTGCCTCCAAGATCTGCAAATACCAGTTTTTCTTTTTCTATCTTGCAACTTGTTTTTTGTATGTCCTGAATTCTCAGTGATGCACAGAATGTTGATTGTGTTACAATGCCACTGGCTGCCGTACCTTACCGCCATGTGTAGTCAGTATGCACCAGTAGAGCTGAACCAGTTATATCTGAAATAAGTTAGTAGAGTTGATAAATAGCTGCTGCTCTGAGCCCTGTGTGTGCCTTTCCCTCATCCATAGTGGCTCCTCCTGGAACCTTCTCCAGGACTCCAGCTGAATGACTATGAAATTTATAATCACCTATTGGTTCATGTGATACTTAAGAGAACTGCCTGTCTCTCAAAAGAAAAGAGACAAGCTGAAGAGAACAGAGCACTCAGCTAAACATTCAATGACTTGAGGTTATGGTATTGCCCCCTTTACCTCATGGTTATTTAAACTTCATACGAAAATGGAGACCACATCTCTAGTGCCTAACTTAGTCAGTATAAGGATCTAAAATATTTGGGGGAGTTTTAGTTTCATATATTCTACCTAAATAATTAAAATATGATAGAATAGTGCATGAATTTAACATTACTGAAGAAGAGATGAATTTACAGGCTAAGAGAAGTTCAGGGCAAGGAAAGATTTTAAATTACAATCTTACACACAGATATGTCTTTTATTCGTATATGAAATGTATACAAGGTGAACATGCATTTCATTTTTTCTTACCTGTAAAGACTCTCAAAAATGTATAAGTCAATATTGTACTCTATTATAATTTATAGGCAGTGTATTTTATAGTGGACAAGAGAACAGATACTACCTGGGTTCATTTCCCAGCTCTACTGATTGGGCAAGATACTTAAACTCCCTCTGTCTCAGTTTCTTTGTCTATAAAGTGGGATAATGGTAGTATCTACTTGATAGGGATTTTATGAGAACTAGTTGAACTAATATTTGCTGTGTGCTTTACTAAGATTAGATTCATAATACATAAAGCATCTTTTTCAATGCATATTATAGAACTCAAGTATTGACATAATTTCCTGTATTTTACAGCAACTATCTATAGATTTTATTCACTTTGGGTAAAATCTAGGTATAAACATATATCGTCTTCTTACCAGTCATTCTCAGGGGAGTGTAATACCACCACATCCCGCCTTAATACTTCAGCCACACAGAGCAGGCATGCCGGAATCTTTGAAACAATCAAGATGTTTAATATTTATTTTTAACCAGTACTTGGTTTAAAAATGTTTGGGAACTCTGGCTTAAATTACAACTCCTCTTTCATGATCAGATTATATTCAAGTGTCGAGGGTGTTATGGCCTTCTGCTAAGTAGTATTTAGCATATATATTGAAAATTCTGGTAAGCTTCCTACCAATCAGGAAATCTGTATTACCCTGACATTTTGCTGTGTAGGTATTACTTCTGTAGAAAAGCGTTTCAGGTAAGTAGTTTAATTGTTTTTATTGTTTTGAAGTTGTGAAAGTGCCTACTAAGCTTCTTAGGCTGTATATTATTGAAGTAGTAGAACTGTGTAGTCAGATACAGTGTCGTAAATATAAGTGCATGTTTAAGACTCAATTGACCAAAGCTGAAATTTCAGTTCTGACACAAGGTACTCAAAAATGGAAAAATTGAATAAATGCACTGAAAATCAACCTTTCTAATCTCTAAAACTCACGTGATGAAAGGGCCTAAAGGATTTAATCAGTACTTCTCACATTAAAATATTTTTTAGGGCAAATGATATTAATCATAAAATAAAAATGTTGAGACTGATATAGAGTGCCAACTTTACATTTATTAATTAAGTATATAAAGACAAAACAAGTAAAAAATAAAAACTGCCATTTACTTTCAACTCATTTCATGAAAAGAAAAATGATTTAATATTAAAGGAGTTGAAAGAACACAAATTTAGAAAACATACAGCTTTTTAAATAAAATATAATTTTACGAAAAAAATTAACTTTCTGCAGTGGTATTCTTTTTCCCATTTGTTATGGACTGGACTATAACAACACTCTATGAACTAGCACTAATTATCATAGAATTAACTGAAAGTAGTAAATTAAAACCCTGGCAATGAATAAATGTGTTTCCTTCGGCAAATTTCTTCATCCTTCTCAGCCTCAGGTTCCTTCATCTGAAAATTGGAGACAGTAATACCTGCTATATGGATTAACAGTTCTGGGCTTTATTCTGAAGTTTACATATATTAATTCATCAAATCATTATAACGACAATATGAGTGGTAAAATTATTATACTCATTTTGCAGATGAGAAAGCTGAGGCACAGAAAATTTAATTAACTTGCCATATACCTAGTATTCAATATATATTAAACATTCAATAATATACATTAGTATTATTTATGATGTATAAATTTGTATTTCTTACAGAAGGATTCTTTTTTTTTTAAACATCTTTATTGGAGTATAATTGCTGTACAATGGTGTGTTAGTTTCTGCTGTGTAACACAGTGAATCATCTATACATATACATATATCCCCATATCTCCTCCCTCTTGAGTCTCCCTCCCACCCTCCCTATCCCACCCCTCTAGGTGGTCACAAAGCACCGAGCTGACCTCCCTGTGCTATGCAGCTCCTTGCCACTAGCTATCGATTTTACATTTGGTAGTGTAAAATTGTCCATGCCACTTTCTCACTTCGTCCAAGCTTACACTTCCCCCTCCCTATGTCCTCAAGTCCATTCTCTACATCTGCTTCTTTCTTCCTGTCCTGCCCCTAGGTTCTTCAAAACCATTTTTTTCTTTTTTTAGATTCCATATGTATGTGTTAGCATACAGTATTTGTTTTTCTTTTTCTGACTTACTTCACTCTGTATGACAGACTCTAGGTCCACCCACCTCACTGCAAATAACTCAGTTTCATTTCTTTTTATGGCTGAGTAATATTCCATTGTATATATGTGCCACATCTTCTTAATCCATTCATCTGTGGATGGACACTTAGGTTACTTCCATGTCCTGGCTATTGTAAATAGAGCTACAGTGAACATTTTGGTACATGACTCTTTTTGAATTATGGTTTTCTCAGGGTATATGCCCAGCAGTGGGATTGCTGGGATGTACGATAGTCCTATTTTTAGTATTTTAAGGAACCTCCATACTGTTCTCCATAGTGGCTGTATCAATTTACATTCCCACCAACAGTGCAAGAGGGTTCCCTTTTCTCCACACCCTCTCCAGCATTTATTGTTTCTAGATTTTTTGATGATGGCCATACTGACTGGTGTGAGGTGATACCTCATTGTAGTTTTGATTTGCATTTCTCTCATGATTAGTGATGTTGAGCATCCTTTCATGTGTTTGTTGGCAATCTGTATATCTTCTTTTTTTTTTAAGAAGATGTTGGGGGTAGGAGTTTATTAATTAATTTATTTATTTTTGCTGTGTTGGGTCTTCGTTTCTGTGAGAGGGCTTTCTCTAGTTGTGGCAAGCGGGGGCGACTCTTCATCACGGTGCGCGGGCCTCTCACTATCGCGGCCTCTCTTGTTGAAGAGTACAGGCTCCAGACGTGCAGGCTCAGTAGTTGTGGCTCATGGGCCTAGTTGCTCCGCGGCATGTGGGATCCTCCCAGACCAGGGCTCGAACCCGTGTACCCTGCATTAGCAGGCAGATTCTCAGCCACTGCGCCACCAGGGAAGCTCTGTATATCTTCTTTGGAAAAATGTCTATTTAGGTTTTCTGCCCATTTTTGGATTGGGTTGTTTGTTTTTTTGATATTGAGCTGCATGAGCTGCTTGTATATTTTGGAGATTAATCCTTTGTCAGTTGCTTCACTTGCAAATATTTTCTCCCATTCTGAGGGTTGTCTTTTCATCTTGTTTACGGTTTCCTTTGCTGTGCAAAAGCTTTTAAGTTTCATTAGGTCCCATTTGTGTTTTTTTGTTTGTTTTTATTTCCATTTCTCTAGGAGATGGGTCAAAAAGGATCTTGATGATATTGATGTCATAGACTGTTCTGTCTATGTTTTTCTCCAAGAGTTTGATAGTGTCTGGCATTACATTTAGGTCTTTAATCCATTTTGAGTTTATTGTTGTGTATGGTGTTAGGGAGTGTTCCAATTTCATTCTTTTACATGTAGCTGTCCAGTTTTCCCAGCACCACTTAATGAAGAGTCTGTCTTTTTTCCATTGTATATTCTTGCCTTCTTTGTCAAAGATAATGTGACCATATGTGCGGGGATTTATCTCTGGGCTTTCTATCCTGTTCCATTGATCTATATTTCTGTTTTTGTGACAGTACCATACTGTCTTGATGACTGTAGCTTTGTAGTGTAGTCTGAAGTCAGGGATCCTGATTCCTCCAGCTCCGTTTTTTTCTCAATATTGCTTTCACTGTTCTGTTTCTTTTGTGTTTCCATACAAATTGTGAAAATTTTTGTTCTAGTTCTGTGAAAGATGCCATTGGTAGTTTGATAGGGATTGCACTGAATCTGTAGATTGCTTTGGGTAGTATAGTCATTTTCACAATGTTGATTCTTCAATCCAAGAACATGGTATATCTCTCCATCTGTTTGTATCATCTTTACTTTCTTTCATCAGTGTCTTGTTGTTTTCTGCATACAGGTCTTTTGTCTCCTTAGGTAGGTTTATTCTATTTTTAGGTAGGTTTATTTTATTCTTTTTGTTGCAGTGGTAAATGGGAGTGTTTCCTTGATTTGACTTTCAGATTTTTCATCATTAGTGTATAAGAATGCAAGAAATTTCTGTGCATTTTGTATGCTGCTACTTTATCAGATTCATTGATAAGCTCTAAGAGTTTTCTTGTAGCTTCTTTAGGATTCTCTATGTATAGAATCATGTCATCTGCAAACAATGACAGCTTTACTTCTTCTTCCCGATTTGGATTCTTTTTATTTCTTTTTATTCTCTGATGGCTGTGGCTAAAACTTCCAAAGCTATGTTGAATAATAGCAGTGAGAGTGGGCAACCTTGTCTTGCTCCTGATCTTAGAGGAAATGATTTCAGCTTTTCACCATTGAGAATGATGTTGCCTGTGGGTTTGTCATATATGGCCTTTACTATGTTGAGGTAAGTTCCCTCTATGCCTACTTTCTGGAAGGTTTTTTTAATCATAAAGGGGTGTTGAATTTTGTCGAAAGATTTTTCTGCATCTATTGAGATCATATGGTTTTTATCCTTCAATTTGTTAATATGGTGTTTCACATGATTGATTTGCATATATTGAAGAATCCTTGCATTCCTGGGATAAACCCCACTTGAACGTGGTGTATGATCCTTTTAATGTGCCGTTGGATTCTGTTTGTTAGTATTTTGTTGAGGATTTTTGCATCTGCGTTCATCAGTGATATTGGACTGTAATTTTCTTTCTTTCTGACATCTTTGTCTGGTTTTCATATTAGGGTGATGGTGGCCTTGTAGAATGAGTTGGGGAGTGTTCCTGCCTCTGCTATATTTTGGAAGAATTTGAGAAAGATAGGTGTTAGCTCTTCTCTAAATGTTTGATAGAATTCACCTGTGAAGCCATCTGGTCCTGGACTTTTGTTTGTTGGAAGATTTTTAATTACAATCTCAATTTCAGTGCTTGTGATTTGTCTGTTTATATTTTCTATTTCTTCCTGGTTCAGTCTCAGAAGGTTGTGCTTTTCTAAGAATTTGCCCATTTCTTCCAGGTTGTCCATTTTATTGGCCTATAGTTGCTTGTTGTAATCTCTCATAATCCTTTGTATTTCTGCAGTGTCAGTTGTTACTGCTCCTTTTTCATTTCTAATTCTATTGATTTGAGACTACTCCCTTTTTTTCTTGATGAGTCTGGCTAATGGTTTATCAATTTTGTTCATCTTCTCAAAGACCCAGCTTTTAGTTTTATTGATCTTTTCTATCATTTCCTTCATTTCTTTTTCATTTATTTCTGATCTGATTTCTTTCCTTCTGTTAACTTTGGGTTTTTTTTTTGTTATTCTTTCTCTAATTGCTTTAGGTATAAGTTTACATTGTTTATTTGGGATTTTTCTTGTTTCTTGAGGTTGGATTGTATTGCTAAAAACTTCCCTCTTAAAACTGCTTTTGCTGCATCCCATAAGTTTTGGGTCGTCATGTTTTCATTGTCATTTGCTTCTAGGTATTTTTTAATTTCCCCTTTGCTTTCTTCAGTGATCTCTTGGTTATTTAGTAGTGTATTTTTTAGCCTCCATGTGTTTTTATTTTTTTTTACAGATTTTTTTCCTATAATTGATATCTAGTCTCATAGCGTTGTGGTTGGAAAAGATACTTGATGCGATTTCAGTTTTCTTAAATTAATCAACGCTTGATTTGTTACCCAAGATATGATCTATCCTGGAGAATTTTCCATGAGCACTTGAGAAGAAAGTGTATTCTGTTTTTTTTGGATGGAATGTCCTATAAATATCAATTAAGTCCATCTTGTTTAAGGTATCATTTAAAGCTTGTGTTTCCTTATTTATTTTCATTTTGGATGATCTGTCCATTGGTGAAAGTAGGGTGTTAAAGTCCCGTACTGTGGTTGTGTTACTGTTGATTTCCCCTTTTATGGCTGTTAGCATTTGCCTTATGTATTTTGTTTCTCCTATGTTGGGTGCATAAATATTTAAAATTGTTATATCTTCTTCTTGGGTTGATCCCTTGATATTATGTAGTGTCCTTCTTTGTCTATTGTCATAGTCTTTATTTTAAAGTCTATTTTATCTGATATGAGAAATTCTACTCCAGCTCTCTTTTGATTTCCATTTGCATGGAATATCTTTTTCCATCCCCTCACTTTCAGTTTGTATGTGTCCCTAGGTTTGAAGTGGATCTCTTGTAGACAGCATATATATGGGTCTTGTTGTTGTATCCATTCAGCCAGTCTATGTCTTTTGTTTGGAGCATTTAATCCATTTGCATTTAAGGTAGTTATCTATATGTATGTTCCTATTACCATTTTCTTAATTGTTTTGGTTTTGTTATTGTAGGTCTTTTCCTTCTCTTGTGTTTCCTGCCTAGAGAAGTTTCTTCAGCAGTTGATGTAAAGCTCGTTTGGTGGTGCTGAATTCTCTTAGGTTTTTCTTGTCTGTAAAGGTTTTAATTTCTCCATCGAATCTGAATGAGATACTTGCTGGGTAGAGTAACCTTGGTTGTAGTTTTTTCCCTTTCATCACTTTAAATATGTCCTGCCACTCCCTTCTGGCTTGCAGAGTTTCTGCTGACGATCAGCTGTTAACCTTATGGGGATTCCCTTTTATGTTATTTGTTGTTTTTCCCTTGATGCTTTTAATATTTTTTCTCTGTATTTAATTTTTGATAGTTTGATTACTATGTGTCTTGGCGTGTTTCTCCTTGCATTTATCCTGTATGGGACTCTCTGTGCTACCTGGACTTGATTGACTATTTTCTTTCCCATATTAAGGGAGTTTTCAACTATAATCCCTAGAAATATTTTCTCAGTCCCTTTCTTTTTCTCTTCTTCTGGGACCCCTATAATTCGAATGTTGGTGCGTTAAATGTTGTCCCAGAGGTCTCTGAGACTGTCCTCAATTCTTCTCATTCTTTTTTGTTTATTCTGCTCTGTGGTAGTTATTTCCATTATTTTATCTTCCAGGTCACTTATCTGTTCTTCTGCCTCATTTATTCTGCTATTGATTCCTTCTAGAGAATTTTTAATTTCATTTATTGTGTTGTTCATCATTTTTTGTTTGTTCTTTAGTTCTTCTAGGTCCTTGTTAAACTTTTCTTGTATTTTTTCCATTCTATTTCCAAGATTTTCGATCATCTTTACTGTCATTACACTGAATTTTTTTTCAGGTAGGCTGCTTATTTCCTCTTCATTTGTTTGGTGTCATGGGTTTTTGCCCTGCTCCTTCACCTGTTGTGTGTTTCTCTGTCTTCTCATTTTGCTTAACTTACTGTGTTTGTGGTCTCCTTTTCACAGGCTGTTGGTTCGTAGTTCCCATTTGTTTTGGTGTCTGCCCCCAGTGGCTAAGGTTGGTTCAGTGAGTTGTGTAGGCTTCCTGATAGAGGGGACTACTGCCTGTGTTCTGGTGGATGAGGCTGGATCTTTTCTTTTTGCCTGGCGGGACCACGTCCGGTGGTTGTTTTGGGGTGTCTGTGACCTAATTATGATTTTAGGCATCCTTTCTGTTAATGGGTGTGATTGTGTTCCTGTCTTGCCTGTTGTTTGGCCTAGGGTGTCTAGCACTGTAGCTTGCTGGTCATTGAGTGGAGCTGGGTCTTAGCATTGATATGGAGGTCATTGGGAGAGCTTTTACTATTTGATATGATGTGGAGCCGGGAGGTCTCAGGTGTACCAATGTCCTGAACTCAGCTCTCCCACCTCAGAGGCACAGGCCTGACACCTGGCCAGAGCACTTAGACCCTGTCAGCCCCACGGTTTGCAAAGGAGAAATCATCTCAGGAGTGTTGCTTTGCCAAAGATCACTCAGCAAGGGGTGGTGAGTATCCCTAGCCGGCTAGCCTTGCATTATTGTTTGTCCTGTTATGAAGATAGGCTGCCTGAAATGGCCTCAGCAAAGCTGCTACCTGAGTACATCATTAGTAGAAAGGGTTGATGGGCAGTGGCAGTCAGTCAGACAGGCACAGCAAAGAAGACCAGAAGGATTCTTTATTTAGCATAGACAAACACATATTGTATATTTATTACATAAATAGTATATATAATATAAAATATTTATATCTTTTAGTGTAATAAACATATATTCATAATATATAACTAGTAAATATTTTTATTTTAAATTATTATATTTATTTATGCAATACTTATACATTTATTATATTTACTCAGATTAATAAAAACATTGTTATTATTATTGCTATTGTTATTAAAGTACCTATCACTGACATATTTTTAATATCTGTATTCATTTATATTATCTTGAATGCCAACATGAGGTTTCTGGAGCAGAGATCAGACTTATTATTATTTACAGCAGTAACATCATTGGTTCCTTACATCCCATTTTCTTCCCCTTCTGAGGCAATAAGAGCCAGATAGACAGGCTTGCATGCTATAAAAAAGTACAAGAACCCTGAAAATATGAATTTATAAGTTTATATGTACGTTGTTTCCCTCCCCTCCTAAGAGAGGGAAAGAAGCTTCCTTTCCCTAAGGTAAATAAATTCTCCTTAGAAAGGGAAGGGGATGGTAGGATTCTTCCCCATTGGAATGTAATATTACATGTGTAATGTTATGAATGTAATGTAATGGTATGTTTCCAGGGTTCTGGGTTTTATGCCCTTTAAAGAGTAAACACAGATTTACCTCCAGAAAGGTAAATCTCTTCAGGTTTCTCTCACTATTCAGTGATCATTTAACTTCCAAGGCTTGTTATTTAATACAGGTTCCAGTAAAATTTGCTCATAAAATCTTAGCCATGTAGATATACATGAGGATTTCCTTTCTGACAGTACAGTACTTAGTAGGCACTTAGTAAGTGATAGCTACCAAAATCACTGTTATTGAATTCACTGTTCTCTAGATATACTTTGTTTTAGTCTCTTAGTATTCCTCCTACATACCAAAAGCTTTAAAGTTTTATTTTAATTTGCAGTTTCAGGAGAATTAAAGATGAGGATATCATGTATAAACATGTTCATTTTATAAATCCTTGAAATTTCTGATATTATTTAGTAATTAACACTTGTTGAATTAATAAAATGTTATTTTTGAGACTATACATGCCCTATTCCTCCCTTTCCTGTGGATACTAAGAAAGACTTTGTTAATTTCACTAATAAAAAAGGCATTTCTATATAATACACACTTAGCCTTGGAAAGTGTAGGGACAAGAAAGGGAAATGAAAGAATTTATCTGTGACATGTTCGCTCAACAAGTACCATAAAACAACTGGACAAGCAGTGATTTATGTGTGGAATTTTATCATGGATTTTTAAACCTTAAAACGATCTCTATTGTATCCAATTTAGTTTTACACTAAACTGGGCACTAATTTTTGTCTTGCAATTTCTATAGTATCCTCTCTAATATCTAGCACTGACTGCTAATCTGGCTTGATTTTTGCATTTGAGATGCGGGATTATGGAATGTGAGTAGCAGCAGATTGGAGATGAAGATCTGAATTCCAATCCAGGTTGTACCACCTAGTAGCAGAATCTATCTAGTTAGATAATCTCTGAATCTCAGTACTTATTCATAAAATGAGGGTAATGACAACACCACTTTTCTGATCTTAAACAACTGTGGCTATCAAAAAATAATGTATATCAAAGCAACACAGAAAACTTTAAAACATGGAATATATTTGTAAGAAATCATGGGAGTAAGAAGACAACAGCCAAAATTTTAATGATTGTAAATAGCTGTGTAGGAGATGATATAAAAATTACCAACATGATCAATACCTCAGATCCTATTAAAGTGATAAATAGGTGATATTATGGATAATTTTATAACAATATATTTCATAATTTAGATGAAATAGACAAATTATTTGAAAACCAGAATTTACCAAAACTTACACTAGAAGAAGAGAAAGAATAATCTGTGTGGGATGATAGTAATGTCCCTTATCTAGGAAAGTTGCTCTCCTTTAAGATATAATTTATACACAATAAAATGCACACATTTTTGTGTTAAGTTAGATAGGTTTTGACAATTTTATACCTATGTAAACACCTTCCAAACCAGACAACTCCTTGAATTTGTAGCTAATCCACAACTACTACTTAATTAGAACAGTTTCAATGTGTGCCTCACCTCAGGGTTATTTTACAAATGTATAATCCTTCAATTTTATGGTTATTCTTGAAAAAAGGAGAAGCAAGAATAAAGTCTGAATTAGAATTGAATCTTGAGGTCTGTTACTAGCAATAACCTTTCCAGGCTTTAGTATAGAAAGCCCATTGAAGACATGAAGATAGTAATCGTAGTGTGGTGAAGTGGTGTCCCCAAAACAATATGTCACCTGGAACCTGTGAATGGGACCTTATATGGGGAAAGAGTCTGTGCAGATGTAATTAAATTATGGATTTGAGATAAAATCATCCTGAATTATCAGGGTGGGCTTTCAATCCAATGACAAGTATCTCTATCACAGAAGACACACGGAAGACAAAGCCATTTAAAGACAGAGGCAGAGATATGAGTTATGCAGCCACAGTCAAAAAGCTAGAAGAGGCTAGGAAGGAATCACCCCTAAAATCTCAGGGAATGAATACAGGGGTGCAGGGCCACTGGTGATAAATATGCACAACGAAGAGCCTGTAGGCAGTCAGTTGCTGGTTTCAGAAAAAGGCTGCTGATTTCTCATCTTTCTGTTTTATCAGCTGATACTTTATTATATTTATTTACTTATTTTTTTGGAAGTATGCACTACAGGGCATCACAGCTACAGAGAACTCTGTTTAGGAGTGAATAGAAAAATACAACAATAAATAGTTACATTTATTTTTTCCTTCCTAATGTGAAACTATGCTGCATTGGCCCCTTGCACAGTGTTAGCATGTGTCAGCAAGTTGATTGCTCCTCCCTCTTATTTTGCTGGAAACAAACACACAAAAAACAAAAGAATTCTCATGGAAGTTTAAGGGGTAGAATGTAAAATGAGATGAGTTATCTCTTACAACTCATCTGTAGAGTTTATAACAACTCTTTATAGAGTTAATGTTATGAGATCCTAGAAGCTGCGGGGCTGATAAGTGGGACTTCGGATCAGTCATTTTTTGTCACCTTGTTAATACAGCCTTCGCAGGGTTCCTCCCCCTGAGCCTGCTCTTTATGCTGGATTGTCATGTGTTATTCTTCTATCCATAATGGCAGCACAGATACGGAAGCATTAGCAAACACTACTCATTGGTTTTACCATATGGAATAATTAATGTTTATTAAGAAAGCTTAATAGGCCATATCTATGCACTTAATCAATTATTTACCATCAAAATATTATTTACCATTAAAAATAAGTAAACTAAAAGCATTTATTATAACAATGCCTTAATTTGTGAAATACTCTGATAAGAGCATCTTTTATTGTTTGATTCTTTGTTGTTGTACCTTAGCTTTCCCTGCCTCCTGATCTGTCTAGAAAGTGTGATGTGAAAAACAAAACAAAATAAAACATAAGCATAGACTATTTAACTAGTGATGCACAGTTTGTATTTATTAATAGGTAAGACAGGCGCATATTTGATGATTAAGGGAGGAAAGAAGGCAAAATAAATAAAACTGATTAGCTTGAAGAAAGTCTAAAATGTGAAGACTGGGTCCTATAAAAGTATTGTGTTGGCATGTAAGAACTTCAAGACCAAAAATAAATCATGAATTCAATGGAATAATTCACAAAGGCTAATATTACAATTATTATCCCCATCTCAAAAGTACTTTACAAGAAAAGGCAAAATGTTTAAGAAACACACAGAGCTAATTTTTAGTGTTGGTTTTCTAATAAATATTTTTTGACTTTGTAAAAATTATATTTAATCTGAATTTTCCATGTTTTGCTTTGTATATTTGGATTGAATTAAGATTTCTAATATCCAAGTCTCAAATTAGGATGCTAAATAAATATGAATAGAACTATGAAGGTGCCTTGAATATTCTCAATAAAGCCAATGCTATGGACCGTCCTAGAACTTGAAAAAAATAATTGAAATGAAAAACATGAGTGAATTCAGAAAATAATGTCCTGATGTTGTTCTATATTTGACCCTTGGATTGTTACACTTCTATTTGGGCTCCACATCATCTCAGATCTGTTTTACTTTGCATAGTGATGAGAATGTTATGTTTCAAAAATTGTGGATCTAATTACCTTTTTCCTCAGCCCAGCGTGTCATGAATGTCAGTGCCATTCAAATCTTGCAAGTGTTTTAATTTCATATATTAAATTTAAGTATTGATGTGTATATTCTCTGATTGCAGAAAGGAGAATATTGCAATGAAGGAAGTGCACATGGAACGTTTTAGATTCAATTTTATTTAGTCTAAGCAGGGAGTCTTTGATTATATCCTTTAAACTGTGCATAGTGTTTATGCCACTTAGAGAGTAGACTAGGACTTGGAGGGAATTGGAACAAGAGGTGAGGGAAATCTTTTCCTACTTAAATGCAAAAGCACAGGATCTCAGGCTATGAGAAACTTTGGCAGTGAGGAGGAGGTGTGTGGCATAGGAATGAAAGTGTAGGCTGTGGAGTCAGAGAGACATGGGTTTAAATCTAGCTCTACCACTTACTTATGGTATGATCTTGAGCTACTATCTGAAATTCATTGGTTGTCAGGTCCCCCATTTGTAAAGACAGGGTAATAATAGTTTCTACCTTAATAGTAAGTTTGTGGATTAAATTAGGTGATATGTGTAGAGTGCTTAGCCTAGTATTGGTATATGAAAAAGGCAGTTATTATCCTATTCATTCCAGGTCATGCTCATTGGGTGCCAACTGTAAAAAAGAAAGTGCATGCAGACTGTTTTTGTCTAGTTCAGCACCCCCTAAGCCCACATGGACTAAATATTTTAAACGGTTATTTCTGGAAAAAAATGCAAAGGGTATATTTTAGTATGGTAGTGAGTTAAAGTTTAGTCAACTCAATCCAGTTTAGAGCTGAACTACACATACCTTTGTTTTTGTTTTTGTGTTTTTTCCTTTCTTCACCTCTGTCTACATACTAACATTGTCTTCCACCATATTTTTAGCCTGCCTTCATTTCATCCTTTTTCACCAATGGCTCATCTACTTACAACTCTGATTTCTGGGTAACTTTAGTGAGCTTTGAATTCCTTTCCTTTAAGACTGTGATCTATTTATTTCCCCCAACTTTTCTGGTATTTTTAAAATCTCTTTTATCTTCTGGATGCTTTCTCTTATATTAAAAATATATCCACATTAATCCAGTCTAAAAAACAACAAATAAACTCTTTCTCGATTCTTTTACTCTCTATAGTTAATGATCAATTTTTCTAACTTCTCAGCCTAATCTTAATTTCTAGAGAGAATAATGCAGTTCATAGTTGATGTTTCCTTTCTTCTCTTCACATTTATTCTCTCAACTGATTGCATTGTCTCCTGCATTCATGAATCCACAGAGACCCCTCCAACAAATAACACCAAGAATCTCTGAAATGCTACTTCTGATGAATAATTTTTATCTTATCATATTTCTTCACTTCCTTTGAAGCATTGATTATTTCCGAACAGTCTTTACCTTTTTGACTCTCATGAAATCACACTCACCTGGTTATCTTTACATTTCTCTGATGATTTCATCTATAATGTCATTGTGGGTTTTATTTTTATTCTCCCACTCAAATATCAGTGCCATTCAGAGAACTTGTTGTTATTCAGAGTGTCATCTGTGCTATACGCAGTATACTTCTAAGTCTGCATGTGGTCCCCTTTTACATTTTAACTACCATGTACATGCTTTTCAAATTATTGTTATATCTTTAGTCTAGAATTTAGTCTTTAACCAAATTGGTGTTGAATGACATCCCTCATTTTCTGGGATAACATCACATGGATGTCCCACAAACACATCACCTCCAATTTTATCACTCATTTTATCAAATCCAGAAATACTTGCAATCTTGACCCCTTTTAAAGGTTTCTAACTCCAGTTAATTACTAAGTAGTACCAATTTTATCTCAAACATTTACCAAACACATCTCCTCCTCTCTGTTTCTACTACCACTGTCCTGGCTTAACTTCTCACTCTTTCTCACTGTATTACTGCAATAGTCTTCTGTCTATACTTCCTGTTTCCATCGTTTCTCTTTTAAATTTATTCCCCACATATGCATCAGTGTGTGCTATCCTGAATACACACTTGAAAATATCACTTGCTCTGTTCAAAACCCTCCAAGGACTTCCTATTACCTACAGAAATGGTTTTCAAACCATTTTTTTAATTTTTATTTTAACAACTGTAGGTTTTAAAAGAAAAATTTCACATAGAGTTTACATTCTTTTTTTGTGTGTGTGTGTGTGTGGTACGCGGGCCTCTCACTGCCGTGACCTCTCCTACTGCGGAGCACAGACTCCGAACGCGCAGGCTCAGCAGCCACGGTGCACGGGCCCAGCCGCTCCGCGGCATGTGGGATCTTCCCGGACCGGGGCACGAACCCGCGTCCCCTGCATCGGAAGGCGGACTCTCAACCTCTGCGCCACTAGGGAAGCCCTCACATAGAGTTTAATATACAAATACAAATTTTTAGTAATTTAAATTTCAAAACTCTGACTCTTGGTTATATAGAAAAGCAATTCCTAGCAAGTGTGATAAAAATCAAACACCATCCAGTAATAGTGTAGTCCTTTCCTCCTTACTGAGCATTTTGTATGCTTTGTTATTTTGCTTGATCCTGACATGAGCTCTCTGGTGTTAGAAGGGCAAGTATATTTACATTTCAGCTTTATGGAGGATGATACTAAGCTTGAGAGATTAATGACTTACTCAAGGTTGTCTGGCAGTCTTAGACTAATTTAATAAGAAAAGAGTCTCAAGTCTTAAAAAGCTCATGGTATAGTGATAAAAACAGAAATATAACAAACATGTAATAAATGGTGAGTAAAAAGCAAACACAAGGTGATATGGAAAGACTGACGAGAACTATGAATTCTGATGTGTTGGTAAGGATCGAGGAAAACAGTTATAGAAAGAAGCCTGATAAACAGATAAAGAAAAAGCATTCCAGGCAGAAGAAGAAATGGCAGAAAGGGACAGAGATAGGAAAGGTAAGGATGAATTCAAGGTTTGGTGAATAGACTGCTGTGACTTAAGCAGTAGCTATATGAAAATAGTGCAAATAAGTTTATGGGAAAGAAAGACTTGTTTAAAGGTGAAAGAAGATAGGTTGGGACTTGTTTGTGAAATATACTAATGAGTTTGGACTTTCCTCTACAGACAATAAGGACCATAGTTTGGGTGAAAGTAATGAGTAACTGGACTATGGCAACAAATAAGAACTTGTAGAGAATTGTCTAAACATATGAATTAGAAAGAAATTGGCTAGTGTAGTTCTGTGGTACCAAGGTTGCAAGAAATGGGAGTCAAGAATGACATAAAATTTCACATTTGGGTAAAATGTAGGTATTATGCTATTATCCAAGGTAAGAAATTAAGGTGACAATGGGGGAACACATGCTCATGATTTGCAACATGAATTAATGTGTCTGAAAGCTCTTGTAGGCAAAAAATGATGAACTAAAAACAGGAACTAAGCCAGAGATAAAGATTTGGGAATTATCAATCTGAATTTGGTCATTGAAGCCAGAAAAGTAGACCAAACCACCTAGGGAGACTGTGATAAGGAGAAGATTAGGTAGACCACCTAGAAACAATAAAAGCTCAAAAAAGGAAAAGAGAATCCAGTTATAGGTAGAAAATAATATATAAATGGAGAACCACCAGAGTCAAATCATGGACTTTAGGAAAAAGAGTTGAAAGAAGAAAGGTGTGCTAAATATTGTTAAATGTTACAGAAAGGACAAGTAAGTTTAGAGACTGGGGAGACACACTGAATTTTTTTTTTTTTTTTTTTTTTTTTGCGGTACGCGGGCCTCACTGCTGTGGCCTCCCCCGTTGCGGAGCACAGGCTCCAGACGCGCAGGCCCAGCGGCCATGGCTCATGGGCCCAGCCGCTCCGTGCCATGTGGGATCTTCCCGGACCGGGGCGCGAACCCGCAGTCCTCTGCATCGGCAGGCAGACTCTCATCCACTGCGCCACCAGGGAAGCCCCGAGACACACTGAATTTTAAACTAGATCCTGGATAGACTTTTCTTATCAATATCACTTCTTCTGTGATATTCTTACTATGGTCTCCATGTGACATACATACAATATTAAGTTCTGCATATCTTAACTTACTCTTTCATTTCAGTCTATCAATGAATTGTTCTAAACGAAAGTGCTCTCTAAATGGTTAGTGGTGTTTTACTTGCCTCTGTTCATCAACAGGTGGGAGCCATTATCAAACAGCTATCAATCATAGTTAATTTGATAGCAGTGAAAATCTTTTACAAAGCATATATTCTTTTTAATCTTTTATTTTTTATGTCAGGATATATAAATAACTGTTCATAAATGATTATTATTATATTGAAAAGGAATGGTAGTGTCTTAATATTTTCAAACACATGGATGTTAGATTATCGTCCAAATCGCATTAGATTAAGTTCCATGAGATTAAGGACAACATCCTGCATTTAGTGTAGGACCTGGCATACAGTAATTGTCAAATGCATATTGTTTAAATGCTTATAAAAATGAGGCACTAGAAACAAACAATGCGATGAAAGAGATAGGTGAAGGAACCAGAAAGAGAAGGAGATTATATTAGAGAATAAGGCACATATGGATAATTTAATTTAATATGTTCTGTTTTTGAATAATTGAAAGTTCAATAAAAACCTCATTAATTATAACTCCCAATTTCTATTCTTATGGGATCATTCATTTTGAGTCTCGCTGATAGTTTACTTTTGCACTATTTATGAAGTTTTGTTTTGCTAAGTATACTAAACGGATAAAATTATTTCAGCTTTATTTGCAATTACTCATGGGGCAAACTTTTTAAGAACTTCAAGCTTAATTATTAAATGAAAATGAATATGGCAAATTGTCCATGTCATACTTTCACTAAAGTCAATTCAGAGATACCTCTATGCAAATTGTACACTGTTTCTCCCAGGATCACACAGAGTCTTTGGATTTCCTTTAGTTCAGCATGATACCGTAATCACTACCCCATCATTACCACCCTCACCATCATTATTATGATATTTATTGTTTTTAGCAACATCATCAATGTTATTAAATATAGTGTCTCCTATGTAGCAGGATTGGACTGTTGACAACATCTCTGTGAAATATATGTTTTTCTCCAAGTTTCTTAGATGCTGTAACTAATCCTCTGGAGATTAAGATGCTTAATATGGCACAACTGTTAAGTGGCAAAACCCAAATTTTAACCTATTTCTATGTTGACTGCCCAAAATACCTCCACAAAACTCTGTTGATAAACAAAATTAAGTGTATTAGACCTATTTCAGTAAAGAAGAATACCACCTTGACTGAGTGTATTAGTTTCCTAGGGCTGCCATAACAAAGCACAACAGATTGAGTGACTTAAACAACAGACATGTATTGTCTTAACAGTTCAACGTGTTATCAGTGTTGTTTTTTCCTGAGGTCTGTGACAGAGAATCAGTTCCAAGCCTCTTGACCAGTTTCTGGTGATTTTGAGGCAATCTTTTGAGTTCTTTGGCTTGTAGACACATCGCTCCAATCTGTGCCTTCATGTTTGAATGCTTTTCTCCCTGTGTACAAATTTGTCTCTAAATTTCCTCTTTTTATAAGGACACCAGTCACATTGTACTAGGGACCAGCTCTATTCCAGTATGACTTCATTCTAACTTAGTTATTTATGCAGTGACCTATTTCCAAATAAGATCACATTCTGAGGTACTAAAGGCTAGGATTTCACATATGAATTATTCAACCCATAGCACTGAGTCTTAGTAGTCTCTCAAAATGGGGAGAAATTAGGAAAGGGCATTTATGATATTTTAGGCCTTGGCTGTGTGGTTTTATGGCAGGTCTTAAAAACTGGAATACTGGTTGGAACTGGGCAGTTTCTAAAATTACTTTTAGATTGGTGGTTAAAATGAGGAGAGGAACATAAACAAGTTTTGACAAATAAGCGTTAGTCTTGATAGGTAAGCTATTTGGTTGATTCATGGTCTTATTATCGAAAAGTGCATATATGCTGGAGCAAACAGCTAAATTACTTTATTTTTTTAATCGTAGTATTGTTCAAAATAGGGGGTTAAGAGTCTGCTTGATCACAGAATTATTTAATATATGAAGACTTACAATTATGTTGGTTTCATTTCTCATGTGTATGACTTCTGAGTCTCAACTACAGCATCCTAACTTTCTTTCTCACTATTGATATATCCCAATGTAGTCTGTTCTGCTGTTGGATTACTCTAATAAATGGTTCTAATAGAATTCAAATTAAATTTGTTATCCTGTGTGGTTATTGTTGGTGTAGACTTGATTTAATCTATCTTTCCCATGATAGATTTTGAAAAATTTACCTATCTATGTATCTATCATCTATTTTTCTTTCTTTCTATATATCTATCACCTGCATAAGTACATATATTCTGTCCCAATCTTATATTTTTTAAGACAAATAAGTTTAGTTACTTCAGGTTTTCAAATGAAAATTATATGTAGATAATAATTGTTTCATAGGATACTTATAGTGTTGATAACTATAAGAGCATTGTTTTAGGTATTGTCTTAGTCCATTTGAGCTGTTATAACAAAGTATCACAGACTGAGTGGCTTGTAAACAACAGGAATTTATTTCTCAAGTTCTGGTGGCTGGAAGTCCAAGATCAGGGTGCCAGGATGGTTAAGTGAGAGCCTTCCTCCAGGTTGCAGAATTCTTATTGTATCCTCACATAAGGGGCTAGGGAGCTCTGTGAGGTCTCTTTTATAGGACACTAATTCCAATTATGAAAACAAAGCCCTGATGACCTAATCACATCCCTAAGGCCCCACCTCCTAATACTGTTACTTTGGAGATTAGGATTTCAGCATATGAATTGGGGGGGGGGGGGCATAAATATTCAGACCATAGCAGATAGCTACCTTGTCAGCATCCCATGTCTTCTTGCATCCTGAAATTTATCTGCACCTGCAAGTACAGAATGATTAATTACAATGTCTTGATTCATTTCAACCATCTTCACGCTAAGGGTCTGATACAACGTTACAACTTTATTGGCAGCACATAAAACCATGAGGTCATTCTACTCAAAACATATCCTACTATTGTCTTGAAGTAAGTTTTGCAGTATTTAAAATATTATGCACCCTGTTGCCTAGACTTTTTTTTTATTAAAAACATTCTATTCTACCAGTCTTTAAGCATAAAATTTAATATATAAAATAGAGAAGGGGTTTTAGATATGGGTTTTGCAGTCAAGGTATCTTACTCTACACTGTCTGCATTTGAAAAATAAAAGGGTGAACAGCAAATAATGATCTCTTCTGAGTAAGAAAACATCCTTTGGTAAATACAAATAATGTCAAGTGTTATAGAAGTCTAATCATTTTAATTTATAAATATTTTGTGACTGGTTAATTATATCAGCAGAATGAAGTCCAACAATCAACAGAAACCTTACAGCAATTTAGAGTCCTTTTGAATCTTTAAAGAAAATCCAATAAGCCCTTGAAAAACAAAATCAATGAAGAGTTTAGAATGTTTATTTTCTGGTTTTCCACAGGGTCCAAGTTTTCTCTCTGAAGGCTTTTTCCCTAAACGTGCAACAAAAATTGAAGAAACGGATCCTTTTTTCAAACTTCACGAGACCATTACCAAGGTAGGAGAGGAATGCATTCATGAAAAGATTGAGAAAGTTTTGTTCTTTCTATTAGTAGAAGGAGGAAAGGAAAATAACCAATCAAGAGAAATATATATATATATATATATATATTCATTTGGAGAATATACTAGAGAGGATTTCACATACTTCCTACTATTTTACTAAGGAGTAAAGATGATAAGCAACTCAATCAAGATCATACAGACCAATAACTGATGGTTTGTATTAAAAAATCAATTATTTTTTAATTGAAGTACAGTTGTGCAATATTTTGTACATTACAGGTATACAGTAGTGATTCACAGTTTTTAAAGGTTATACTCCATTTATGGTTATTATAAAATATAAGCTATATTCCTTGTATTGGACAATATATCCTGGTAGCTTATTTTATACATAATAGTTGTACCTCTTACTCCCATGCCCTTTTATTTCTCCTCCCTGTCCCCTCTCCCCACTGGTAACCACTAGTTTGTTCTCTATATCTGTGAGCCTGCTTCTTTTTTGTTATATTCACTAGTTTGTTGTGTTTTTTAGATTCCACATTGTTGTTTGTGGTACTTTATTGTTTTAATAAAAAAAAAAAAAAAGGCTCTTTTTCTTAAAGAAAAAGTTAGACTGAATTTAAAATAATTGCTTTTATTCGATGATGCTCATACCTATTTTTATGGTATGTACTTGGCTGTGAGTTTATAGAATGAAGAAAATTAAATCCTACAGTATGGAGCAAATAAGTTTAATGTTCTGAGATCATATGACATTATGTGAATTTTTACATTTACCAACAATTGATTTAACCAGTCATAGCCAGTCTTTGGGGGATAGAGTTTGTACAGAATATTGGCATTTCAGTACACTTAAAATAATCCATATTTATATATGCTTAGTTGAAAGATTGAATCATTCTTAAATCTTCTTAGTGAAATTTTACAAGGCTGTTTTTCTGCTTTAGAAAGAGGAATTGTGGTAAAATAACTGAACTCAATGAGTGGCAATGGAATGAGCTCAGAATACAAAAACTAAAATTTTAGGTCTACCCTCACGTTTAAGAGATGTGTACATTTATTTTTTTCTGAACTTTTAAAATAAGTAGAGTTTGGACCATATTTTACGTAAAATTCTCCTAAGCTCAAGATTTCTGAACTTAAACTACATTTATAGCTCTTTCCTTTCCAGTCTAATCTAGTTCCTTGATTTAGTTTTGAATATATCCATTCTCTGATCATTATTCATTCTTATTTGGATATAGTAAAATAGATGTGGCCCCCAAATAATAACTCCTTAGCATTTGAAATCTTAACTGTACTCCTGATGTGCAAAGAAAGAGGGGGAGAGAGAGAGAGAGAGAGGGAGGGAGGGAGGGAGGGGGAGAGAGAGAAAGAAATACAAATCTGATACCTATATCTATATCTATCTATCTATCTATCTATCTATATATATGTATATTTAAGTATATATATCTAGATACATTTGGATGAGGATGTGTGTGTGTTTATATGTATGTGTATGTATATATATATTTGTTCAAATGTTATGGACACTTAAAGCCTAGGTTTATATACTTATTTTTAAGTAAAGCATTATAGGATTTTTAGGGCAATGAAAGAATAATACTTTCTCCAATTTTTCTGCTTTTCTCTGTGGATCAGGAAATTCATGGATTTTTATAGAAGGGGCAGTTTGAGAACATATTGATATCAGGTATATAATGAGAAGATAATGTCTAGCACATGAAATTCCTAGCCAGAGAAAATTCTAAGGTTTTGATTTTAAAGGTACAAACACTCACTGATTCTTGCTACATGAGGCCTCGGCCATCCTACAACTCCTGAGAGAATGTTGGGAAGCAAGGATGGATGGGTCAGAGGGAGTAGGGGAGCATAGAATATGGCCTGACACATAAATATGAGATCAGTACTTAGTGTGAAACAGAAAATAAGAGGCCATTTGAAAGAAGACACAAATTTATGCACAGATATTGGTACAATTTCTACATGTATTTTCAAATATATTTCTCGTGTAAGCAGATGTTTAACCCATTAAATGGATGGTGGAAAGAATTCTATGTGTATGAAAAATTAAAATCTAAAGTGCAGAAGCAGGTGTTCTATGACATTTTTAAATGATGGCATGTATTTACCTAATATTGATACTGTTTCCCCAGTCATCACATTACCTGTGGTAACCGCTCGTGTTGTAGACTCAGGCCAAGGGAAGAAATTGTGCTTCAGAAGTTCAGTCTTATTTCACCAATATAGGAACTTGTTGAACCATTAAAAAAAAAAAAAAAGTGTTTAATAGATACTTTGTTTTAAAATCAGATTTTCTTTGATCAACAACAAAATGAAAGTATAAATATAGAGGGGTTGACCAGAGCACAAAACTAGGAAATATGGATTTTAGGTTCTATCTTGACTCCCAACTTGTTATATTATTTAGTAGAACTTTATTTTCTACATCAAAAAATGGTACAGTCATAATGGATTTTCTCACTAGGATTCTCTGAGATTGAAAAGATGGTGTGTACATTTTCTCTGGAAATGCAATATATATATAATTGAGTATAATTATTGACACATTAAAGAATACTAGTGCTAATGTCTTCAAAATAGGCCCCTACTTGAATTTTCTACATTTAGCTTTTACTTTAAAGAAAAGAGAGGAAAAAAATACCAACTTAGATATGAAAGCATATAACTAAATTAATTAATTAAATACTGAGAATATAGTGATAAGTTAACGTGTATAAATGGAGTATAAAATTTAATTTGTGAAGGGTTGAGGTCTTTAGAATATTTTGTTTCAGTAAGGATAATAGTGGTATTATCACAGTATATCACATGTTTATTATAATCCACATAGCAGTGTGATATTATAGAAATAGTGCTGGATTTTGAATAGAAAGATATAGATAGGTTTAAATTCTGTCACTGTCAATTATGAAAATGATATGAAATATGAAGAACACTTCGTAAAATGATAACGCACAGTTATTTTTGCTATTATATCAATACTAAAACATTTTCAAGAAATCAGAAACAATGGAAATACTGAAGATACTATTCCTTATTTTCCCAATAAAAGTTTAAACTTGATACACAACACTATAACAAAATCATATATTTAATGTTATCTAATTAAATACAAAAATATACATCTTATAGAAAGGTTCATATAATACAATCTGTTGTTTTTTCCAAATTAATAACTGCATTCTAGACCTTAGTTATATACCACAAATATAATTTATGTCAAATTAAATTACAATTTCTAAGCATTAAAAATTTAATAATTTTTCATTAGTGCTTTTCTGAATTAAAAATAAATTAAAAATAAATAAACCACACTTATACATGGGATGTGAGCTGTGAGTTGAATCCTAGTAAGTAGTTTTCCAATGTTGTCCTATAGTTCCTTTTTTAAAAAAAAATGTTTTACAAAGTTTGAATTTATCTTGGCATTTGTCTTTTTGATATAAAGCATGAAACCAAGAAAATAATGAATAAGTCTCAATATTGATGCCAAAATGTGTAATTTATCATGGATTCAGGGACAGTCAGGTGGTACAGTATAAAGCTGCTGAAGGGTTGCACCTTACATCGATGTTGAAGATGTTTTCTTCAATTACCTTAAATTACCTTAAAATTACCTTAAAAAATAGCATTTGTTTTTTTAAATTATCATAGAGACCAAACTAATTCTTCCAAAGACTAAACATGAATGAAATACCAATATAAATCTTAGCTGCTTAATCCTTTAATAAATGAATAAAATCATGATGGATTCATGTTTTGAAATAGGCTTATTTCTCCTTCTACACCTAGGAATTTTCTCATTATATTTCTAAATCATCAGCATTGAGCTCATAAATTGTTATTAGATATCTAAGCATTCTAGTAGCCTACTATAAGCCAAGGATGAAGCAAAACACTTGAAATAAAAAACAATTAACATACAGGAGTGGGTCCAAGGTAAGCAATTCATTTCAATATAACATACTAAAAGAGATGATAGTAATATGGGCAACGTATGGGAGGGAAGAGGATGAAGATTTTACCTCTATGAGACTTGAAGAATTCACCAGAGAGGTGATGCTTGAGGAATTTAAGAATTTTAACTTTATCTTAATATCAGTGAATTTCCCTTGAGAGTTCCTTAAAGAGTAGGTTGTTGGTAGTAGTGTGCAAGATATGATGATGTGTAGTTTAGAAAAGAGAAGATAGATTTAAGAGATATTTCTAGCACTGGATATGCACAGGATATATGATTTCCTGGATATGGAACATGAAGCAGAATGAATAGTAAAGGATCATTTGAATAATTCTATCTTGGACAAAGTTGATATTATTGAATTAACTACATTAGGGGCTGGCCTGAAGAAAGTGATAATGAGTTTGACGATGGATATGTGGAATTTTGTTTACTATAGTGCCTCTAGGCAGATATGTCAAGGAAGCAGTTGGGACATGAGGTTAGAGCTCAGGAAGAAGTAGGATCTAGAAATGCTTTATCTGATATAATAACCACTAGTCACATGTGGATTTAAATTAAAAATTAATTAAATGAAATTAGAATTTCATTTTCTCCATCTCATTAGCTACAATCCACATGCTTAGTAATCACATATGGGTAGTGACTACTGCACTGAATAGCATACGTTATGGAACATTTTCGTCATCACTAATGATAGAGATGATGTTACCCTGACAGTATTCATGATGAGGAGAAAAAGAAAAATGGAGAGGACAAACAATCCAGGGTAGAGTGTTTCATTAAATCTACAGGATGATGCTATTCTAAGAAGGAGAAATGTTCAAAAGCATATCCGCACACCACCTTGCACCCATTAGGATGGCTAATATCAAAAGATAAAACAAAACAAAGCAGAAAATAACAAGTGTTGGTGAGGATTTGGAGAAATTGGAACCCTCATGAACTGTTGGTGGGAATATAAAATAGTAGTGCTGCTGTGGAAAACAACATGGCAGTTCCTCAAAAAATTAAAAATAGAGTTACCACATGATCCACCAATTCCACTTCTGGGTATATACCCCAAAGAATTGAAAGTGGCATCTTGAAGAGATATTTGTACACCCATATTGATAGTAGCATTATTCACAATAGCTAAAATGTGGAGACCACCCAAGTGTCCATAGATGGATGAATGGATAAGCAAAATGTGGTGTGTACATACAACAGAATATGATTCAACCTCTAAAAGATAGGAAACTCTGACATTTGCTACAACATGGATAAACCTTGAGGACACTATGCTAAGTGAAATAAGCCAGTCACCAAAAGAAAAATACTATATGATTCCACTTACATGAGATTCCTAGGATAAGTCATAATCACAGAGACAGAAAGCAGAATGGTGGTTGCCAGGAGTGAGGGGGAGAAGAGAGTGGGGAGTTAACTCTTTAATGGGTATAGAGTTTCAGCTTTAAAAGGTGAAAACAGATATGGAGATGGATAGTGGTGATGATTATACATTATGAATGTATTTAATATCACTGAACTGTACACTTAAAAGTAGTTAAGATGGTAAATTTTAAGTTATGTGTGTTTTACCACATTTTTTTTAATTGGAAAAAAATATATTCACCCAATCAACTGCTCATTTACTATAACTTTTGAAGCAAGTATTTGGAAATTTAAAATTGTTTTTCTCTTCATTTATGCCTGCTCCTCAGTTCTCTTCTATTTTCCATAAATAGCTTCACCCAGCTTGGTACCCCTTTCTCTGATCTACTTGTCTATGATGTAATGTCCTGTATTTATTTTATGTGTTTTGGGATTTAATATATTTTATTATCATTTTCTTGCTAAAAGTTTGCCGTAATAGACATTCAATAAATAAATAAATGCAGCTATGTTTAGAAGGAAAGAACTTTATAATCAAATGTGAATATAGAGCATTTGGGGTGGCAGAGAAAAGGTACTATATTATTGAATTAATAGTACTTTTCCTCTGGAACCCCAAATGCTCAATATTATATTTTAAAACCTCTGAGTATGAATTGTACATCCAGTAAAACAAAAAATACCTTGTACATGTGGTACCATGGAAACCAGCAAATGACCTAATTCTGCTTGTGAGCTTCCTCCAGAAATATCAGTTTCTTAGTCCTTTCATTGTTTTTCCCACCTTATAAAAAAATGGTTCTTTTATTTTTAATTAGTATAGGATATGCAATATTAGTATTTTTATTAGTATGTGGTTTTAAAAATATTCTTAAATGGATATATATTTCTTTTTCTTACATAATGTCAAAATAGAGACCTTTTACTAAAATTATTTGGACATTACAATATCACAAAGAGAAAGCAGTAGGAATAATATAATATCTATTTCCATTATATATATGGAGAAAGTATCAGACTCAGATTACATTGCAGAGTAAGGCAGCATTTGTGTATAGCCTAGAAATCAAGGCTAATAATTCTCACATAGTTTATATTCTATCAATATAGTTGTATTTGCCCTTACTTATAGCTACAAGTTTTAACTCAGTTTTGCAGTGGTGTGGACAAAGGCTAATGGTGGTGTCCTCAGTGATGAGAAACATTTAAATAATTGTAACTTTTAACCATTTCAGTTAATATTAATTGCATTTGGCTGTCAATCTTCATTTAGAAATGATTAACCAGCATCACTTTAATTAATGGAGTCATATTCTGCTAATATATTATTTTAAAAACATGACTTGTGAAATATGAATCTGCAGTTATCTCTAAATGTCACTATTAAAACATGTTTGTACCAGTTGTTATATTAAGATTCTTATAGCATGGTAACTGAAAACTTAAAAGAACCTACTCATAACTCCAGAATGGAGAGGCAGACTAAAATACAGAATGATTTTACTTCTTTTGAGATGTCATTCTCAGCTATAGTTTAAAAATGTAGCTCAGTTACCTTGTATGAAGTAGGAGGAAAGGGATGAGACCAAATATCTTTTACTCTTTTTCCTGAATTTCAAAGGCATGTTGTGTTCATGAGCTAATAGAATTTCTGGTACAGTTCTTTAAATGCTTAGAAAACCTGGCTATGATTTCTAATCTGAATGAGCAAATCTGATTGTCTTCCATGTATCTCTAATGTTGATGTATTGTTTGGATAAAATATAAGAATATTGTATTCTACTTAGTAAAGCAAGCAAAATGATATTCTTTAATCCTGTTTATGTGTACATTTGAGGTTATTCTGAAGCTGCGGATTTAAAGCTTTTGTTTTTATTTTTAAAAACACTTCGGAAATTTTTTCTGCTATATCAAATTATTGTTACTAGATACAAAATGTCTCCATAGAGATCTACACTCTATGTGTTCATGACATGAGCTAAACCAGAAAACATCTCAAATATGTATTTTCAATGCAGAGACTGTACTTTGTAATAAAGAATTTTGGTTGGAGCTACTCAAGGGAGATGATAGGATATTAAAACCAACCTCTTATGCTTTGAAAGGGAAATATTACAGGTGTGTATTTTCTTTATAAATGTATAATTAAACTCAATATCTTCATTTACTAAAATTGGAGAGTGTGCTGATTATATTTCTTCTTGCCTAGAGAGGTTTGGTTTATGGTGTTTCATTATACTGCACAAATATTATAGCTTCTAAAGGCATGCCTTATACTATCAGTTTCTCTTTTTTGTTTTTATTACTCAAAAGCAAATTATCACACAATATAAGCTTGTCAAAATTTGACTCCCTTTTTAAAGAGAAGTTATTCATCAAAGTAGATATTCTGCTACAACATATTAAAGGAGTTATTATTGTATATTAAGATAGGAATAAGTAGAAAAACTGTTATTTTCTGAACATATATTTTTCTTTTATATATATATGTAAAAACTGATTTTGGCATGTGTTTATTACAGAATATAATTATAATAGTAATATAAATCAGAATAAGAAGCTCTGTGATCACCTGTAAATAATATGACAGTCTTTTAAAGACAGTCAGCCTACTTCAGGAAGTTTTTATATCGAATTCAAGAAGCAGTAGCCTCATAAAGTAACTTTTTTTGATGATAACTGAATTTTGTATGCGCTAAATACAAGTCCTTCTTATTTCAGAGATCTATTCATAAGTAGAAAGTGAATTTGAATGTTGATTTCTGCATTTTTTTCTCACTTTGAATGAGAGAGTCTTTGCCTTTTCATACCATTCTCAGATAACATCATTCTCAAAGGTCTGTAGAAGTACAGAGGCAAAGGGCAGGGTAGTCAATGGATAACAGATTAGCTCTAGGTAGGCAGGTCAAATGTCCTTCCAAAACGTACTGTTGAAACAAAGCCTCTGTATAATAAAAATAATTAAAATCCCCAGGCAATAACCACTTACTAAAAAAATATCTAATATAACACAACAAACCAGAAGACGCTGAGCGGTCTATTGGAGTCTGTTATAATGAACTTTGATCATGATACTTAAATGTCCTGGGAAGTACCCACTGACCCCATGGGTGACAATAATAAAAGATCCCCTCACGCGTGCATGTGCACGTGCACACGCGTGCACACACACAGTGTGGTATTAACTGATCGATACGGTCTTTCAGTGCTAGTTGCTCTCAGTATTATTTCTTGGAAAGCACTGAATTATATCAATATATGTATGTATGTACGTATACCTTCTTTTCCAGGGAAGAATGAATGTCTACTGTATTTTTTAAAATAATCTTTGGACCTGTAAATTCTGCTGTTGGTGTGATATAGAAAATATTCAAAATTGCCATTTTTTTTTAGCATCCAGTATAGTCATCATTTGATTATCCAGTGTCTCTCTTGAAGAGTTCACAATAATTGGTATTTTAGGATAGAATGAATGTATTCCAAAAATATGAATATTTTTGACATTGAATTGAATTTCAGAAACTGAGCAAGAATTACATTTGAAGAAATCAACAAATTTTTGTTTGAAAGGCATTATGATAGGAAAACAATATTCACTTTGACTCAATTAGGTTTTATTTATTAATATGTCAATTAAATTTTACAAAATCAAGGTTTAGGACTTCATTACATTTGAAATTACAGTGGCCTTGAATCACTTAGTGAAGGTTCAAATAGTAATATTTCTGCATTCTAAAATAAAATAATAATGAACGATCATAATTACGTTCCCGAGTCATTAAGAAAAAGAATCGTGATCTGTATAGTTACTGACTTTCAAGAAAACAGGAGAGAGGGTAATCCATTTTAAAGACATTTCCTTCAAAACTGAAAAAGGTACATATCAGAACAATTTTGTTTGCTATTAGTAAAGACCCATGTGCAAATGTTTAATAAAAATAAAGGAATTCTATTTTTCTCATGCAAGTGAAATGTCTAGGAGATTCATGCTTCACGAGGAGCTCAAACACAGATCTACTTATCTGTTATCCTTTCAGCTCTGTCTTTCTCTCTGCTGGACTTTTTACTAGTGGAATTCCTCCATGGTACAAAAATGCTGACAGCAGTTTCTGGAATCATACCTGTACATAATTCTGTCAAAGCAGGAGAGGATCTCTTTTCTCAGGACAGCAGTGATGCTAGAAAGCCCCAGCAACCAAAAAAAAAAAAAAAAAAAATCATATTCTGAATTGATCTTATGCTTATTTTGAATCATTTCTTGTGAATAGGGTAATAACTATGCTGACTGGATTACACCACGTTTACATAAACTGATCACCATGGAAAAGGGATTAAAGTTACCCTGATTAGTTTAGACGTCATTCTTTCCCTTGGAACTGGAGTCAGTCCCATTCACAATATGTGGCTGCAGCAAAACAGTATAAATTAGAGTAGCAATAGTGTTTCAGAGACAACCACTAAATCTGCACCAGTTGCAACAATGTATTTGTCTACAAATGAGTAAGAATCAGTATTTTGGAAAAGGCAAAATCAGTGCTAAGCAGTGGAAGCATTTCTGTTTACAGGTTGCTATTACTCTGGTATGTCTAGTCATTGTAACCACCTGAAAGGGAACAGGCGATGGGAAAAAAAAAAGTGAAATATAGATGGGAAGTATTCACAAAATGAGTTTGGTTACTGCATTTCCTCCCAGTTTCACTGCATCCTATGAAGTATTAAATGGACTTAAAAGAGTAAGAAAACTTGCTGTATTCATGAAGCAAATCTCTTTTTCTGCCCCCTTGGTAGACATCCAAAGGTAATCATCATATTTACGCTGAAACTCAGCGTTATTCTTAATATATCACTTTAGACAGCCAGTATGAATTCACTGGATTTGACATATGAGATAAACCTATTGGCCAACCTGTATCCTAAAATACTCATCAGTTATGACCTTCTACTTTTAAGGAGGTGATTGACCCTTAGAAACTTCAAGGAATCACTGATTTAAGAAGCCCCACTGTGAGGACCTCTGTAAGCCTATGGACTAATTAAAGTAACCAAAAGCAACTAATTTTTTGGATGGTAACTTATATTCAAAAGATGAGGCACTAATAACTATTTCAAGATAGACTCCCTTCCTGCCCCTTAAGGGGTGATATTCTTGTCAATGTTAGAAACATCTGAATGAATGCCTCTGTGTATAGCAGGGTATTTCTGTGTTTCATTTTATTGCTGACCCAAGAACTTCATGTTTAAAAGATTTTGTTTACTAAACAAGTGGTAATTAATTCATTTACAGTTATCACTATTTCTCCAGTTCAACACTGATCCAGATTTCAGCAAATACTCCAGATTGCCAATGAAATAAAATAAGCATACAGATATTGAGATACTATACACTCTAGGGGTTGTTCATTTTGGCTGTTGGCATTTATTCATTTCCCGATTTGATTTCTCATGTCTCAGTCTAAGAGATGTTTGTATTTGATATAAGCCATGGCTATCAGTGATCAGCCTACTGAATAAAACTGTAGAATTCTTGTTTCAGCAATAGTTTACAAGAGTCTCTGTAAAGCCTAAAATTTCTCCTTGTCATTTTTGGCCAAAGCAAAGATACTGACATTCAATTTAGCAGTTAAGTATACATTTTTTACTAAGTGCTTGAAATATTAGTAACAATGCATTTTATAGACTTAGGGATTGAAATATTAGAGATGCATATTTAAGCGCCTATGGAGATATTACATTAATTGTCATTTGATTAGCCTGTATTAACAACAAGTTTAGTATGTAAAGGATGGAGGAAGAATATAAGAAAAATGTGGGACATTGGAATAAACAGTGACATTGAGAAGATGGTAAAGTGTATTAGACAACTTCAGAACACAAGGCAAATGTAAAAAAAAAATTTGTAAAATACATGAATGAACAAAGCATTTGTATAATTAGTGTAAGTTTCATTATTATCTCAAATAATGAAAATTTGATCTAAATACAAGAAATTTATTAACAAAATATTAATCACAACTCCTAAGTGCCACCCAATTTATATGCTATAAAGACATCTATATGATCCAAGTAACTAATTCCCAGAGCAATGAAAAGGAAAGATGGAATTTGTGATTTCTTTTCACCTTTTCTTACCCTGCTTACTTCCTCAGCAAAGAGCCAGATAAAAGATTTAGATACTCTTAATGAAATGGTTCACATTTATTTTATTCATATCCTTCAGAGCCCTCCTAGGGACAATCAAGCTGCCACTTTCGGGAGGTTTTCCTGATTTCAATGAGTTAATTATAAAATCAAGTTGTTTGGCTCCAATTTGTTTTTGGAAATGTGGTCACTGTGCCTCAGGACCTTGTGTCTAAAGTTTTACAGGTTGCCACGAGATGGCTCTATTCTCTCAATTGGAAACATGAATTACAGAGATAGAGATTCTCTAAGTACTCTTAGAGATCCAAGTGCATGAGTTTTGTATATAGCTACTTTTATAATTACATTCAAAATATTTTACTTTACAATAAATTATGTAAGTATTTTCAAGAAACCTAGACAGATTAATAAAAGTATATTATTTGGAGAAATTTAACAAGAATGAGAACCTAGGCATATATGTGGCATTCAGTTATTTTTCTAAGGAGTCCATCAAAACAAACCCCCTAACTGAAAATATGATAAAATATTCACCATGTCAATCTCTAACATATAGGCAGTTTTGTAGTGAGTTACAGTTGTTTGTGCATTTATCTTATTTTCACTAATAGATTACAATTTCTAAAGTGCAATTTATCCCTTCTGGCCCATTTTTGAATGTACCATAACATCTAACCTAACCTAGTGGCTTTCACTAATCAGTCATATTAGTGACTTGTTAAAGGTTTGATTAAATAACTAGAATCTCTTTTTCTCTGAAGATCTATTCATTAGCAGGTACTCTACCCCCTATTTCAGCTATATCGTAAAGCATCATGTCTGCACTAATGCATTGGGAGTTGGGGGTCACAGTTAAGTAAGAGAATTAAGCCCTGTGTGGAGCTTCTCTCTCAAAACGCTTGGGCCTGTAGACTCCTTCACCTGTTCAAACTGACTTAAGTCATCAAACTGGCTTTTGCTCACATCAGTTTTTGCAAGAGTACTACTCTTAAAAAAGTGATCTATTTTTTTAAACACAGAAAGAATGGAGACCATTTTTTGTTGTTGATAAACTGAATTGTTTTCTCCATGCATAGTTTATCTTTGTTTGTTTTTTTTTTAAGTTCACTTCTTGGGTATTTTTAAGTCCTCTCTATTTAAGATCTTGAATATGAACATTTTCTGAGGCTCACAGTGGATGTTTAAAAACTCCTGCTTTGGAAGAATAAGACTAAGGAAGACCAAGTGATTATGATCATATCTGCTTTGATTAATAATTTTGGCTAATCCAGACTTGTGATAACCCAGTGGGAGGAGGGTATGAAGGCAGATGGATATGCCAGAATGACTACACTAAATGACTGTGAACATGGAACCAAATAAATGTATAAACAAGCGACTGATGAGAATCTTAGAAAGCAGAGTTATTTCAGAATAGAAAAAAAATGTCATTTTTATGTCAGATGACTTGGGGAAATAATGAAAGCATTTTAAAACAAGGAAAGAAAGTTATAGGTTTTGGAACAATACGGGCTTTATTGAACCTCTCTAGGTGACATTTCTTCTTTCAGTCAACTAGTAGGAATCATTTTTCATGTAGATTACCCATAGATGCACAATAAAAAATGATTAATATATTATTATTTAAAAAGTGACAGACTGCAAATTATGTGGAAAAGCAACATAAGGATGAGAGAAAATGCTAATTATATTAATTTATCAGCACTCTTAATTGTGAAGCAATGCAACCATTCAGTGTTGCTTTATCCCTCTCATGTTAAAACTTCAAATGAGAATAAGACTATTATTGTTCATTATACATGTATTCTCATAATAAGTTTATGGAGTAGACAGGCTTCTCATTCTTCTCTTCTTCATTCAGTGTACCGTAAATATTATTCTCATTGTACAGGGAAGAAATCTGAGTGTCAGAGAGACTGAGTAACTTGATGAGCTGTGAATAGACCACACATGGTTGATTCATATTTCCAGAGAGCATCATCATTTCACATTTCAATACTTTCTTCATAAATAGCTACAACAAATAGAAACAGTTTCTCTATTCATAATAGTATTCAATATCTTACCTATAATTCATTTGAAGAATAGATTCATCCTCTCATGCATTCAGTGTTGAATAAGTGTGTATGCATACTTTGCTCTAATGATAATGCAGTGTTCAATAAGATGTGTGTTTGAGTATGTGTGTGTGTGTGTGTGTATATATATATATATATATATGGTTTTTGTTATCACAGAATTTAAAATCTAATGGGAAATATAGACAACCAGAAAAACATTACAATATGATTTAATTAGTGTTATGATAAGGGATGTGTAAGGAGCTTTGACAGTGCGTTAAAAGATGCTTAAGCAGGAACAGAGAGAGAGCCAACACATAGATGCATCCAGTTAGCCATTTTAATAGGCAACTGTTTTCTTATTCCATGCCACTGACAGAAAAGTCATATGAAAGTGTGGGGAAAGCATTTAACCCTCATTGGTCAAAAATTTAAACCCAAGACTTTTCTGACTTCCTCTCCTAGTTCTGCTCCAGCTCCACTGGACTCTTTACTATTCTTCAAACATAGCAGGCATGTGCCTTCTTCAGGGCTGCCTTTGTCTAGAAGACTCTTCTCTTGAGTATCGATGTGGCTCACTCGTATGCTTCCTTCAGATCTCCATTTAAATGTTGCTTTGTCTCTGAGGCCTTTCCCAAGTACTATATAAAAGAGCACCCTCCCTCATCCCTATCTTCTCACCCAGCTTTTTCTTCAAAGCCCTTTCTTTGTCTGACTTACAATTCTTTCTTCCTTTCTCTTTTTCCTTCCCTCCCTAGTTTAACCATTATAATTTTTTGTCTTCCCTCCATTAGAATGTAGTTCCCTAGGAGCAGAGACTAGGCTTGTTTTGTTTCCTGCTTTATCTCCAGGTATGTTTAATTATTTGTTGAATGAATGGCTAAAAAGCAATTTGCAACATAGCAGGGGAATAAACTAAAACAATGTGATTGCTTTCTCTCTGTACAAGTCTTCCCATCCACACCAACAGTGACTTAGTGATATTTCATGTGAAAGATGGACAAAGGTAACAGGTCACTTCCTTACCAGTTTCATTTTTGTTTCTCAAAGTATACAGATATACATTCTGATTCCACACCTGACATAAGCACTCTCCTCCCAAGCTAAAACTCTCTACTTACAGCTATTTTGTAGATTAAAAATTATTGTAAATTAAGTTGCTTGAGAAAATATAAAAATATATATTCTCACAATAAGTCCAAGTTAAGCATTAATACACTTCTTTTTTCAAATGCCAGATTACCAATACATGCCATTAGAATGAAATGAAACAAAATTTAATTTTTATTTTTTCATTGTAAAATATATGCACAAAAGAGAGTATTCATCATATGTACATCTTAGAGGATGATCAAAAAGTAAACCCCCACATGACCACCAGCCATCCTGGTTAAGAAATAGAAGAATGCCAGTCTCTTCCTAGGTGTCCCTTTTCAATCTTTCTAGGAGAGTGGTTCACTCGAACCATTATGCATGGTTTTTTTTTGAGAATCCTTTGATTATACTTCTTTATAGTTTCATCTCCTCTATATGCATCCTTAAACAATGTATTGTTTAGATTTACCCATTTTAAAACATTTCTAAAAACAGAATTACAGAATATGCTTTTGTGATTTGATTCTTTGCTCTATGAGATTTACTGTTGTGGGCATAAAACCACAGAATTTGACATAATGCTTTTACTGGTTACTCAAGACCTGCAGGCAAATAGAAATAAAGGAGATTGACCACCAGGCATATCAGCATCTCAAACCGGTTTTTCAGGTCTTCTTTTGTACATAAATGTATCTAAGGTAGCCACCACCCTCAACCTTTATGGGCACCTTTTTGCCAATCATCAAAATGGAGAGCAGCTCTACTCAAAAGTAAGCTGATATCTGGAGTAAAACCTTTAAATTTTTTGAATCATTATATTGTACACCTGTAACTTATAATATTTTAAATCAACTATACTTCAATAAAAAAAAGTAAACAATGTCAAATGGCTGCTAATGTGCATTTGAAAAGTGATTCAAGTATATGTTTTGAAGGCAGAGACAGTAACAATATGGAACATCAGATATACATATGAGAAGGGATTCAAATATATGTTTTGAAACCAAGAGAAGAACAAACCAGGCAATGTACATCTTTGGTAGGCAATCCATATATGTATCCAAAAAGAGAAGAGTTTCAGTATTATTTCAGAAGAACAAAGATGTGTTTGATTTTGAGGAATAAGCATGAAAGATGTGTATTACCTGGGTTTTAAGTTTTAGAATAGTAACAGAAATTTTGATTGATAATGAAGAGAGGCTGATTTCCCTGTTCATCATTCACATTCATAGGTGGCACAGTAGTTTATTTTTATTACTGTAAAACTTTCCGTTGCATAAATACACCAAATTTGTTTATGTAGTGCTCTACTGTTGATGGGAATTTGGGTTGTTTCCAACAACTATTAACATTTTTGTACATGTCTCCTTGTATGATTTTCTCTAGCATATACACCCAGTAATGGAATTACTGGCACATAGGGAATAAATATTTTTACCTTTATTTGATAATGCTAACTTGTTAGAATAGTTGACTGGCAAATCCCCCAGAGACTACCAGAATAATCTACTGATGAAGCAAAGTTTATTACACTAATTTTACAAAGGGAGGACACCACCTTGAGTGAATCTTAGTAAGATGGGTATCCTGGGGAAAATATTTATAGAAGATGTGAGTGTCTGGGCTTGAGTTCTAAGCTGAGGGTTTTAATTCAAAGAAATAATTGTTAATGGAAAAAATCATAGCAATAGCTTAGGATTGATCGGTGGACACAGTGATGGGAAAATTAGTTGATAAATAAACTGTTTGTCTAAGTGAACAACATATCGTCCAGAGAGCAGAGGTGTTTGCATATAAGAGCAAGCTCTTTGTCTGCATATATTGGTTCATAGAAATTGCATGAATCAAACAGTAAAGTTGTTTATTAGCCTAAAGCCTTGTCTACATAAGCAAGAATCTCTTGGAATAGTTATGTTGATACAGGTGGCCTTAGTTTTCAGTGCTGACAGCTAAGTGGACTCAGGTCGTCTCAATTCTTGAAATCATGTGCGACCATGCTCTTTAATAGAGTCTTCTACCAAATTTGCTTTTTTCTTTATTTTTGCCAATCTGATATATTTAAGTGTTGCCTAACTTTGGTTTAAATTATATTCCTTTCTCTGATTGCCAAGAAGTTGGGCACCTTTACATATGTGTATTGGCAATTTCAGTTGTCTGGATGTTTGTAAGTATGTTTTCTAAGTGTTTGTTACAATCATTGCCTTTTCTTCTCTTTTTAATTTGTATTGTTTGTCTTTTTATTGATTCATAGGAGATACTTTATCTTGGCCATAAGTTTGTTGTCAGTTACATGTGTTGCAAATATTTTCTCCTTGATTTTGACTCTTATTTCCACTTTTTGTTCTTTATGATGAACAGTTCTGTGTTTCAGTTTAATCTAGTTTAGCAATCTCTTCCTTTAAGTTTAGTGTTTTTAGGGTCTTAAGAAATTCTTCTCTACCATGAGAAAATATTCTTATGCTACCTTATAAATCTTTGTAATTTTTTGTTTAACATTTAAAAATTTAATCTACTATGATGATGATGATGATTGTAGTGATTTATCAATAGTTAGGGTCACAATTTCCATTTTCAACCTAATTTATTGAGAATTCCAACCTTCCCTAATGATATAAAATAAAACTCTTACATATCAAGTTTCAATATTTGTATAGGTTTTTTTCTCAATTATATTCCACAGTCTATTTGTCCATCTGGTTACAAACACAATACTGTCTTAGTCTTATGATAAGACTTTCTGTCTTATATTTCATGGTCCCTACTTAATTCTTCTGTAAGAATATCTTGACTATTCTTACCCTTTGTTCTTCCACATAAATGTAAGAAATTAGCTTGTTATATTCTAAATGCAAATGCTTTGCTGGGATATCAATTGGAATTAATGGTAGTACATACTTGTCAAATAAATAATTGCCTGGTCCAATATTGTTGATTGTTCTCAGAAGGTTATTATATTACTAGCATCAAATGTAGTAATGACAATAGCAAGGTAAATAATTGAATATCTTAGGTTTAAAGATTTTTAGTGCTGAATTAAAAGTCATCCTTTAAATAATTCATTTCATAGAATTTATACAACTCATAGACGTGAAGATCAAGATTGCAACAAGTATGTAGCTGAAATAGGTTTCAGTCAAAGCTCCAACCCCATTCATTCTTTTAAAAATGCAGATTCAGAATCTCTATATTTCCAGAGATATAACAATGAATGAAATAAGAAACTGTGTTTGCTCAGTGTTTTACTGTATCATGATGCTTTTTATGCCAAAACTAAAAAAAAAAAAAAAAATTGCAGAAATCTTTATTAAAAGCCATTACACAAATCTTTATTAAATACAAAACACAAAACAGTGCTAGGATAGTTGCAAAGGATACAGCAGTAAACAAAAAAGGAATGATTGTTGTCCTCATGCTGCTGAGAGTCTATGGGAGATAGAGATCATAAAAATATAGGTCTAAATATACACTATACTAAGAGTCTGAGAGAAAGCATAGAGTACTATTAGAATATAAGTAGGGCTATGGGAAGTACTGACCTAGTCTGGGATACCTGGGAAATTTTTTCTAGAAAAGTAATTTTTGAGTTTTTGACCTAAGGTGTCTGCAAGAATTACCTAGTTAAATAGGGAGAAGAAAAAGAGTCAGGCAGAGAAACCTATATGACTAAAGTCTTAGAGGAAAGTGGGAGTGCAGCTTATTCTAGGAAATGAAGAGAGGCTATGACACTGGAAACCAGAGAGCAGGAGTAATGTTGGTGGGAATTAGACTGAAGGATGGGAGTCAGCTGATAAATAGCACTTCATGTTGCATCGTATTATTGGTAAAAGGAAGAAAGTTCCCAAGACGGTGCGAGCAGTGTTCCAAAACCAACCAATGATGGGTGATTCTATCGATTTTCATTTGGCAGTAAACAGCATCAGACAGTAAAGCTAACTCCTCTGAGTAGTAATTGGTTCAATGGTCTGACAAAGATTAAATGAAGAAAATAGAAGGTTGTGGAGAAAGAGAATCCACTATAAAGTAACAAATATTTGTTAAATTTGTAGAACTTTTAACTAGAAGTCTAGCTTAAAACTAATTTACATGTAATTATAAACACAGATATAAATTAGCTATTTAACTTTTTGTTTTTGCCTTTTTTAACTTTGCTTAAGTTCATTTCATATTTTTATGTTCAGAATCTTTAAAATGATGCTTATGTCACCAAGTGTCAAACTTATATTAACACATTTTAAAGACATTTTTAATATGTTGATATATATAAAAGTAAGTGACTTCATTTCTAAATACTTCAGAATTAATATTTAAAATACAAGGACATGTTCCTAAGTACTCAAAATAATGCCATACCTACCAGAATTACTAACAATCCTCCAATGTTATCTAATATCTATTTCATATTCAAATATCCCTAATTATCTTCCATATACATTCTACAGCTAGCTTGTCTAAACCTGGATTCAATTTGGGACTACACATTGAAGTGGATTAAGCGTCTTTACGTAGAGTTGTCCTTTTTGTTTTTTTTTAATAACTCTGATCTGGTGAATGTCCAGATTATTAGTTTATCTTCTGGATTTGTAGTGTCATTTAGCACATTCTTCTGTCCTCTCATATCCTGTAAACTGGAAGTTAAAGGCCTGATTATACATTAATATTAAGCCCATTTGGCTAGATTGCAGCATAGATGATATATACATTGTAGTGCATTCCATCAGAGACACATTTTACCTGGTTGCCACATCATCAGTAATTCCAAGATTGATCACTGATGATGAAGGTAATAATCTGATCTCTCTATTATACAGTTATATTTTCCCTTGTTACCAGAAAATCATATCTGTGAAGTTACTTTAGCACAATCAAATGTTCAGTTCCCCATTTTAATAGTCCTGAAAGACTAGGTTACACTGCAGTAACAATGAATTCCAAAATCTCAGTGGCTTAAAATGACCAAAAAAAAAAAAAAAAATCTTATTTATTCAAAGCCTGCAACTTTCACTGTATGACAACTCAGATTTACATCTCCATATCAGTTGCACTTGTTACAATCACCAAGGTCGGGAAAGAGTGCAATTGACAAGAATGTTGTAGCTCTTAAATATTTCTGCCCATCTTGCTGCTATTCATTTATCATTGGCTAAAGCAAATCACATGGCTATGTCTAACTTCAAGGAGACAGGGAAAGGCTTTACTACTACGCGTCTTGACAGAGGAAAAGCAGAAATAGTGGTGATAAGCACAAATTATATCCATTAACATTTTACCTACTAGTTTTAATAATAATTGATATTTCCTGCCTAAGTCACTAGTTTTACTAAAAATTGTAAGATGGTGATTTTCTAATTTTACCATTTATTTTGCCTTTATTAGCTGATATTCTTCTGTAAAGTCAAACTATTTGGCTATCTTGAAATACAGTTTTTGTGGAAAGGCAGGTCACATGCCTAATTCTTTTTCTCTAATAACAAATATTTATGAACTTGGTTTAATAGCTGCCTCACATGGTAATAATAAATGTTTTTGGTTTCCTCCCTTTTAAGTGTTTTTATATTATTAATCAGTTTTCTTAGAATCAATGTATCTCCATCAATTAAAATCATTTGTATTAGAAGCTCAGATTTTCACAACTTTGATACAGGGAACTCTTTCTAGATTTGGCCTAAAATTTTTTGACATGACCCCATTAATCTTTGACAGCTTCCTTGCTTTTTTGCACAAAATTTTCCAGACTTACTTTGTACCTTCCCCGCCCAAGATCTGGAAAGACCCATTTCTCCAATGATTCCTGGTTCTTTTTAGTGGGGAATGGATGTAGTGTACATTACCTGGTCACTAAAGTGCTCATTGCTCATGGGGTAATATTACTTTTAGAATTTAAATGGGTAAAACTAGAAAATATGTAGTTTTTAAAAATCATATAGCCAGCTCAACTTCATCATTACAGCATTTTACTTATGTTTTTTTTCTTATAGCATTATCTTTTTTCTTTTACAATGAAATTTGTGAATCATGGCAATGTTATCATAGTTACTTCTAAAATTTCCAATCATGAAGTCTACAGTTACTTTCTCAAAGTAGAAAGTAGTACAATAATCACATCAGACTCTCTGAGGGAAAAAAGGAAGTGAATCTAGAATCAATTAATTTTTGAAAAGGCTGCATATCATAAACTGCACTGTTAAGATAATCATAAAACATATTATTAAATTAGAGACTTTGAAAAGCTGTGACATAAAGATGTCTGTTTAGGGGCTTCCCTGGTGGCGCAGTGGTTGAGAGTCCGCCTGCCGATGCAGGGGACACAGGTTCGTGCCCCCGTCCGGGAAGATCCCACATGCCGCGGAGTGGCTGGGCCCGTGAGCCATGGCTGCTGAGCCTGCGCGTCCAGAGCCTGTGCTCCGCAACGGGAGAGGCCACAACAGTGAGAGGCCCGTGTACCACACACACACAAAAAAAGATGTCTGTTTTACTTTGTTGAGACTAGTATTTCCAAAATGGAACTAGTTTTTCATGGAACATATTCAGGGAAATACTAGTGTAAAGTTTAAGGATAAGGCTCTCCTTCGCAATACAGTCTATACACTGGGATTAAGATCTATTATTATTATACATAATCTCAGAAGCCTTATAAACACATAAAAATGAGATCCTCTATCATAATGATTTTCAGGAACTTTCTCTATTCCAGAAAAAAAAACAATAAAAATTCTATTAGGTTGAATGAGCTAATATAAAATAAGGCTTTTTGAACTCTGCAGTGAAAGGACACTATAAATAGATGCTAATATTGTTTTCTGTATCTTTGAACAGATTTTGTTTCAAAAGATAGCTCAAAGTAAATAATTTATAATTTTATCTACAGAAAAGTTCTTACAGTGTAATCAACTTCTAATCCATAGCTATGGATTAATCTTATATGAAATAATTTGGTTTCCTGTATTGCCAATAATGTGTGATTCTATTCTTTTATTAAAGAAACATTTTCTGAAGAAGATCATAAATATAGTTGTACACATAAACACACACACATATCCATATAAAATGAAAACATGTTCCTCCACTTCAAGTCTCCTTAAAAGCTGTAATTATTACATTACATATATATTTTATGTTACATAATAGTTAAAATGCAAAGTATTTAGTTCTATAAAACGTTCATTAAAAATCTTCAGAATTTATGTTAATATGTTTTGCTCTTTAAGGCAATTGATACCTAAGGTTATTTTGAATATGAATTTTACTTTCCAATTACTGAAAATTCAAAAAGGCAGACCCATAAATATGTTATTATTAAATGTGATATAGCATGTGCACCTTGAAAATTGTTTCTATAAGTCTGGCATGTATAATATAAGGGAAAGGAGATACCCTTCTTTACAGTATTGTTTAAGCTCTCAAAAATAAACTTTATGCAAAAAGACAGGGATATAAGTTCATTTAATTCCTCAGTTGGGAGGTCTTCATTAGATACAGATGTCTTTAATTTTTTTCTGGACCATGACTATTGTAGTCAGATTATTTTCCCACTATTTTGTCTTAGTGGTAATTGAATTCACTTTGAATCTCTGAATTTCATGTTGCAATTTTCAAAAGATTCTCTTAGAAAGAGGACTGGAAAATATAACCATGAATTGTTTGTGAGGATTAAAATCTAATAGGCAACTTTTGGTTGATATGTTTACTACTTAAGCGTTAGAAGGAAGCACAGTTCACCGGGAAGCACAATGGTTCCAGGTAATGTTTGTGAAGGGCTTTACACCTGGAGCCCTGTATAAATGTAAGAAGTGTCTGAGTGAGATGAGCCTTAGCAGCACTTTGATTACTGTCCACAGAGGACTTCTTTAACAGTTACTGTGGCATCATGGCAAAAAAAAAAGTTTCTAGGCAGCAGCTCTCATTTCTTGCACTTCTTAGTGCTCTGTATTTATTGACTATGGATTTCCCTTAGAGCAATCATAGACAAAGCAATTACTTTACAATGTTGATTTGGTCTAGATCTGGTGTACCGCCAGCAGAGCTTTGTAATAACATTCAGCAGAAAGTGGTGTGTACTAAAGTCATGTTCTGTCTTTCCATTTTGTCTTTCTCGTGCTGGGTTGTCATATCCCAGTTCACATGACTGGAGGTGTAACATATTTGCTGTAGGTACTTTTCTCAGAGACAGCACAATTAAAGCATGGAGGGGGTGGAGTGGGGCAGAAGAATTACCAACATTTATAACAGGCTCCATTTAATCTTCATTCCACATCCATTGTGTTATGACTAGAGAATGGTGACGATTTCTCCTGGTTTCCTCTTTTCCCTTTTTTTCCCTCATTGTTTGCCCTTGTAAAAAATGGGCAAAAATATGCAGACATAGTAGGATCCTTAGGGAGGATCTATGACCTAAATAAATTAGATAATGTATGTAAAAGTTCATGGTATGAGTATGCCCAATATGTAAAAACTATTTTTTAAAGCTAGGTATTACTCATATTTAAAATAAACAGCTGAATGAGAGTTTGGAACCATAGTACTTTTTTTTTGGCGAAAATTCAAATGAAGAATTCTAAAATTCAGATAATTTTCTTTTCCTTACTTTCTTCTGTGCTTTAATCATTATGAATTATAAAGAATACTTTACTTTTGAATATATGCCAATGTCACATACATTTTAGACTTTTATACTTTGCCAGAAAATGCTTCCAAACAAAATATTCACTTCAACTGATTCTTTTAATTCTACTCTTGGATATCTAGTCCAATCCATATGTACTCCAGAGAACTTTTCTTAGATCCAAACACTTTTTATTTCAGAACCATCATTACTAAGTCTTATTGTATTTCATGAAAGCTGTGCAGCTTAAATAAAAGTATTATTTTTTCTCTTTATAAATTCTAACTCCTAAAATAATGAGGTTCAGCTTTATTTTTCTAATAAGAATAAAATATTTTGCCTAGGGTTACTTGTCTTCTCTTTTCATATCTTCAGTTGTCCCTTTTGGAGACTAGTTACAAGCATTTAATTCAGGAATAAAAATGTATTAAGTGTTTTTAATGCTAGTGAATACATCTGTCCTGCCAAAGTAAGTTGCTGTTGGCTACAGAGCTAATTCTTTTGGCAGAAGTTTGATTCTTATTGTTTGCATATAATTAGTGAGTTGGATGCCTGTGAAAACAAGATAATTTCTAAAAAAAAAAAAAAAAAAAAATCTACAGATGGACCACAACTGTGGTTATGGCAGCAGCAATTTATTTTACAGTCTTTTAACTCACTATATTCTGTCCTCCAACCTCAGTACCACCATCTCTTCAATCCAAAATTGCTTGCAATTCTTTATACTTAAGACAGCTCTATGAAAGAAACATAACAAAGAAAACATATGATATAGTCTAGTTACTCATATTTCTGAAGAATTTCCAGACTCCAAACCTCCACTGGCTGTTTCAGAGGCCTTCAGTGAAGAATGATTCTTCCCTGGAACTCAGATAACTGCCAAGCTCTCAACTATCCCTTTAGTGGCCATGAATAATTGTTGGTATATGTATTAGTCTGCTTGGGCGGCAATAACAAAATACCACAGACTGGGTGGCTTAAACAACAGATATTGTCTCACAGTTTTGGAGGCTGGGGAGTGGAAGATCAAGTTCTCCAGCAAGAACTTTCCTTCTTGGATTGGATTTCCGCTTCTCACTGTGTGCTCACATGGTCTTTCCTCAGTACATGCACATTGAGAAAGAAAAGAAGTAAGCTTTCTGGTGTCTCTCTCTTTTAATTTTTTTTTTTAAATTAAGGTATAATTGACATAACATTTTATTAGTTTCAGATGTACAGTATAATGATTTGATACTTGTTATTTGATACTTGATATTTTAATGTTGTTAAATGATTACCACAATAAGTCCAGTTAACACCCATCACCATACAATTTTTTTTCAAGATCCACTCTCCTAGCTACTTTCAAGTATGCAATACAATGTTGTTAACTATAAGTCATCATGCTGTACATTACATTCCCATGATTTATTCATTTTATAACTAGAAATGTGTACCTTCTGACTTCCTTCACCCAATTTGTCCACCCCCACCCCTGCCTCAAGCTACCGCCAATCTGCTCCCTGTATCCATGGACTCATTTCGCGTGTGTATGTGTTTGTTTTTTGAGATTCTGCATATGAGTGAGTTTATATGGCATTTATCTTTTTTTTTTCCTGACTTATTTCATTTAGCATGATGCCCTTGAGGTCCATTTATGGTGTCACAAATGGCAAGGTTTCCTTCTTTTTATGGTCAAATAATTCTCCATTATGTATACATATCACATCTTCTTTATCTATTCATCCATTGATGGATATCTAGGTTGTTTCCATGTCTTGGTTATTATAAATAATGCTGCAAAGAACTTGAGGGTGCATTATCTTTTCAAATTAGTGGGGTTTTTTCCTTTGTATAAATAACCGGAAGTGGAATTGCTGGATTATATGGTAATTCTAATTTTAATTTTTTGAGGAACCTCCGTACTGTTTTCCATAGTAGCTGCACTAATTTATATTCTTACCAAAAATGCACAAGGGTTTTCTGTTGTCCACATCCTCACCAACATTTGTTATTTTTTGTCTTTTTGATTATAGCCATTCTAAGAGATGTGATGTGACATCTAATTGTTGGTTTGGTTTGCCTTTCCTTGATGATTAGTATTGTTTAACACTTTTTCATGTACCTTTTGGCCATCTATATGTCTTCTTTGAAGATTTTTTGGTCTCTTTGCTATTGAGTTATATGAGTTCTTTGTATATTTTGGATATTATCCCTTTATCAGAAAAATGATTTGCAAATATTTGTCTCATTCAGTAGGTTGTCCTTTCATTTTGTTGGTGGTTTGCTGTCTTTTCTTGTAAGGACACTAACCCATCTAACCTGGACCCCAAGCTTATGACCTCATTTAACCTAATTACTTCCTTACAAACCCCATCTCCAAATACAGGCACACTGTGGGTTAAGGCTTCAATACATACATTTTGGGGGAACAAATCATGTAGTCCATAACAGTATGCTTAGCACCTGAATTTTCGATATTCAAAAGAGGTCTACTATTTATAGTAACACATAAGTTTTATATATTTAACGATGAAGATAAAGTTCTCTCAATGTACAATAGCATAGCTGCTTTGGAAAGCAGTTTGGTAGTTTCTTAAAAAGTTAAACGTAAGTTTACCTTATGACCCAATAATTTCACTACTAGGAATCTACTCCCTTAAAATGAAAACTACATTCACAGAAAGACATGAACATGAATATTCACAGCAGCATTATTCAGAATAGCCTGACACTGTGAACAATCCAGATTTCCATCAGTTTGGCAAGCGGATAAATAAAATGTGGTATATACATGTAAGTCAATACTATTCAGTATAAAGAGAATGAGATACTGATATATGGCTTCAACATGAATGAACCTCCAAAACATTATGCTAAATGAAAGAAGCCAGATGCAAAAGGTTACATGTTGTATGATTGTATTTATATGAAGTGTTTCAAAGAAAAAAATTTATAGAGAAAGAAAGCAGAGGTTTCCTAGGGCTGGTGAGGGAGCAGGACTGATTACGAATGGGACTGCAGGGAGCTATGGGTGGGGGGGATGTTGAAAATGCTCTAAAACTGAATTGTGGAGACGGATGTACAACTCTGTGCATTTAGTATCCCTGTATCATTTTATTTACTGTCAAGTCAGATTCTTGCCATTTTTCAGTAAGATTCAGTCCTATTATCCCCCTGAAATAATCTTTGATTTCTGGAACTCATTTCAGTGTTGTCTCTAACCCTTCTGATTTCAGGGAAGAATTCTCCTCTCTAAACATTACTTTACCCTAGAGGACTTACGTTTCTTAGGTTTGCTTTATGTGAAACCTTTTCTCTTCCCTTATCAAAGAAACTTGACCTCCAGATTGCCTGACAGATGCACTACAAAAGGGCACATTTATGAGAGAGTGGGTGTTGCAACATGGTACAGATGAAAATGTCTGGGCTGTTGGAAAGAGAGCATCCTCTATTCAAATCCTGGCTCTATTTCATGCTAGCTGAGTGATTCTGTCTAGGTTACCTAATTTTTCTGAATTTATCTCCTCATCTCTAAAATATGGATGACATCAGCAGGATTGTTGGGAATGTAAGTTAAAAATTAGTGGTAGAGGTTATACAATGTTTGTAACATAGTTTATATAGCCTTTTAGTATTAAATGTGTTCTCTTCTTTTATTCCTGGAAAATATTTCTTTAACGTATTGTACAATTCGTACATTTAACTAATTCAAAATTGCACTGCCTTTAGCTAAATAGGATTTCTCTCCATAATTGAAGAAAATTATTGCATCAGTGACTAAGCATAGTGACACAACCACCACCAACACTGTTGTTTTGAGTATAATGGGCACAGCAAAATAACTTTCAAGGGTAATATAAGAAAGCTGCTTATGTCAAATATTTGTCATATGATTTAAGTCTTTTTATTCAATGTTATGGGCTTGAACAAACCTATAGCATTTAATGATTAAATGATACAATCTACTAGCATGAGCCTTTGTGGGAAGTGACTGGTTGGTTTCACTTTAATTCATTTTAGAGAGGTTCTTATCACAGCTAAGCCAGAGAAAAAAGAGTTTAGAGGATAGCTATTATTTAAAGATAGGACAGCAGCAGTCACTTGGGATTTACAGGAACAACATAACAGAAATAGGGGTCCACAAATTGTTAAGAATTTATATAAGTCCTTTACCACAACCCACTAGATTTTTTTAAGGTATAAATATGTTTTTATCTCTTCGATAATGGAGATTAACTTTACCATTATGCATTTGAAATGTTTCCAATCCATTTCTTAGCACCCAGCTAAATCTCTATGATATCTTCAGGTTCTTGTTTATCACAGTCTTACCTTTCTATTAAATATTAGTATACGAATCCTTCAGCAAGTTAAGAGTCATATGACTCTGTACAACCAACATATGCTATTAATTTTCTAGTCAATAGATTTTTAAATGCATTGTACAAAGCAAAGAAAACAAACAAAACCAGAAGAGAAGCTTGCTATTGAGAACAAAACATTCTTCTGAAATGTTAGATTGAAACTCTGGTGCTCCCTTGCCTTGCTTTCTTCTGTTCAAATAGAGATTGTGGTTAGTTGGCATTGAGAAAAAAGGAAAATGTTGTAGATTAATACGTAAAATATGCAACAGGGTAGAAACTGAGTATGATAGCTTTGTTTCTTCTCTGCAAAACAAGGAATAACAATCAGAAGTTCTCTAAACTCAGAAGTGCTTCTTATGGTTTCATAATTGATTTAGATGTATATCATTTCTAACATGCAAAAATAAAGAAAATAGACACTAGAAAATGTATGGATATGTCCAGTTTTGATTTTGAAAATTCATTGTAATTTGAATTGAATATATTACTATTATCTTTAAAATAGAGTTGCACATCTGCCTTCTTGTAACTTCAAAATCGTCAAAGCAATGTTTCCCAGAGTATCTTAAAATAATGATTTTTCAGAGATTATTATTTTCCTTATTCTATTTAAATAAAGATTCTAGGTCTACACACACACATTTATATTTGCTATATTCTATATTTACAAAGCTAAGGCTGAGGAGTGTGGATGGTAAGGATCTGGACACAGATGTAATTTTAATCCTAGGTCCACTATTAGTACTGTGCCACTTTAAGAAATTTAGTTAAACTCTCAAAAACCTTGCTGCTTTATCTGTAAATTGGTGATAATAATAATATCTACCAGCTATGGTTGTTTTGAAGATCATATGCTGCATCATAGTAAATAATAAATTTTAGTTAATATTGTATATTTACTGATAGAGCCTTTAATATTTTTATTCCCCCAAAGTTTGACCATGAAAGAGTCAATGGAAAAATTAATATTTCCCTGTAATTATATGATTTTTCTTTATGGGTTATCTCATCATCATAGCATTTAAAGGAAAATTCAAAGTTTTGTTTCAATTTCTAAAACCAGGCCGTTTCATCCCTTGCATGTGGTAGGGGTATGCTTAATAAAGTGTTTATTCCTTCTTGATAATTAGCAACAGATAGTCTATTTCATGCTTTCTCAAATTTCTCTGACTTCCTATTGCTTGCCTTTCTAGTTATTGGATCACTATAGAGAAAATTGTGTGGACATCAGTAGGTCTCACTGATAAGTTCAGTTTTATGTAATTTAAAAAAATAGCAAACATTCAATTTTGTACAATGGAATTGATTGAATACTTTATTTATTTATTTATTTATTTTTGTGGTACGTGGGCCTCTCACTGTTGTGGCCTCTCCCGTTGCGGAGCACAGGTTCCGGATGCACAGGCTCAGCGGCCATGGCTCACGGGCCCAGCCGCTCTGCAGCATGTGGGATCCTCCCGGACCAGGGCACAAACCCGTGTCCCCTGCATCGGCAGGCAGACTCTCAACCACTGCGACACCAGGGAAGCCCTGATTGAATACTTTAAATAGCAAATTTAGCTAATAAACTCTTCCTTAGAAGCTTAAGACACTCTTAAAAATAAAGTAGATGAATTCATTATTCTATGAAATTTACTTTGATCTTGAGATTGCTCTATCCCACCCAACTAGCTAACCAAACAGGAGTTCAATTTTTATATGTAGCATGTGGGTTCTTTGTCTTTTAATTCTCTGTAAGTCAGCATGTTTCCAAGGAAACTGAATTCAGTTTTTATCTGTGTACTGCCAAACACAAATTTGGGCTATGAGTAGGGTCTACCTGGATCAAGATGACATACAATATTAATCTTACAGTGACTAAAAAATCACCACAATACCATATGACACCCTTTGAAAGCATTCCAAAAGATGTTGTGTCTTCATTTTGGGGTACTTTGTATAACAGAAACAGTTATATTATTCTTGATTATCACCAAGACAAATAATGCCAAATGATACCACAGTTTTCTGTAACCTTAGTGGTATAAGAAATTTGCATGAGGATCAGAATAAAAGAGAGACTTTTTCATTTTATTTATCTATCTAGATAATAGGACCACAGATTACCAAGGATGGTGAAGAGGGTATATATCTTCTGCTACTTTTTGTGTAATGCTAGAATCCACTTTCTTCATACTTGAAAATAAATTACTGTTCTCAAGCAAAGTCCTTGTTTTTATTATATATCAGATTCTCTTACAATTTCAAAAGTATTATTCCTTTCTAAACTTTTATATTAATTAGGAAAAGAGAGTTAATTGTTCTATTACTTGTTATGAAAAAGTAGCATGGTATTAAAATAAAATTCTTCTTTAAAAAATATTTTGAGAGTTTTATGAAGAATCTAATACTTGGAAATCTTGACATAACTAAGATGAAGCTCAAAGCGTCTTTTAAAAGTAAAATTATCAGAAGATTGGAAACTTTTATTTTATAGTTACTGAAATAAATTATTATGTATATATGACTTTATATATATATATATATAACTATTTATATATATATAAAACTTTTGAATCTGAAATTTGTTAATTTGGGGTGATGATAATTGTAATATTAAAGAATACCCAATTTTCAGAAAAATAGCTTATTTTTTTGACGAGTATCAGACCTAAAGAATTTACATAGATAGTAAAGTGTTATTTGCATGATGTATTTTCTTGGGATAGTGAGCCTCCTTTTAAGATTAGATTGTTCCTCAGCATTTAGGAATAAGTTTTGTCTGGGAGAAACAAAATGGGTGTATAGAAGTGCACAATTTGTTGAGCAATAACAATTGGGGATAGATAAAGCAGATTTTAGACAATTTCTTATATTTTTTACTCTTAAATCTGTTATAGTATTTTCTGGTAGCTTCCAATTCTCTCTCTAAACACTCATTCTCATAATTAATTATGTCTTTGTATATCTACATTAGTTCACTAGTCTGAAAAATCATCATCTAATGGAGGACATTTTTAGGTTTTAGGGAGTATAATGATATCAGTTAGGAGTTAGTCTGGTCAAACACAAAATTACTGGGAATCATCTGGCTTCCTCCTGAAATTTGCCTTTTTCTTGGATATAGATATGTTTTGAGTGTGGCATGTCTAATATTCTATATCTTGAATACCAGATTGATTAATGCTCTCATTAAGCAGCAGAAACATGCACAGACTATTTTATACAAAGCAAGCTTCATTAAGGCAGACACATTTGTCTTTTTTTTTTAACCTTACACATTAATCCTCAGTGCCTAGAACAGTGCCTTACTCCTAAGGCATAGATGATACATCTGCAGAAAAGATTCTGAATAAAATATTCATATAGTCTAAAGATCTCTTTAATAAAACTAATGAATCAATGTTTTTTTTCTTTGTATTAAACCCAAAACAATAACAAATCAGTTTTTAGTTTGAATGAATGGTCAAAATTTATTGAATTGAAATGATAAACCTTTTACCTGCTCCTCCCCACTTAAAACACCCTGAATTATTGTCATGTTCACTTTCATTTGTATTAAGTAAAACTAAATTTGAATGGAGATGAAAAAATAGAATTACTTAGACTTGACTAAGTGGTTTGAATTTTTTCCCCTATCAAACCTACCAAAGGTTTTACCTCATTATATTTCTAGCTTAGGGTGATGGTTCTTTTACTAATTTCCTATGACACAGTGAATTTTTTCCCCTTCATTTTGATGTCCCTTTAACTTGTATTTTCATCACCTGGGTAACTCAACTGACAAGTGTGTATATGAACACTGACACATCTCATCGATATATATTGTAGTCAAGGAGAGTAATTTGTCCAAAGATCATAGCCTGCCCAGCAATTTATCTCACACCTGCCCAGACAGACACAACAGTCTAGCTCATCTATCAAAGTTCATGATGTAAGCTCAGTGGAATTTGAAACTTACAATAAGGAAATGAAATGGGTGTAATCAAGATTACATGCAAGGTGCCATAGAGCATACAGTTACAGGGCCATACTTTAAATCAATTATTTGTCAACATCTAAACATTCAAGTATATTTGAAAATAGATATCCTTTTAAGTATATGTTTCTCACATTATGACTTGAACCAACGTTTCATGGATTTTAAATATAATAATTTCCCATCATGAACATGTAAGTTTGTAGAAACACTTAAAAATCTTTGAAATCTTTTAACTTAGAATTATAAACTAGGGGTTATGTCCTAAATACATAGAAAGGCACATTACAAATAAAAATCTTTGGTTCTGTGTTTCCAGCACATTTTCATTGTCTCATAGAATTCAAATGCTAGAATAAATTCCGACATTAGTCAATCCAACCTAATGCAATAAAAATTAATCCTTTCCAGTTCATTATGGTGGCATCTTAACATCTTTCAATGTTTTAATATATTACCTTCAAAATCTTGTTCACCAGAATGAGTACTTGAAGTAGATAACAGATAATGGTAACCGTACTTTACAGATGAGAAAACTGAAATTTAGAGAGGATAAGAAATTTGTTCAAAGTCATAAAACTACTACAAGTACCAAGAACAGACTCGAGATCTCATGAAACCAAGCTGTTTTTCCACGATTCAAAACTGCCTTTTATAGTATTTATGTGTTTCAGAAAGAGCTGGAATGGACATTGGAGGGCATCTGGTCTAACCTACCTGACTTTACAGAAAAAAAATGAAGTTCAGGGTGAGAGGATAGAACTAAGATGAGAATGCAGGTTCCTAGAATCATCCACAAGATACACTTTCTAGAACAAGCGTCTCCTAAAATATTTGGTATGGTACTTGTTTACATTAGAGCATGTGAATGTATTGTCTCTATTTTAGCACTAATAATATAGAGGTAACATTTTCCAAACAAACTGTTCTAACCAGGAGATGATAGATGATTTTTTTAAGTGCCTATTCTCAAAACCTGTATATATCCAGGCACACACTAACAAGAAAACCTTGTGGTTTGAAATTTAAATGAAAAGCATCATACTTATGTACCATGAACCCACTGAAAGAGTTCAACTTTTTTTTTCCTACTCTTTATTTCAGCTTTGTAGATAGCAGAATTAGTCCTTGGAGCATAACTATATAGTCACAGAAATAATAGTTCACGTGAACATGAAAACCTTAACTATTGGTTTCAGTTTATAGTTGGAAATTGTAGCATCTTTGTTGTATAGATTACATTTTAATATAAATAAGTCAGTGGATAAAAAACACATTTTGTTTTTAGGTAGACTTAGGAAATTAATGTTAATAAGATCTTAAATATATTAGCATCTAATTAAAATAACAGCATTTGAATTAATTGATCTATTTATTCCTACTCTAGCCATCTTCAGATTTCATACACATGTAGTACAGGGTACATGTTAAACAAATTAATATGACATGGTGTGATAAATATCCTAAGTTCCACTTTTCCAAATGGTTCAAATGTACATAAATGTTTTGAAATTTATGTAAAGATTTGTGAAACTTATATCTGTGCTGGCAAGGAAGAAGGGGAAAACAATCTGAAGAGATTACATTTGCTTAATTTCTCTGGGTCAGATGCTTCAAAATCCAGTACTTCAGAGAATGAAAATATGAACAAAGATCCAATTTGTCACATATTTTAACAGTTCAATAGATCTCCTCATCTATGAACTAGAGAACTATTTATTGTCTGCCTGGGTTTGAGATGAGGAAATGGAAAGAGTGGTTGAATCCCATGATAATGTTGTGAGGTATCATCCTCTTCATTTCGTAGAGTACTATTGTTATTGATGCGAGCACAGAGAGAGCAGGTCACAAAGATCCAATATCATAACTTTTGTGTAAATAGTATCAGATTTTGGGGCTTCCCTGGTGGCGCAGTGGTTGAGGGTCCGCCTGCCGATGCAGGCGACACGGGTTCGTGCTCCGGCCGGGAAGATCCCACATGCCGCGGGGCAGCTGGGCCCGTGAGCCATGGCCGCTGGGCCTGCATGTCCGGAGCCTGTGCTCCGCAAAGGGAGAGGCCACAACAGTGAGAGACCTGCGTACCGCAAAAAAAAAAAAAAAAAAATCAGATTTAGCAGCCAGAACAACACTGAACTTGAAGTTAGGAAATGTACAGCTTGGTTTTGTCCTCAAGTTTCTTTGGTGTCCTTAGTGCTCACATAACCTCAGACATCTGTTTTTTCAGTTACAAAAGATTGAAGTTAGAGTTGAGGATGTGACTTTCCTTCTACTTGTGAGTCTGTCATGAGGTGACACTAAGAAGATCTTTTTGAAGTGTTGGATTTATTGGTTTTGATATCCTTGAAATCTACCTTGGTTTCTATTCAAAGGTAACTCATATTAATACAGCTCATTTATCCTTGACTAACTGTTGGGCACTCACTACGTACTGGACTGTCCAGCCTGCACTGTGGAAAGTACCCATCGCCACACAGCACTGTGAGGCTGCAGTCATTACATTGGTTTAAGACTATGCTATCTGCTATCCTTCAGCTGGTAAGAATTACTGTACCCTCTCTTCAGATGAACTATTTCATTAGGCAATATGTGACCTCTGGTTGGAGCGTATTATTCTAATAATTACCCCGAGAGATGTAGAAAGCTGATTACCTTAGCATTTTAGCATCCTTATTCTTTGTGATGAACTTTTGCTGCTTCTAGAGTTACAAAAATGCCATAGTATTTCTTAAATTTGGCTTATGTAGCTCTCAGAGAACAATTGTGGCGTTTGATAAGTTTTATGCCATGGCCACAAATCTTTTTTATGAGCTATTGTTTGCTCTATTATGATAACCTTAAGACTAGCACTGTAATTTTACTTTAGTGTTGCAGAGTGCTTTTACTGCGTTTTCAGATATTTTCATTTTTCAAGCACAAAAAATGAGACTGTCTAAAAGCTGCAGCTGTACTATATGTGAATGAGTTTTGGTCTTGTTTAAGTGACCAAAGAATAAATAAGAGCAATCATACAGTACAAAGGGACATTAATGAGGGGGAAAATGTTACTTCAAACCATTCCTGTAACTTTATATTATTTGTTTCTGTATACAAATCTTAATAAGATTTCTGTCTTTTTCTCGCTATTGCTGTCAACTAATTTTTCCTTGTCAGGTTTTGCCTTGATAGCAATGTCAGTAAAGTTTGTACATAAAGATAATATTTTTTCTTTTGATATAACTACTACTATACTGCCTCAGTTTTCCATTTGGCATAACGAATAGTTAAAGGCCAAGAAGGTCTAGAATACATTTTAAAAAAAAAGAAAAAAAAATTTACATCTTTGTGTTTTGATATTCTTTTCTTTCAGATGCAAATTTTATGACTGTTAATAACTAACATTTAGTAATAATAGTTATTATTTATTATGTATTATGATGTGTTAGGCAATGCATCCTGTGTTTTATATTCATTGTTTTTGGTGGATATCATCCCCATTTAACCACTGAGTAATAGAGGCTTAAAAAATTTACTTTGGGGACTTAACCAAAGACTTAGAGAACATATTATTATAGTCCATTGAGAGTCATTAGAACAAAGCATATCTTATTGCCACATATTCCCTCATGCTTTTCTAACTCCCTGAAGCAATTAAATAAGAGGAAAAGTGTAGCCTAAACTAAGTATGTGTTATTTTAATTTTTTATTCATTGCTAGTTATGAATTTCTTGTTAATTAAAGGTACTTAATGACTGATGACTTTGAAATCATGTGACAATCTATTTTAACCAAAATAAGATAATATATGCCATCCAGAGAGTTGTGCCTTTCTTAGCCCCAGTGATCACCTATGACCTGAGTTGTATCATAATGCAAAACCTTTTGTGGCTTTTTATGCTGAAATCACCTTCAAAGCTTTCGTCATATTTTTCAGAATGTCCCCAGTGATCAGTGATATGCATCTGTATTCACTGAGGATGAAAACGTTTTTCCAAATTGGTCAAAGTTAATCAAATGAAATTAAAACTCAGTGCTATACTTGGCATATGAAATATTCAGTAAACGAGTTTTGTTATTATTGTTCTTAGCATTAATATTTTAAGTTTATGTCTGTTAACTACACCGAATGACCAAATTAAGAAATACTGTTTGCAGCACTAAGAGTAATGAGATGAATATTCTTATTTGGCTTTGGAATGACTCCAAAGGCAGCTCTAAAGGAGAAAATCTAAAATTTCTTTGATTAGTGACAGTATGAGGTAAATGCATACTTTCTCAAGTGATACAATGAAGGGCACTGTTAATTGGAATAATGAGGGCTAGTTTGTTTTATCAAAAACCCTTTTCAGTGCTTGATAATAATTTCACAATCAATAATTTAAAATGAAATAATAAAATTAAACACTTATGTAGAACCTACTGTATACCAGGCACTGTTCACTTTGTATCGATTCATTTCCACATAACAACTTTGTGAAGTAAGCTCTATTATTATCATCAACATTTTATAGATGAAGAAAGAGAGGCATGAGCTAAAATGTAGTAACTTGACCAAGGTAACAGAGCCAGCAAGTGGCAAGGCTAGGATTTAAACTGAGATAGTCTGGCCCTGGAGTCTATGCTCATAAAGCTGGGGACAATCAGCAACAACCACTTTAAAGTAAAATAGGAACTCATTGACTGACATAAAGATTATGAGGTGAAATTTAAAAATAACTAAATCAACGTCATTAAATTGACTTTAAAAATTATATTTTTATGTTTTAATCAAAACCAGTAACACATTCAATTAGATTTTGTATTCATATATTTGTTTTCCATTAACAAGAATTTTAAAAATCTTGTAAGACATATAAGTTTTGTTTAAATGGAATAATGGAGAAACTTCTGGTGGTTCTTGACCCACAGCACTTTAAAATATTCATACAAAGTTGTCCAGCATTTTGGAAAATGATGTTTCTTTATAAACATTGTTATTTTAAAGCACAATATACATGAAAAATGTTATAAATAAAATATACTCAAAAGACATTAATTTTCAGGTCACTAGACGCATTAAAGGCAATTAAAGAGCAATTTTGAATATTCCTGGTTCATATGAAAACTAGCTTATGTTGATCTCACGAGCAAAGAGTGGCCTCTAGTTGTAAAAAAAAAAAAAAAATACAAAAAGTTAAAATATAGGAAGATGTTTTAAATATGTCTCCTAGGAAACATTATTTTAATTTTGTTTTAAAGAAAAGAATCAATTTATAACAGTGATGCATGTTTTAAGACTTGTAAATTTGTAAGTTTTTACTGAGGAAATGAAAACAATAATTTGAGCGTTTTTATCCCTTCATTTCTATTATAAGTTTCTGCAAAATGTTAATCCCATTTTTTGGGAATTAAAATTCCTCTGAACTATTTTGCTGAATATATCTGAAATTTGGGTACATGAATAAGCTTTTAAATTACTTGAATAAAAAAGTTTATGCTTGCTCAATTGTAGTATTTTTTTGTAAGAATTTACCTAATGCTTTTTACTTTAAGCAGCATCTGCTACCTTTTGTCTTAATGATAATTTCAGATATCCTGGGATTTGTCACTAAAGTAATGTTAACATGAGATCTATTGTCATATGTTGAGATAATGAAGAAATATCACTTATATATTTAGATTCCATTTTGAGAGAATCTTAGCTGTTTCAGTTTGGTTTCTTGTTTGTCCAAAGGAGTTAGTCACTAGAAATCTTACATGAGCTTATCCGTGGAGATTTGTGAGAAAGGGAATCCTTGTGCACTGTTGGTGGAAATGTAAATTGGTGCAGCTACTATGGAAAAGAGTATGGAGGTTTCTCAAAAAACTAAAAATAGAGCTACTGTAAAATCAATTTTACAAACCATTTTTAGAGAAGACTGTAAAAGGTTGAGAGTTTGCTAGAAATAAAGAGCTAAATTCCTTTACAGTTACTTAGAGAATTTCTTGCTGGAAAAAGTCAAATTACATACACTAAATTACTTTTTTAATTTTTAAAGAAAAAATTATTTGTGTCTCCAAAATCCAAAGAACTTTAAGCTTTCATCCATGATGGGTGTAATTTTACTATATATATATATATATATATATATACATACATACACACACACACATACATACATATATATATATATATATATATATATATAAATGGGTGGCTACTCTTCATCGCGGTGCGCGGGCCTTTCACTGTTGCGGCCTCTCCCTTTGCGGAGCACAGGCTCCAGACGCGCAGGCTCAGCGGCCATGGCTCACGGGCCCAGCCGCTCCGCGGCATGTGGGATCTTCCCGGACCGGGGCACGAACCCGTGTCCCCTGCATCGGCAGGCGGACTCCCAACCACTGCGCCACCAGGGAAGCCCTACTATTTTTTAAAAAATGTTTTTCTCTCATTTTTTTTGGAATGAATCATTGAAAATATTAATGATTAGGGAGCTTAAATTATTTCAATTTATTATGTTACAATATTGTTACCATGCAAAATTTTTTCTTAGATCATTTCCCATGAAATTATATTTTTTCAATTCTAATACAATGTCTAACAATGCTAAGGTTTTAATCTCTGATATCTTTTATTAAAATGTTACTGAAAGAGATCATATTTTCCCACCTTTGGAACACTGCTACTTCAGAATTTAAACATAACTTTAATTACCGAAGCCTGATGGAGCAGGAATTGCTGAGGGAGGGAAATGTTGCTGAATTAGAACTTGAACTTGAGTCAAGAGTTAATCATTTTTAGAATTGTGCTGGCTTCTTAATAGTGCTTGTTTGAAACTTCCAGAAACACATTTCCATCTTAACCCCATTCAGGAACATTGATTTACAACTAAATTATAGGTGCCAGATAATGAGTAGTATGCATAAATACAGATTCTGGCTTTATTTTGCTCTTCTTCGGTAGAGATATCTTTCCAATAATGGGAACTTTATCCTCTTATCCTGTGGGTTCTATGGAGAAAAATGATCTGTTAGTGCTTTTAAATGAAAATCCTGCTGAACAAGACTGCTTACTCTTGGCACCTGGGCAAAGGAAAAAAGGTGGATTTTTTTTTTCCTTCGGAAAAAAGACAGGGAAAGTATTGTGTAACCTCTCATGTAGCTCATTACAAAATCTGAACTTCAAAAGACTGAACTAGCAATAAAAGAAAGAACAAGTTAAGATTCATAAATCAGAACTTTGAACTAAAATGAGAGAGTAGGACTTATAAACTCAATCAAAATGACATCTGTCCAAAAAACACTGATGTATTCCTTAAAGTGCATGGGAAAGATTTGTAAGTCAAAAATATTTTTAATTTAGGATTTATTGGAATGATTCATGACTGTCCTAGATTTTATAAATCTGCTAATGAGCTTGTAAATGTAGCATTTTTTTTGAAAATTTATTTAAAGCGTATTGTATAAAGCTATTCTGAGATATGTAAACTATTTTGTTTATATATTGTTTTCTTAAAATTCTAAGATTCAAACTAGAGGGTCATCTCCTTAGATCTCAGTTATATGTTAATTTGGTACTTCAAGCCCGGGTTATTTTATGAGGAATGTTAATGAGTTTTGTGGGAATGTGTTTAATTTTTTATATTGAACATGAATCTGGCCTTATATGGTTGTTTTTCTTTTAATACTTCTTTATTGTCTACTCTGTGTCCAGTTGACTCACTTCTGTCATCACCTTCTAACTCTGTCTTACCCACACCAAGTATCCCTTTAGCAGGCAGACTCATTTATATTTCTTTCTAAGAACAAGAGTTTTGCAGAGTTCTTTAAACAATTTACAGCATCTTCATGTTGCAAAAGCATCTTATTTTGAACTGGGCATTGCTTTGCCTGCTGAGTGAAAGGAAAATCAGAGCATCATCTTCAAACTGGATGGAGATGAATAACTGTATAACATCATTTATGGAAAAACAAGGTTTCTACACATTTATCAGTCATGAGGTTTATGTTATAATAAGTTCTTCCAAGGGCTTTATGTTGATATATCCACATATCAATACAGCCATAGAATCTTTGTAGTAGAGTTGGATCTCAAATTTCAACTCATTTTGAGTATTAATGATGACTTTAGCTTTTTAAATCCATCCGTGTGTGTAAATTTGATAAAAATCACTAAAATAAGATTAACTTAATTTGCTTTTATCAATTACTAAGAAATTCACAAGATTCAAATTCTAACATTACCAAGTGGTAGATTGTGAACAGTCTCCTCATACCCACTTTCCCCAATCACCCAGTTCCTCTTCTCATGAAAACCAGTGTTGCAAATACCTTCTGAAAGATTCTTACTACAGTTGACCCTGAACAACATGGATTTGAACTGTGTGGGTCCACTTACACCTGGATTATTTTCAGTAGTAAATACTACAGTACTACATGTTTCGAGGTTGGTTGAACCATGGGTGCAGAACCATGGATGTGGCGAAACCTCAGGTACAAAGGAACCACACATGTGGAGGGCTGACTACAAGTTGTACACAAACTTTGAACTATGCAGAGGGTTGGCATCCCTAACCCCCAGGTTGTTCAAGGGTCAACTGTATAATAATTTAAAACAATACAGAGGAGTATGACGATTAAAATTTTAAAAAGTTAACCCAAATCCCACCTTCCCAATAACCATTGTTAATATCTCATAAACATTATTTTAATAATTTCTCAATGCATGTATGCAGTTGGAAAATAGAGATAGATGAATAGAGATGAATACGTAGAAGTAATTTAATTAAATAATTATTTACATGTGATATTAGGAAAAGAGGTATTATATTTAATTTTGCTTCATTATAATATATATTCGTTTCTGAAAAAGCTCTACTATGTTATGGGGGGAAAAACCCTGAAAAAATTTGAGAGCTTGGGTTCATTGTGCACTTTTTGCTACCTGTTTCAACTTAGCATGACACCCAGTAAATTTCTGCTTGTAAGATGTTGTAAATAGCATACTTACTACACCTTCTGAGGAACCCCAAACCTTTATTGCTAATATTTATTTATTTTTTTGTTATCTATATTATCAAGAATGCATTTTATTTTATAATAGTAATTTCCAACTTTTTATTAGTTTTCTTTAATTGAAATGGATTCAATGCTTAGTACCAGTTTTATTACTATAGTTGCTTCATTTCTGAGTGTTTTTGAGTAATCTCTTATTTAGTTGGATTTTTATTTTATAGTTTAAAAATGCAGGTCATTTAAACAAAGTTTTACATGATGTCATATATATATATAATAAAGCACAATTTACACTTAACTTGGTCTTCAAATATTTTTTATTTGGTATTGCATTGAATTATTATATTTTAAAACACTGTACATTAACTTTTGTAAAAATACTACCTGTATCTTCTAGTACAAAAAAAAAAACCAAAACACTAAATTTGTATCAGGAATGTAGAGATATTTACATCTTAAAAACCAAAAAGTGAATTACAATACTGCTACACTGCAGTCATTTCTGCTTTTTAAAATAAATATTTTATGTGATAACATTCAATATGATGAGCAGTTATGAACAACAGACATTTACATATACTTCCAAAGTCTTATTGAGACTATCCTATTTGCACTGGATACCAATCATAGGTGCAACCATAGTTAGTATCACATGTATATGCCTGTTGGTTCATAATGTTCATATTTGGAGTATTAATCCCATATTGCTGAGTGTCATCATTACAGTTCTGGTCAGTCCCTGTTGTATTACCAGTCCTGAAACTGGTCTGTATGCCAACAGACACAAAATGACTTTCAGTACTGATGTAATTTGTGATACTGTAAACACCATTTTGAGGTCTTGTCCCCAAATCTCTCTTAAGCAGATGGAAGTAACCTCTTGTTATAATCTTCTCTATATCTAAAGGTATTTAATCCATTGTTTTTTGTGTGAATAATGGGTCCGATGGACTCCTCTGCCCCTAGAATGACCTGAACCTATTCTTTTTAATTCGTTTCTCTCCAGAGTGTCCATACTTATTTCCAGATAGGGGCTCTTTCCAACTTCCTCCTAATCAAGATGTGTCAAACCATATATACTGTCTGCAGTCTTGGTCGTCGGCGTAAGAAAACACGATATTGGGGGTTTAGTTGGTGGGGAAGAAGCTGGAGAGAATTGAGTGTGATGAGTTCCAGGAGGTGGCTTTGCTAACAGTGAGGTCTTGAGGGGTTGGGGGTGGCAATAGTTGAACTGGAGCTACTGGACTAGAGACCAGTGGAACTAAATAAGGTTCTTTTATTGTTTTAAAAAGGGTTTATCAGTACTGTGGTCTGTAAAATTCTTTTATGCTTGAAGAAGCCTGCCCATTGCCTTTAAAGTTGAAGGATCACTGACTCTTTTATAATCAGAATTATTAAATCATTAGATTTACTGAATGATTTGAATATGGATTTCTGGTAGCTGATGAATGGTATAATTGTGTGTGTGTGTTTGTGTAAAAGATTCACCTACAGCAGGTCACTAGAATAGGGGGATAGATCTTAGAGAATCAGAAAAACTTATTGTTATGGTTTATCCTTCTTTTCCCCATCTTTACTGCCCCCTCTGGGGACTGCCTCATCTAATTCCCTGTGAACTATAGTTCATTAAACATGTGAACTTCTTTTACCAGTAATCAGTGGAGTATTTTGCAAACTCACAGACACATATTTGAGATCCCTTGTGTGTATATTTTTAATAGTAGCAAGGCTGTGTCTTCATAGGCAGAGTGAAGGAGCGAGTTAATGAATTTAATATTACAGATGGCCAATCTGAATAGTTCAAGCAAACATTATCTCTTCCTCAGTAGGAAATTTTTCTGCTTGAATTACTCTGGTAATTGCCTCAGGTCTCTACTTTACCTGAGTAGGCGAGGCGGTCTTCAGTTTCCTCTAAATATTCATAGTTAAATTAGACTTGACTGAAAACCTCAGCCTCACAGGGATTTCATGGGGAATTTGGAAGGTTCAAAGGGTTAGAGCCTGATAGCCTGACCCCTAAATAACAAAGTGACAGCATTGTTGCAGTTTCAGTTCAGGTGTGTGCTCCTATCTAGTGGGTTGTTTTTTTGTTTTGTTTGTTTGTTTGTTTGTTTGTTGGTCTCTTAAAATGTAATTTTTGATCTTTGGAAATATGAAAAATAGTTTCTTTTAGCGGAGAACACAGTATTCAGCTGATACTTGATATCTGACAAAATACAAATGAGTTCAAGTGAAAAAGAGTGGCTTATTATTTTCTCCTGCCCCCTGACCCTGGGACATGGTCTGTGAGCTTATGACCCTATGATATTATTTAACAGAGGATAACGCAACAGGAGACCCCTAGAGTCAGCTCTGAGAGAGATTTGGGCTGTGTGTGCTACTGTGGGTGTAAGTTGTTGTTTTGGGAGAAGTGCACCTGATAAAACACATTTCTTTTAGAAAAGGAAGTAGGATTTGAGGTAGGCTAATGGGTGATGAATAAATGATTCTAAAAATATATATATATATATAACAGTAAAATGTGATTTTTATCATCTAAAGTACACTTTCATTCCTCTGTATAGTCCTATTGAGAATGAACTGGAAACATTGTCTATATTGTGGAATTCCTTGTGAATTTTAGCAGAGTATAGATATCTGTATGCCATTGCATCACTGCTTGTTTTAACTCAGGGTTTAATTCTATAGCTCTTTTTAGCAATCTTAATTGGAATACCATATCCCGAGTCAAACCAATCAATACAAAATCTATTTTACCCCTAATAAGCAAATGACTGGCTCCATTAACATCAGCAACTGCCTTGCCTAAGAAGTGAGGGAAGGCTATGTTTGCTAGCGATTTTCTTACCATGAAAATTGTCTATGTCATGCATTTCAGAGACCCAATTTGAGCAAAGATTTTTCAGTGAAGAGTATAACAAATAAGCAGAAATGGAATTTGGAACTTGAGTTCAGACAACTCAAGATTGTACAGCAGAGAGTCAGGTTGATAAGAGAGAGAGGGTGAGAAAAACAGGATGATTTCATACACATTTTCATCTGCCTGAAAAAGGAGAAGAAAATGGTGAGGAGAAAAGATTCTCCTTACCTTTGGATGAAATGATCATCACCTATACCAAATCTTCGAGCACTTTGAGGAGCCCAGAAGTGCCCTGAGGTTTATAGTAATTGCTTTGAGATGTTATTGGTTCAGAGGTATTTTAGCCCTAACAACTCATTTCAGGAAAGCCTTCCTCTTTTGATAGTTTAGGATCTTTAAAATGCCTTTCATTGTTACACTAAAAAATGTACTATGGTGGTTTTGACTATACAGGAAATGTCAATATTTTGGTGAATACATTTTGTTTTCTATTTGAGAGCTCTCTAAAGGAATATGTCTGTGCTTTCCCTTCATTTATTTATCTGTTCTATACTCTGTGCTGGGTAATGAAGATGAAAAGATGTTCTTTCCTTGAGGAACCCAGTGATACAGGGAGATAGCTATTAAAACTCAGAAGTGTAAAGGCTAGTAGAGGTTTCCACCATGTTAAAGGAAAAGAAATTGTTTACTAATTTGCTTCACTTTTCAAAATAACATTTTTTTGGCTCTAATCTTGTACCAGCATCATGTGCTTTACACACTTGATCCCATTTAGCCTTTATAATACTCTTGTAAGTAGATATAACCAGTATCCCTATAGTAAAAATAAGGAAACTGAGATTAAAAATTGCCACATTTCTGAGCCAAAGCCACACATCTAGTGAATGTCCAAGCCTGGATTCACATCCAGGCCTGTTGGATTCCAGAACCAAGTTCTTTACTCATTAGCTTAAACTTCCTCTCTACACAAGAATCATATTATATAATATGCATACATCAGTGACTGCTCAATAAAGAACATCCTTGATAATCCTTATGTAAATTTATTTTTTATTCTCAATCTGTATCATCTGCTTTTTTACACTGTGTTAGTATGTTATATCTGAATAGATTTGAGAACTGTTTGTTTACAATATTTTTTAAATGGATAGTGAATATTTACAAAATATGTATAACTTACTCTGGATATATAAAGTCTGTTTCTTACAGTTTGAAGCTTACAGAATTTTTATGGCTCATAGAAATCTCCTTTATTACAATCTTCAGAGCATTTCTAATTTTAATGGGATAATTTGTTTAGTTCAAACCACTATTATACTTTCTAAATATTAGAATTTATATATAATAGATTTAATACCATAATAAGCTAAGTGACCTACAATAAGATATTTTCTTCTTCAAAACTTGTATGAGTTTTTATTATAAAGTTTTAAGGCTGTATGCATATATTTGTTTTCTTAGATTATTCTAAAAGAAACTTGACAAAAGTACCCAATACTTTTGTTCACAATGGCTCAGTTTTCAGTTTTTGATTCCTTTATTCCAAACACACAACATCAGATAAAATATGAAATAGTTTTCTAAACTAAAAAGTCAGTTTCTTTGCATTGGCAATGAGGAGTATAGTATGCATCTCCCATGAAATGTAAATATCGGAAGATGCAGCTCTTGAAAGAGACAAAAACTGACTCAAAGTTTGAAGACAAAGCCTGATGTGGAGCTCTGTTTCAAGTGAAATTACGTTAAAAAAAATCAAATCCTGTTGCCATTTTCACCTGTAGTTATAGCTTTCCATAAGCTTTAAGCCTAAAGAAGTTAGTAACTGAACAAAATTATCTGTTAGCTTCGAGATTGAATCCAAGATTTATTCTTCCAATAACTTTGTGGAGCAAAAGTGCCAAAATGTCCTTATAACTTCAGGTCAGGTTTATATAGCACCAACTGTAATATCACTGGACAGGGAAAAATCATCACAAAGAGAGAGAAAAATAAAATCAAACCCTATCACCTAAATAAACTTCAATCTAGGAACCCAAATTCTAAATGAGAAGAAATAAATTTCTTCATTTCAGAATTTCTGATTCTAAGAAAGACAGCTTAAAAACATTTACAATATAAATTCTCTATTGAAAAATTATTTAACTTTATAGTATACATGTTTATTCTAAATTCAAGAAAGAAATGGATTAAAGTAAGTTAATAGGAAAACAGTACTTATGAAATTTAGGAATAAAAATACAGTCATTGAAATTTTAAAAGTGCAATAGATTTTGCATTTGACTAGAAACTATTGCAGAAATAACTAATAAATTGGAGGTTAGCACTGAGTCATTAATCTAGAATATACAACTGAGAGATGAAGATAAAATAAATATAATAGAGCAGCTATGATAAATTGTAGAACTCTAATATCTACCCAAAACAAGTTCCAGAAGAGAGTAGAGACAATGGAAAAAATGCAATCTTTGAAACTGTAACACAAAAATAATTTAAAAGTGACATTTCAAAAATCAATGCATAGCCACTTCAAGAATTTCTTTTAAAATGAACATTCCTTATTTTTCATTTGTTACTTTTTTTAATAAGCATATTTACATCTGCTTATGAACTAGTGGTGTAGGAAGTAGAAATACATTGATTGATATTCCTGTAATTTTCAATTGCTTGCTTGTCATAACATTTTAAAATTCCAGAATGATCCTTATTATTTTATGAGAAAAAATCCACAGTTTATTTATCCTATCTGATATTATTATATGAGATGAATATGTGATGCCCTTGGGGAAACATATAACAAAATCAAAAGTAGAGAGCTCAAGTAAATCAATATAAATATCAACAAGGTGAGCATATTGCCCTTGTGTTTGCTGGAATATAGCTGAATGGAATGTTGATAGGAAGCCCAGACAAATATGAGATTTGAGTATGTCTCCAGAAAACAAAACTGAAAGCATGAGGTAATCAATGGCTATATCTACATAGACAAATATTGTCAAAGCAAACAATAATCCAATTATTATAAAAATTTATATTTGAATGCTTACTTATCAAAGAAAGAATGTGAAGATTAGATAGATAGATAGATATAAAAGGTAGAGGGAGAGAATAAATGAGAGAGTGTGAGAGACAGATTTATTATAAGGAATTTGTTCATGTGATTATGGAGGTGAGAGTCTCCAGATGTACTGTGTGACTTGTCAGCAAGCTAGAGCCCCAGAAAAGCTGATGGTTTAGTTCTAGTCTGAGTCTAAAAGCCTGAGAACCAGGTGAGCTGAGGGAGTAGTTCCCATCTGAAGGGCAGCAGACTTGAGACCCAGGAAGAGCTGATGTTTCAGTTCAAGTGTGAAGGTAGGAAAAATCCTGATGTCTTAGGGCAAAGGCAGTCAGGAAAGAATTCTCTGTTACTCAGGAGGGTCAGCCTTTTCCTTCTAGTCAGGCCTTGAACTGATTGGATAAGGCCCACTCACATTACAGAGGGCAACCTGCTTTACTTAATCTACTTATAATGTTAGTCTCATCCAAAACCACCCTCAGAGACACACCAGAATAAGGTTTGACCAAATATCTGGTAACCCTGTGACCCAGTCAAGGTGACACATAAACCATAACAATGGGTAAACAAATAATTGCCCTAGCCACCATTTGTGCATTTCTTGGTCTTAGCTGCTTTTCTTCCACAAGATTCTGTCCCATTTTCCTGCAAGTGTTTTAATGGTTCTTCCTCCACAAACCCTATCGAAGACTGATTTAAAATATCTTGAGTGTCGTCATGCTGTAATAAAATAAGCTGTAGTTGTGGAGATTAAATGATGGGTAACCACTACAAAAGTAGCAATAAATAAAACCAATAATTAATATTATATACAGTTTTTAATTATGAAGGGTATTAAAAGATTAGCTTAAAGTTAACTGTATGCCTTAATCCCAGGCTTGGATATTGATCATCTTGTAAAACATAAGAGAGGCCCTGATCAAATTTACTTGCAGACATCAAAATATGTAGGTTTAAACATATCTTAATTTGAAAACTGTCCAATGTTACAGAACAGCCAAAATAAAACAGAAGTAATCAAAATTGCTGCAATTCAGTTACATGATGTTTACTATGAGCAAGTTGTCTTCTAAATTTTCTATACTTATTATCTGATTTTATCTCACTCTATGGCATTTAAACTTTTATTATTCCTATTTCATATGAGGAAATGAAATCTTAGAGTTCAAGTAAGTTGCCTAAGTTACAAAGTTATGAGATGGCAGAGCCAGAATTTGAGTCTCATTCTAGATAAGTGATTTGCTCTAAGCCAGAGAAAAACTTTCTTTAATGAAGCTGTCATAAACTCCTATATAGGAGAAAATTGGTATCTTCAAATGGTGAATCTGACTATGAAAACAATAACAACAGTCTGGAGTAAATAAATGTAATTTGGTAAATAAAGTAGATAATTACTTACCAAGTAAGTAATTTGGTAAATAAAGCAGATGATAAAGTTGGATATTGTAAATTACAATTTTTAAAGTGAAATGTAATAAGTTTCTCACGTATAGATTATGAAGGATTTTTCATGGTGGTATGCTCCAAAAATATTTTTAGCATTGCTAGTATTTTCCAGAAGGGTAAACTGTACGTAGAAGGATGATAATGATCTGATTGTAAAATTTCTAGAGATTTACAAAAGAAAAAAGAATCCTATTAATCTATGATTACTAACATAGACTCTTCTAAATTATATTTCTTTTTGAGTTTGTTCCACTTACCCTGTAGATGTATTGATAATGAAATGTTGATGGTGGCGATGATGATAGTGTAGTGATCAATACATGGAACATAATGAGCTATGCTCTATTCACTATTCCAAGTGCCACCTATGTATTAGGATTTTTAAACTGATAAAATATTTATGAGGTAGATATTATGCCATAGTGGCCCAGAGAGATCAAATGTACTATTGCTAATATCCATTAAATCTGTTATTGTTTATGCATATCTTCATGAGTATTAGAAATTCTGATGAGAACATGTAGCAGTTTACAGAGTAGCTCTACATAATCTTCCTAGCAACCTTTGATATAGAAGAGTCAGAGGTGATTACTGGCTGGTCCTGGATAATGGGTCTAGCAAATAACAGAGTCAGAACACTGGGTCCAGAGGTTATACTCTTTCCATGCACCAGACTCCCTTAGTATTTGTTATATATAACTTCGAAGAGCAACACATAGCCTCAAAACACAGTACTCTGTGTGTTTAGGAATCCTAAAGTTAAGATCCTATATGAAAGTTTTGCTAAATGGAATGAAATAAACTATCATTACGAAGACTCTATGGGTTCCTTAGGAAGAGAAATTAATGAAATCTTCTTTATGTTGTAAAACTAACCTAAACAATGTGTTTTCTCAGTATTTATTTTCTCAACATGTGTTACTTTTTCTGTGAGGAATTAGAAATCATTTTGAGTGGTTAATTGTATTTTTGTGTTGAATAAAAAGCAAGATTATTGAGTAATATTGTAGACTCTTATAACAACATATTGTCAGGAGCTTAGCTGAGATGGGAGAGACAGAAAAGTGTTGGAGTAGCCATTTAAAGCAACAAGCTAAAAATGAAAGACTTAGGCATTTAATCACTTATAATGATGATATAAGTAAGAGTCTAAAACCAGAGAGACTGCTGACTCCTTTGTTCCATTTTCCTCTGTGGAATGGGGCATTGGTCAAGGGTCAGGTGGATCAGCCCCGGAGTAGGGGTGGTCTCGCTGTTGAGGAAGCCCAGAACAAAAGGCTTGGCCATTCATTCTTACGGACTTTGGGGTCCAGAAGAGGGAAAGGAGGAAGAGCTGGGAGTGGAAAAGATTGGGCATTTAGATTGAGGAATAGTGTCTTTAAGTGTTCTCCTCTCTCTCCCCCTATTCCCTCTTCCCCTCTCAACAAGTAGGCCTCAGCAAAGGCTCTTGAAGAAGACCTGTTGTCAAGGCCTCAGATAAAGAGGCCTAGGAGTAAAGGCACCTGGGCTAAGAATGCAAATATGTAAAGAGCATGACTGGCAAGGGGGCCTGAGACCTTGAGTGCAACTCCCTTCAGGGACAGCAGTGCATTGGCTGTGCACCACGTCTCCAGTGAGGAGGGCAGCCTTCCCCCACGAGGCTTGCCAGGGAAGCCTTTATAATTGCCTAGGTTTGGACCTGAAAAATTAACACAAAGATTTTTAACCAGGGACCAGACTTTTTTTTTACATGGAACATAATGAGCTATGTTCTATTCACTATTCCAAGCGCCACCTATGTATTAGGATTTTTAAACTGATAAAATATTTATGAGGTAGATATTATATGGTTATATGAGGTAGATATTGTAATATATATGAGGTAGATATATTATATCAACTATATGGTTGGTCAAACCATACTTATCACATGGTTATCTGATAAATACAATATCTTTCTTCCCACCCACTACAAACATTCCTAATGAATCCTGCTGCAACCTAATGCAGTTTGCAGGATAAATAGACTTAATGTTTCCTTTTTTCTTGATGAGGAAAGTTGTTCTGATACCTGATATTTAGAGAATTGTCTGACATTCGTGTTCTTTACTGTGGCCTTTTGCAAAATCTCCACATGCTTCAGGCTAAAAGAACCTGCGACTTTGAGATGCCCTTTTACCCAGTAGGCGTTATTAGCTATACTCCAAGAGTATTTACCCACTTCTACCACCTTTAGCTCCCTTTTCTTTTTTCAATTCTAATTCCATCTGTGGAATTATTTCCAACTGAATGTAATTGCATTATTAAGCAAATATATTGAAATGCCCTTCAAAATACCTTGGGGCTTTAGTAATACTTCCTATACTGAGAATTATGATTGGGAGGAATTTTAGTATGTACGTAAAATACATAGAGAATATAGATATATTGACTATATAAATATACATAGAAGGTTTGATTGTGTAGTCCTTCATGAGACCTGGGAGAATTTTTATTCCAGAATTCCTATAATGACTTGTGGGTCACTCATATGGGGCCAAATTTAAAAAGGGGCTGTGCATATAAAAGGTAAAACACAGTATTGGGCCTTCAAAGAAATTAAGGAAGTGGAGGAAAAATATCCAGGGCCTTTGAGCTATATTTCTACATCTATGAAGAACTGAGGGATATAAATTGTAAGAGGGTAATAAGGCATGCACTATGACCATATAAACATACAATCATGTAGCAAATTGAGAAAAATCTATTGGTTATTCCAAACATGCTTATTAAAAATCACCCCAAATGGTTATTATTGCTGTTTTTGTCTTTTGTTTCATCTCAACCATTCAAATTACATTGCTTCCTGGATTGTGATAAGACCAAGGAGACAGGATTCAAGAACTCTGAACCATGAAATCAGAATGATAATGAGCATTCAGATAGAGAGCCAAATATGGGGTAGCTGGGAGTCTCAATATGCACGTTCTCTGAAATTCAGAAAATGCATGTTTAAAAATCACTTTGGAATTACAGAGGGAGGACGTTGAGGAAAGTATCTACAATGAGAGATGATAAAAGGCAGTTAACTACATTAATAATTTAGGGTGTCTAAACGCATTATTTATAGCATTCTAACAATCTGTCTTTATTGTTTTATTTTAGTGTAAAATTAATGATAAGGGTTTTTATGGATTTTCTGGTTATCATAGTTCTCAAACTCTATTTTCTGTATAAGATCTTAAATATTTCCACTGTCAGTTTTCTATGTTAGTAATTTTTCAAGATCCTCGCTCCCATATTTGAGAAAGGCCTATTATTGATCCACGAGTTGCCTTTGTATTTGTGCTTGAATCACTTTGTAATAATTACATTCATTGAGTTACTGCTATGAATTACATACTTTACATACATTATTTTATTTAACCTTTAAGACATTTCTGTAGTAAATGTTATTATCTACATTTAACAAATGAGAAAATTGAGGGTCAGAGGAGTTAAGGTACTTGCTCACATTTTGCACAAAACTTATGTGACAGGATTCATACTCAAGCCAAAATGACTCTAAAACTCACTTATACACCATGGTACAACTCCCTTCTCTAAGCTACAATTCAGAATAGATAGATAAACAATATAAGGGAGGTAAAAATGCATATCATGGACTCAAGTCATATGGTTTATTTGGAAAATCTCTACCTTATGAACAGCTTTCAGTGGTGAATCCCAAGAATTTATTGCCTTTAGTGTGCTTCTGTGTTTTCTTTTTTGGCATGGGTATTTTAACGTTGCCTTTCCTCACACCAGTGGTTGCAGATAAAAATGACAAATCTTGAGGGAAATGATCTAATAACTTTAAGGCAAACAACAAACTGAGGGCTGTTTTTCAACTTGTTGAAAATGTGAAATGGAAAATATGAGGTCCTGAGATGGGTAAGACTTTATTTATAGCTGCATACCTTCAGGTACTTTAACCCACAATATGAACTGGGTCAGAGATAGGGAACTCAGAACATGAGCATTATTTTCCTCTGAATTATTTAGCAGTACCTTACAGATGCATGGTCCATATCTGTATCCTTTTCTCAATCCCAACGAAGAATGCATTTTCCATGGGTGTCTTCCAATTCAGCTTCCTGGGCCATATTTCAGACCTATTCCAATGTCTTGTAAAACTATATCTCTTTCTCTCTTAATTTCTAGGTTATTCTAAAATGCTACCAGATTTAGATACCTTCACTTGTCCAGAGAAAAGAATACTAGGAAATAGAAAAAAAGAAGCCTTGTTGACTTTGATATGTTAATTATGAGACATTACATTGGATCAAGACACTACCTTTATCATTTAATAAAGGATTATGTGTGTCTAAAAATATGGCAGTTTTTGAATTTTTAGTTTTCAACTATTTAACATTTTTAAATATTGAGCATTTATAATAGGTTTTAATATCTAGCAAAAATAGTCTCTGTACTGCCTTACTTTTTCAATGTTTTTCTGGCTAGTTTGCCTTTGTTTTTTAACAAACACATATAAAAGCAAAAACAGAACCAACCTTTTGTTAGTTTTATTGGTGGCACCTTAAATCTTGTTGTTACCTTAGATTGAAAGGATGCCTTTATTATTCTAATCTTTTTTTTTTCATAAGGACATGGTATATCTTTCATTGTGTTCAAGTCTTCTTTTGTGTCCTTCAGTACCATTTTCAAGTTTTCTTCACATAGATAGATATTGTGCATTTCTTGTTAAATTTGTCCCTAAGTATCTTTTCTTTCCTTTTATAGATAGTCATTGCTTTCGTTGTATGTTGTGATTAATTGTGTTTTATGTGTGTATGTACTTTAATATATGTAGTTGCTATTATTTTATATTTATTTTATTATGTATATTTATATATATGTTATATATATATATATATAGAGAGAGAGAGAGAGAGAGAGTTTCAATCTTATGAATCTATTAATTTGGTAACCAAAGGTGTTATTGCAATTCTTATTTTTTGTAATATTTTTTAATTGATATGGGGCTTTCCAGTTTAAAACCTTATCCTCTATTTCCTTCCTGTTTGTCAATTTTTATGTCACTAATTTATATCTCTTTCCTAATTGTATAGGCTGATACATTCAGGATATATAAAAATAATAGTGCTGATACTAAACATTTGACCTATTTCTGATTTCAGCGTGAATGCCTATAGTGCATTCTCGTTACACATGATAACTGTTTACTAATATGTTAGGATTTTTGCAATAACATTCCTAAATTAGAGTGGCTTGCATTTTTATAATACAATCTTTTTAAGATTTAGGGTCAATGTTAAATGTATCGTAAAAATAATTGAGAAGTTTTCCTTTGTTATGTATGCTGTGAAATATTTTAATAGTTTGTCAGTACTGGAATTTTCTGCTATTTAAAGGATATAGCTTGTGCATGTCAAGGCAAATCCTTCACTTTCAGGAATTATATTTTGTTGCTATTTTCCGAGGTAAGATGCTACTGGGGTCTTTCACTTCTCTTCCTAGTTCTCTTCTCATTTACTTTTGTGTAACTTCTGCCTGATCTCATGTTTGGTTGCCCTTATATGAATTTTTAGAATCTAAAATTTGATTTGTCTCTAGGATTTTTCTGAAAATGATGTTCAGGTTTTTTTGTTTGCTTGCTTGTTTGTTTTACCTCATTGTTACTTTTCTCTGATTTCTAGAACTTACTTATCGTGACTTACTTTGCCATGTTCATGTGGGATTTCCCTTGACTTCATATTTGTTAAGTCTCCTAAAACTATAAATCATTCTTAATTGCATCTTGAAAGACATAGAGTTTGGGCCTAGAAGTGAAAGTTTACTAAAGTAAATGCTAACTACCTTTGTTCATAAATGAGTTTTTGATAAGCAATGGAATTCTATAGTGGACATTGTAGTCATCTCTCCAACATTCATTGCAGCCTTCACCCACTGTTATCATCATGAGGTTCCCATGGGACTGGTCCCACAGTTTATTTTAGCTACAGATCAAACTTGTCTAAATTAGTGAAGGTATGGCATTATACTGGCCATGATGATTTTTCTTTTCAAAAAAAGTATGTGACCCAAGTAGTAATAATCACATTTTATTTGTGGTTAGGAATCCAGTGTTGGGGAAGAAAAGACTTTCCATCTCTCTGGATTTGTACTAGGAAGTTTTCAGCCATCTTACAGCCACAAAGAAAACTCAGGTCTAAGGTGAAGCTGAGAAATTGGAAAGTGGAAGTATGGGGGGAAAATTAGTCTTTGGTGCCATCATTGAACTATGGGAACAAAATAAACCCAAAATTCCCTTTTTTTTGAGTTTTTAAAAAAATATTTGCTAATAATTCTTATTTAAATCAGGGTTTTTTTTGGGGGGGGGGTGTTTACAAAGTTAACAGTCCAAAATACCTCACTTCTGACACCAATTTCAAGTTTGGAAATCCCAATATCTCCCTTACCTCTAACACTAATTATATGTCTGGGGGTCTCTAAGACCAATTTTAGGTTTAATAATTTACTAAAGGACTCACAAAGCTCACTAAAAGCTGTTATACTCACAGTTATAGCCAAGGGAATAAAGGCATGGAGCAGAGTCCAGAACATTTCCAAGTGTGGGCTTCCTGCTGTACTCTCCCACTGGAATCATGGAGAATGCTACTTTCCCCAGCAGTGATGTGGGAGAAAACACATCGAGTGCCACCAACCAGGAAAACTCACCCAATCCTTGGTATCCAGAGAGTTTATTGAGGCTCTATCATGTAGACATGGTTGATAGCCCATGTTGTTGATACCCATCTCCAGCCCCTCCAGAGGTTAAGCTGATAGAGTAAACTAAAAACCACCACCCTAAATCACATTTGGTAGGACCCAAGGTTCCCAGACAGACAGAGACACTCCTATTGGGCATGACCTTCCAAGGATTTAGATATTACCTACCAGGAGCCAAGGGAAAAGGCCAGTCTCTTTAGGCAAAGGTAAATTCCTTTCTGCATGGTGGCCAGAGGTGGGGCTCTGTGTTTGGAACATAAGTCATACTTGATACATACCCTTAGTGTACTATATATTTGGAAAGAGACTGATAAGATACCTTGCCACATTTAACTTTTATTGTAGGTAGTTCCATTTGGAATGGAACTATTAAGATCTGAAATAAAAGAGAAACATTTTTAGCAAAGTGGAAGAAAAAAAATTTTTTTTCACAAAAGACTTGAAGTCTTTCCTTTTCAAAACATAAGATTTAAATTTACGTAATTTGTCAACACATTATACTTTATCTTCACTGGTTATTTCAGTAGCTATTCATATTTTAAAAGAAAGAAAAAGATAATTTAAAGATGACTTGATATTGCCTTGTAGGATTCAATATAGAGGCTGACAGATAAATTCTGGATATTGAAAGATAGGCGAAGTTTAAAGGGGCGGGAAGTAGAGCCAGTCCTGGAAGAAACATCTACTTTTTCAGAAAGAAGTATCTAAATCATTGTCCTACTTGTATTTCATTAGACTGTACTACTAAAGTAAAATAAAACAGAAAACAATGACCCTGACCCCCCAAAACAAAGCAGCCCCTTAAGAGTTTTGTGTTTATAAAAATAGGATACAGGTAATCTGTTATAGTTTAGATTAGGAATACCTTTTGAAATCAAGTTAACAAACTCATAGGTCCTTGGGAAGCAGTCACTGAATCATTTTTATTGCCTGCTTCAAGATTTTCCATATTTAATACAAAATTAATAAATGAACACAAAAAGGAAACCCTATGCATGCGTGTATTCTCTACCTATTCCCAGAAATAATAAAAGACAGATTATATATATAATATATATATATTATATATATATATTATATATATATATATAAAATGCCAAAAGATGAAATTAAAATTAGGAGAAAATGGACATGGAAAGTTAAACAATGGGAAACTACTAGGAATGTTAAATCAGAGCCAGATGTTAGATTAATATACAAAATGCGTTCTGAGATTTTCCATCACTTAGAATTGTTTAGTCAGTTGACTAGGATAAAAGAGAAATATGAATGGTTATTGGCAATTAACCCTGGGAATTTAATTGTTTTTAATGTTTTTCCTTTTTATGATGAACTTCAAAATGCTGAATTATTTAAAGTTTATTGATTTAGACACATATTTCCAATAAAATTGTAACTATATAAAGGTAAATAAAACTTTAAATTAAAATGTAGACAGTATGATACACAAAACATGCTTATAACTATTGAGTAAAGAAACTGAGGTAAATATAAAAATTAAGGTTGTGGGGAAACTGTGTAATGCTTTTTCTTTTTACTTCTCTGAATTCTCCAAATGTACTTTAGTGTGCATATCTTTGTAATAAAAAAGTAAAGTAACTTGTAAAACTAAGCTTATTGTCCAACTAAAATATATGTTAGATATTTAGCAATCTGTGATGATTTTGTGAATAAGATATATGCTGAATTACATATAATACCTGTTTGTATTCTTAAAGCAACAAATTGATATGTTTTATTACTCCACTAAAAAAGAATTTTACATATATTATCATTTTTTTCTCTGTATCTTTTTATAAAATTGAATCTTCTGCCTATGACATAAACTTTTCTAGAAATTTCAGCTATTTTAGGAAGCTATAATAATATAAATTATTATCTGTGTTGTAACAACCAGTATTTTAATCAGCTTATTCTGCTTTTAGGGGAAATATCTGATGCATAATAACAAGTAAAGGCCATACAAAAACATTACTGTGGAGAAATATGTTTTATACAACGATTTGTAGGAATTTTAAAAAATTGCAAGAAATATGTGTCTAGAAGTTTTCATGGTTAGTCAAAAAAAATAAATTCAAATGAATAAATTCACATAAATCTGCTATGAATAAATAATAAAGCTCTTTAGCTTTAGTTCATATCTGTAAATTTTCTCTTGTTCCAATAGACATAGCAAATATAACCCAATGTAAACTTACAACTTAATCCACTTGTACAGTGTATTTAATTCTTTATTTTAAAAAATCTCAGTTTTTTTAATAGGTTATTTTACTTCTAGCAATAAAAGTAGGTTTAAGTCAAAAAATGAATCATAAATAAATCATAAAATTAAAACCAGTGTATATACAAGACATGTCCTTGAGAGCAGTAGTGAATCCTTGGTGTGAATATATTGTCTGAACTATGGTAGAAGAATACAGTATACAGGTTGTAGTGTTTTGTTATTGTTGTTCTCTTGGAGAAATGAATTTTAGTGCATTTTAGGGTGTTCATAGTCAATTAACTCTTCAGGATCTCCAATACTATGCACTTTGTCTCGATGTGTCTATTTTGTATGCTATAGTGGTTTTCTGGAGATAAGGAAGGAATTAACAACACTGGAGAGGGAGGGGTAAGAACTTTTAAGACAGTTCTGTGAAATGTCCATATTAAAAACAAAAGAGTGGTATCCTGACTTTCAGGATTTTTGTTTGTATTTTTTATCTTTGCGTCCTTTGTCCTTTGTCAGTAATTAATAAAAAAATTAGTCCTCTTCAATCTTCCATTTCACCTATCAGATTTTTAAGGGTATAGAAACAGAAATTCAGGTAAATACATTATTTAATCCAGTGACAGGTCTTTCCAAGTAGTGTGGCAGTGAAGCTTTTGGAGACTATCAACAATGTAATTGGTAAGCATAAAATTAGATTCAGAACTCTGTAGTTAATGAGCATTTTTGACCTCACTGTCGTTAGACTTTCAGGAGCTCACCATGTTTACATTGCCTAATTTGACATGCTTGTGGTAAGATCCATATAAGATGCCTGAAAAAAATCCAGTCTCTGGGATAATTGGGCATTTTTGAATAATACACACTTGCAGTTTTATCTAGAGTGATTTTTTCAGTTATACATAAACCATGGTTTCCAACAAGATCCCTTCAGATTTTGAATAGGCACTTTTCTTTTTTCCTACTCCTTCCATCAAAATGCTCTCAAATTGTAGACTCCAAGTTGCAATTTTGTTGTTGAAGTTTACTTTCCAGCATGTGTTGTTGTGATTTTCACAGTGATGTTTAAAAGAATACTTGTTGAAAAAATACACTGCATTCTTAGTCTAGTAACATATGCCTAGCTTTTGGAGGCACAGTTATTACCCTCTTTAATCTGTGCTTGTACAATTAGTACTGTTTGTTCTTTCAGTATCAGAGCTACTCTGATGAGCAGATACCATCTTTTCAGCAACAGTACTGAAAAAAATGGATAAAATAATTTTAAAAAATGATTCCTTAGAATAGCATAATACTTCCAAAAATAGATTTAAATGTGCAGGAGATATTTTTAGAGTATCCTTTGAGTAATAAAAACTATAGATGTCTCAAATTTATAATCATTAAACATAATAATATTGAGTGTTCCATACTCCATAGATGCTGATACATTTTATTGGTCATAATTAACCCAGTGGTCCCTATTGAAGTTAAAACGATAGTATAATGTTCTACTTAAAAAATATAAAATAATAGGGCTAATAACTAGCTATCCCACTAGGTATGCAAAAGTAAAAAATAAATGACACTAACTCTTGTTATTACCTGATCTTGATCTTTGTAGGTCTGCCTCTGAAGAGCATGTAGGAACAGTTTCTAGTTTAGCAATTGATTTTTATAGCAAGAGTGACAAATAATTTTTCAGAATAATCCCCAAATTCTCAGAAACCTAGTCTGATCCACAGTGTTCCCAGAGAACATATATTAACATTTATTTAATAGGTCTTATTGAGCACCTAGCACATACAAAGCGCATTGCAAGACATTATGCCGAGGTGTGTATCCTTGCAGGGAGCTGAGGCATACACACAAAACTATAATACAGTGAGAAATAAATCAGTATTATGAAAAAAATATAAATAAATGAGACTTCAAGGGAGGAAGTCTTCCCTCCACCCCAGGTTGGAGGATCATTTGGAAGTGCCATTTAGCTAGGGCTTGAGAGAAAAGATTTAGGGAACAATTGAGGTAATTGGCACTCCAGATAGAGGAAAGAGAGTGAACAAATGCACAGAGATCTGAATACGCAGGATGGGTTTATGGGCCACAAAAGTGGGTTGTTTCCCTACACTGTAAGGACATAAAGGGGAAAAATAGGGGGTAATATTGAAAAGGTAAAATAGGGGGTAATATTGAAAAGGTATGTTGGCTAGGGCCAGATGATGGACTTGAGATATTCTTTTAAGGAGGTGGACTACTGGTCTCTCACTGATGGATTCTATCCTGCCCAGGAGTATTTTGGATGCGTCAATCAATTTTTTTTTAACTTTATTTTATTTATTTATGGCTGCGTTGGGTCTTCGTTGCTGTGCACGGGCTTTCTCCAGTTGTGTTGAGTGGGGGCTGCTCTTTGTTGCGGTGCACGGGCTTCTCATTGCTGTGGCTTCTCTTGTTGTGGAGCACGGGCTTCAGTAGTTGTGGCACGCAGGCTCAGTAGTTGTGGCTCACGGGCTTAGTTGCTCTGCAGCATGTGGAATCTTCCTGGACCAGGGCTTGAACCCATGTCCCCTGCATTGGCAGGCAGATTCTTAACCATTGCACCACCAGGGAAGCATCGTGTCAATCAATCTTAAGTGAGCACCAGCCAGAAAAGTTGCAGAATTTAGATCTTATGGGGAGGCTCAAACTAGGTCTCTGTAGCTTATAGCCCTCCCTGCTCTCTTGAGCTTGTACAGCTGGACCATAAGAGCAGTAGAATGCTCATAGAAATGATTCCTCTCACACCTTAGAGGAGGATATAGAGGATCCGATTTTCACACAATGCACGTTTTATGCATAGGACTTACTAGCCACTTTCTGCTGAACAACTGCTTACAATGTGCCGGTGTTAAAGTTGTACAACAAACTGCCTGTGAAGAAGTATTTTTATTTTTGTTTTTCAGTTGTAGAAATTGACGTTGAGTTGTAGGCTAACTCTGGAATTAAAAGTAAAATTTGACTCCAAAACTAACCTGTCCACCATTTTAATCTCATAATCCTGTAAATCGTTAATTGTCCCAAGGCTAAATTCTCAACTGAATTTGAAAAAGAACAGCAAATCTCACTGATGAATAAGACAAGGCAGAGAGAAAGGCATGTATATATAAAAATCCCAGAAAAATTCTTCAAAAGTAGAATGCAAGAACATTTATTCTGATGACTGGGTGCCTGAAAAGAGGAATACAATTTTACATCCTTTAAGAGTTAAATTGAGACAGCTATTCTGATAATATATATTAAAAGTAGACAACTTCATTAAAACTTAAAATACATGGACTTTTGAAATATTTTGTGGCATGTTCCATTAGTGGCAGTTATTTAAGATATAGATGTAACCTTTAATCCACATGAATATGTGAACCTCTAGCTTCATAATATTCATGAGAATAGAGAATTTGTTCAAATACTATTTGACCTCAAAAATCATAAAACACTAGATTTTCGTTAATTCAAATATTACTTGAAATACATATATACTGATTTGAGTCTTCTTCCTTTTTTTCTTGATCAGTCTGGCTAATGGTTTATCAATTTTATTTATCTTCTCAAAGAACCAGCTTTTAGTTTTATTGATCTTAGCTATTGTTTCCTTCATTTCTTTTTCATTTATTTATGAACTGACCTTTATGATTTCTTTCCTTCTACTAACTTTGGTGTTTTTTTGTTCATCTTTCTCTAATTGCTTTAGGTGTAAGGTTAGGTTGTTTATTTGAGATGTTTCTTGTTTCTTAAGGTAGGATTATATTGCTATAATCTTCCCTCGTAGAACTGCTTTTGCTGCATCCCATGGGTTTTGGGTCATCGTGTTTTCCTTGTCATTTGTTTCTAGGTATTTTCGAATTTCCTATTTGATTTCTTCAGTGATCTCTTGGTAATTTAGTAGTGTATTGTTTAGCCTCCATGTGGTTGTATTTTTTACAGATGTTTTCCTGTAATTGATACCTAGTCTCATAGCATTGTGGTCAGAAAACATACTTGATATGATTTCAATTTTCTTAAATTTACGAATGCTTGATTTGTGACCCAAGATATGATCTATGCTGGAGAATGTTCCATGAACACTTGAGAAGAAAGTGTATTCTGTTGTTTTTGGATGGAATGTCCTATAAACATCAATTAAGTCCATCTTGTTTAAGGTATCATTTAAAGCTTGTGTTTCCTTATTTATTTTCATTTTGGATGATCTGTCCATTGGTGAAAGTAGGGTGTTAAAGTCCCATAATATGATTGTGTTACTGTCGATTTCCCCTTTTATGGCTGTTAGCATTAGCCTTCTGTATTGAGGTGCTCCTATGTTGGGTGCATAAATATTTACAATTGGTATATCTTCTTGGATTGATCCCTTGATCATTCTGTAGTGTCTTTCTTTGTCTCTTGTAATAGTCTTTATTTTAAAGTCTATTTTCTCTGATATGAGAATTGCTACTCCAGCTTTCTTTTGATTTCCATTTGCATGGAATATCTTTTTCCATCCCCTCATCTTTAAGTCTGTATGTGTCCCTAGGTCTGAAGTGGGTCTCTTGTAGACAGCATATATATGGGTCTGGTTTTTGTATCCAGTCAGCCAGTCTATGTCTTTTGGTGGGAGCATTTAATCCATTTACATTTAAGGTAATTATCGATATGTATGTTCCTATTCCCATTTTCTTAATTGTTTTGGGTTTGTTATTGTAGGTCTTTTTCTTCTCTTGTGTTTTCTGCCTAGAAAAGTTCCTATAGCATTTGTTGTAAAGCTCATTTGGTGGTGCTGATTTCTCTTAACTTTTGCTTGTCTGTAAAGGTTTTAATTTCTCTGTTGAATGTGAATGAGGTCCTTGCTGGGTAGAATAATCTTGGTTGTATGTTTTTCCCTTTCATCACTTTACATATATCCTGCCAGTCCCTTCTGGTTTCCAGAGTTTCTGCTGAAAGATCAGGTGTTAAACTTATGGGGATTCCCTTGTATGTTATTTGTTGTTTTTCCCTTAATGCTTTTAATATTTTTTCTTTGTATTTAATTTTTGATAGTTTGATTAATATGTGTCTTGGCATATTTCTCCTTGGATGTATCCTATATGGGACTCTCTGCCCTTCCTGGACTTGAAGTTTTTGACTATAATTGCTTCAAATATTTTCTCAGTCCCTTTCTTTTCCTCTTCTTCTTCTGAGACCACTTTAATTCAAATGTTGGTGCATTTAATGTTGTCCCAGAGGTCTCTGAGACTGTCCTCAATTCTTCTCATTCTTTTTTCTTTATTCTGCTCTGCAGTAGTTATTTCCATTATTTTATCTTCCAGGTCACTTATCTGATCTTCTGCCTCAGTTATTCTGCTATTGATCCCATCTAGAGTGCTTTTAATTTCATTTATTGTGTTGTTTGTCATTATTTGTTTGCCCTTTAGTTCTTCTAGGTCCTTGTTAGAAGTTTCTTGTATTTTCTCCATTCTATTTCCAAGATTTTGGATCATCTTTACTATCATTACCCTGAATTCTTTTTCAGGTAGACTGCCTATTTCCTCTTCATTTGTTTGGTCAGGTGGGTTTTTACCTTGCTGGTTCATCTGCTGTGTGTTTCTCTGTCTTCTCATTTTGCTTCACTTACTGTGTTTGGGGTCTTCATTTTGCAGGCTGCAGGTTCATAGTTCCCACTGGTGTCTTCCCCCAGTGGGTAAGGTTGGTTCAGTGGGTTGTGTAGGCTTCCTGGTGGAGGAGACTAGTGCCTGTGTTCCAGTGGATGAGGTTGGATCTTGTCTTTCTGGTGGGCAGGACTGCATCTGGTGGTGTGTTTTGGGGTGCCTGTTAACTTATTATGATTTTTAGCAGCCTCTCTGCTAATGGGTGGTGTTGTGTTCCTGTCTTGCTAGTTGTTTGGAATAGGGTGTCCAGCACTGTAGCTTGCTGGTCGTTGAGTGGAGCTCAGTCTTAGCATTGAAACGGAGATCTCCAGGAGAGTTTTCAAATCATTAGAATTAGAAATGAAAAGGAGAAGTGAAAACTGACACAGCAGAAATACAAAGGATCATGAGTGATTACTACAAGCAACTATATGCCAGTACAATGGACAACCTGGAAGAATTGGACAAATTCTTAGAAAAGCACAACCTTCCAAGACTGAACCAGGAAGAAATAGAATATACAAACAGACCAGACACAAGCACTGAAATTGAAACAGTGATTAAAAATCTACCAACAAACAAAAGCCCAAGACCAAATAGCTTCACAGACGAATTCTATCATACATTTAGAGAAGAGCTAACACCTATCCTTCTCAAACTCTTCCAAAATATAGCAGAGGGGGGAACACTCCCAAACTGATTCTACGAGGCCATCATCACCCTGATACCAAAACCAGACAAAGCTGTCACGAAGAAAGAAAACTACAGGCCAATATCACTGATGAACATAAATGAAAAAGTCCTCAAGAAAATACTAGCAAACAGAATCCAACAGCACATTAAAAGCATCATACACCACGATCAAGTGGGGTTTATCCCAGTAATGCAAGGATTCTCCAGTATATGCAAATCAATCACTGTGATACACCATATTAACAAATTGAAGAATAAAAACCTTATGATCATCTCAATAGATGCAGAAAAATCTTTCAACAAAATTTAACACCCATTTATGATAAAAACCCTCCAGAAAGTAGGCATAGAGGGAACTTACCTCAACATAATAAAGGCCATATATGACAAACCCAGAGTCAACATCGTTCTCAATGTTGAAACACTGAAACCATTTCCTCTAAGGTCAGGAGCAAGACAAGTATGTCCACTCTCACCACTGTTACTCAACATAGTTTTGGAAGTTTTAGCCACAACAATCAGAGAAGAAAAAGAAATAAAAACATCCAAATCAGAAAAGAAGAAGTAAAGCTGTTATTGTTTGCAGATGAGACGATACTATACATAGAGAATCCTACAGACACTACCAGAAAACTACTAGAGCTAAGCAATGAATTTGGTAAAGTTGCAGGATAAAAAGTTAATGCATAGAAATCTCTTGCATTCCTATACACTAATGATGAAAAATCTGAAAGAGAAATTAAGGAAACACTCCCATTTACCACTGCAACAAAAAAGAATAGAATACCTAGGAATAAACCTACCTAAGGAGACAAAAGACCTGTATGCAGAACACTATAAGACACTGATGAAATAAATTAAAGATGATACAAACAGGGCTTCCCTGGTGGCACAGTGGTTGAGAGTCTGCCTGCCGATGCAGGGCACACGGGTTTGTGCCCCGGTCCGGGAAGATCCCACATGCTGTGGAGCAGCTGGGCCCGTGAGCCATGGCTGTTGAGCCTGCGTGTCTGGAGCCTGTGCTCCGCAATGGGAGAGGCCACAACAGTGAGAGACCCGCGTACCACAAAAAAAAAAGATGATACAAACAGATGGAGAGTTTTAACATGTTCCTGGATTAGAAGAATCAACATTGTGAAAATGACTATACTGCCCAAGGCAATCTACAGATTCAATGCAATCCCTATCAAACTACCACTGGCATTTTTAACATAACTAGAACAAAAAATTTAAAAATTTGTATGGAAACACAAAACACCCTGAAAAGCCAAGACCATCTTGAGAAAGAAAAACAGAGCTGGAGGAATCAGGCCTCCTGACTTCAGACTATACTACAAAGCTGCAGTAATCAAGACAGTATGTTACTGGCACAAAAACAGAAAGATAGATCAATGGAACAGGATAGAAAGCCCAGAGATAAACCCACACACCTATTGTCACCTAATCTATGACAAAGGAGACAAAAATATACAATGGAGAAAAGACAGCCTATTCAGTAAGTGGTGCTGGGAAAGTGGACAGCTACATGTAAAAGAATGAAATTAGAACACTCCCTAACACCATATACAAAAATAAACTCAAAATGGATTAAGGACCTAAATGTAATGCCAGCAGTATAAAACTCTTAGAAGAAAACATAGGCAGAACACTCTATGACATAAATCACAATCAGCAATATCCTTTTTGGCCCACCTCCTAGAGAAATGGAAATAAAAACAAAAATAAACCAAAGGTACTTAATGAAACTTAAAAGCTTTTGCGCAGCAAAGGAAACCATATACAAGATGAAAAGAGAACCCTCAGAATGGGAGAAAATATTTGCAAATGAAGCATCTGACAAAGGATTAATCTCCAAAATTTATAAGCAGCTCGATATCAAAAAAACCAACAACCCAGTCCAAAAAAGGGTAGAAAACCTAAATAGACATTTCTCCAAAGAAGACATACAGATTGCCAACAAACACATGAAAGAATGCTCAGCATCAGAAAATTGCAAATCAAAACTACAATGAAGTGTCACCTCACACCAGTAGGAATGGCCATCATCAAAATATCTACAAGCAATAAATGCTGGAGAGGTTGTGGAGAGAGGGGAACCTTATTGCACTGTTGGTGGGAATGTAAATTGATACAGCCACTATGGAGAACTGTGTGGAGGGTCCTTAGAAAACTAAAAATAGAACTACCATATGACTCAGCTATTCCACAGGGCATATACCCTGAGAAAACCATAGTTCCAAAAGATATACACACCCCAATGTTCATTGCAGCACTCTTTACAATAGCCAGGACATGGAAGCAACCTAAGTGTCCATCAACAGATGAATGGATAAAGAAGATGTGGCACATATATACAATGGAATATTACTCAGCCATAAAAAAAACCAAAATTGAGTTATTTGTAGTGAGGTGGATGGACCTAGAGTATGCCGTACAGAGTGAAGTAAGTCAAAAAGAGAAAAACAAATACCGTATGCTGACACATATATATGGAATTTTAAAGAAAAGGAAGGAAAAATGGTTCTGAAGAACCTGTGGGCAGGAAAGGAATAAAGACGCAGACATAGAGAATGGACTTGTGGACACGGGGAGGGGGAAGGGTAAGCTGGTTCGAAGTGAGCGAGTGGCATGGACTTACATATACTATCAAATGTAAAATAGACAGCTAGTGGGAAGCAGCTGCATAGCACAGTGAGGTCAGCTTAGGGCTTTGTGACCACCTAGAGGGGTGGGGTAGGTAGGGTGGGAGGGAGACGCAAGAGGGAGGAGATATGGGGATATATGTATATGTATAGCTGATTCACTTTGTAACAAAGCAGAAACTAACACATCATTGTAAATCAATTATAGTCCAATAAAGATGTTAAAAAAATAAAATCTTTGAATCCTTTTTTTTTAACCACATACACAAAAAATATATATATACAATCTTGCAGTGAGAGAAATCAAAATGCCAAAAAGAGTACTAATCACACAAAAGTGAAAGCAATCCAGAAATATATAACAACACATGAAGCTCAAACTTTGACTTGTTAGACTCTAAGGTTTCTGGTTTCTAGAACCCAAAATTGTTCTGTAGAAAACCATTCCATAAAATCTCTCCCAAAGTATAAATATTCTTCACATTTTCAAATTTTGTTTATAATATATTGTTCAATTACATGATTAATAAGCAGGGTCATTTTAAGGAAGAAACATTGTGACAAAATGTCCAGGCTCCAGCTGTGCAACTTTTTGCTAGAAAAATCTGATTTGAATCCAGGAGTTACACATTCAAGAAATTAGAGGATCCACAAAATCAATACTGATGACAATAAATTTTAATATAAAGCCATATATATATATATGGTTTTCTGTATATGTGTTTATATATACATGTTCTGAACTGAGTCTTTGTGTTTTTTTCCTACTACCCTATAGATAACAGGCCAAAAGGGAGTAAAAGTAAAGAAGTTATTTTCTCAAGTAGTTCTCTGCCTTGGGTGTGCTAAAATACATGAAGCATCCTCACCACCTTTTATCTTGACCTTTCTCCAGGAGTAATGTAGGACATTAGGTCTATATTCAAGAGTATGTCTGGAATCTCCCATTGAGATCCCATAAGGTGCTCCTGTCCCACTAGGGCTCTATCCTCCATAACTACTTGAGTAGCTATAAATTCACTTCTAATATAATTATTTGCCAGGAAATTAAAACTCCTAAAATTTGTTCTACCACAAATCAATTCTATTTAACAAGTATTTATTAAACAACTATTCTTTGCCCTTTCTGGAACAAGACAAATTTAGTACAGGGTTATGATAGAACACACACACACAACACACACACACGTACATCAGTATGTATATTCATTGAGTGCCATGGAGTGACAATTAGAAAGATATTTTTATATCCTACAGTGCATATCATAGGATTTTTTTCCCAGCATAGTCATTATTGTAATAGAGCCTTTTAAATAATTGATAAATGCCAAATCCTTTAACACTTAGTTTCAAGACATTTTAAACAATGCTGTAATGTCAGAGGGCAGAAGATTCAAAGACTTGGCAGAATGTCTAATGGCATTTTCTATAGCCTGGTTAGAACACCAGAGATAGTAAACTCTTATGATTTCCAAGTTGCATTTTGGGATTTTGCTTTTAAAGATAAAACCAGTTATTTAAATTTTCCAGATACACAAAGATTTATTTCCTTTATATTTGCAGTCAACTATGTACACCAGCACTCTTTTGAGAGCATAAGTGATAGTGTCTGTGAAGGCCTTGTTTCATTTATAAATATTATGGATATTGGATTATGTTTATTCAAACTTATGTTAGTTGTATGTAAAAAATAAGACTGGCTTTTAAAAATTGCTAACTCAGAATGGCCATCATCAAAAAATCTACAAACAGGGCTTCGCTGGTTGTGCAGTGGTTGAGAGTCCGCCTGCCAATGCAGGGCACACGGGTTTGTGCCCCGGTCCGGGAAGATCCCACATGCTGCGGAGCGGCTGGGCCCGTGAGCCATGGCCGCTGAGCCTGTGCGTCCGGAGCCTGTGCTCCGCAACGGGAGAGGCCACAACAGTGAGAGGCCCGCGTACTGCCAAAAAAAAAAAAAAATCTACAAACAATAAATGCTGGAGAGTGTGTGGAGAAAAGGGAACCCTCTTGCACTGTTGGTTGGAATGTAAATTGATACAGCCGCTATAGAAAACAGTATGGAGGTTCCTTAAAAAAACTAAAAATAGAACTACCATATGACCCAGCAATCCCTCTACTGGGCAGATACCCAGAGAAAACCATAATTCAAAAAGAGACATGTACCACAGTGTTCATTGAAGCACTATTTACAATAGCCAGGACATGGAGGCAACCTAAGTGTCCATCGACAGATGAATGGATAAAGAAGATGTGGCACATATATACAATGGAATCTTACTCAGCCATAAAAAGAAACGAAATTGAGTTATTTGTAGTGAGGTGGATAGACCTAGAGACTGTCATACAGAGTGAAGTAAGTCAGAAAGAGAAAAATAAATACCGTATGCTAACACATATATATGGAATCTAAAAAAAAATAAAAGGTTCTGAAGAGCCTAGGGGCAGGACCAGAATAAAGATGCAGACATAGAGAATGGACTTGAGGACACGGGGAAGGGGAAGGATAAGATGGGACGAAGTGAGAGAGTGGCATGTACTTATATATACTACCAAATGTAAAATAGGTAGCTAGTGGGAAGCAGCCGCATAGCACAGGGAAATCAGCTCGGTGCTTTGTGACCACCTAGAGGTGTGGGATAGGGAGGGTGGGAGGGAGATGCCAGAGGGAGGAGATATGGGGATATATGTATATGCATAGCTGATTCACTTTGTTATAAAGCAGTAACTAACACTCCATTGTAAAGCAATTATACTCTAACAAAGGTGTTAAAAATAAATAAATAAATAAATAAAAATTGCTAACTGATAAATTTTCCTCAGCTTCAGTTGAGGTAGTTGACTAGAATAAATTTGAGAGGGATCAATATAGTCATTGGGCCAACAGAATATGATTTCAGAGAAAGCATAGGAAACTTCCATGAATGAGATTTAAGATCATAAAATCTTATATGTTCAGAGGAAAAGGCTACTGCAGAAAATTTAATTAAAAGACAGATTTTCCTTTAGGAAAAGAGTCACCCAAAGCTGTTCTAACAAAGGTAACTAGCTGTTCTGAAACTCATAGAAGAGTCAGATAAGTATTAAAGATCTTGTTGCTCTTTACAATGAATATGAGATTTGCAGTATAGATGACATTTTAAAGTCAGAAACTTTACTACCTAAAATTGCCTACAGGAGGCAATATGAATGTGTTAAAAGAATGTAAGGAATCATAGGTTTTTAAAGCAGCCTTAAAAAAACTCATCAATTTTCCTGACTTCCTGGATGAATACATTATTACGAATGATATAAAATAGTCTCCAATCTGTGTTTCATCATTCTTTCTAACTCATTCTTGTTTGTATTTTTGTATTTAAGTTTTGGTTGATTAATGTTCTTTTTTAATTAAAAATGCATATTCATCTTGAGAAAGTATGTAAGAGCAGTGGAGTAGTTATTGAGTCTTAAACTGTGGTGTTGGCTATATCAGTTGAACATGCAGTGCTGTTTTGCTTGATGGCAGTGGAAAGGCAAAAAGGAGCATGAAAGAGGAGCCATCATGAGGGCTTTAGGGTGCTCCAGACTAGGCAGTATTGGTCATGAAAATTACTACTGTGGAAATAAGTCAAGACCACTCAAATGAGAATGAGCAAAGGCTATTTATTCAGAGCTTGCTAGAGCAAGGGAACCACACATCATCACTTGTCTTTGGCAGAGGCTCAGAGGCAGACAGAAAAGTAGGAAAAGTTTGTAGTGGGAAAAAGGGAAGACTTTGCATATGCCCTAATTGGAAGCTGTAAGCATGGAGAAACTGGATGAGGGCTAGCTAGAAGCAGGGCATCCTAAATAGGTTAGCAAAGAATATTTGACTTTTTCTGGTAGGTCCTGTGTTGGAAATGGGGGCAAAAATTAGAGAAGCTGTCATTATTGATTAAATTTGGCTGTTTTGGTGTCGATTGCTGTTGCAGATTGTGGACAAGTGTTCTATTTTTATATGTGGCCTGGTCATCATCTGTATATTCAGGCTCTCATTACAGACATATGTCTCTGCTACCCCAAGTGCACATGTAATCAGCAGATGATTTCACATATGTGTTTACCAGAAATACCATGCATTCCATTGAAAAATTGTACTTGTAGACTTAGGAAAAACTGCAATGGCTAATTGATTATGATTCTACTATATTAAGTATATCAAGCAGAGTGAAACAGCAACAGAAGCCAGCACCAGGGGAACTCTATAAAGAACAATTCTAATATTAAGCTCATGACTGTATTTGTAGAGAAAGAAAAAAACAAAAATTATTTCTGAAGCCAAATTTTTCTCATAAATTATGTCTCCATTTAATTTTGTATTTCCAAAAATGTACTTAACATGCGATTCTTACAGTTGAAACAAGCTCTACATTTAGGTAATATTAACTAAGTATTAAAATTTTCTATCTTCTTGTTTCAAATTGCATGTTCTTCAATTTTATTATATGCTTCTATTTTTTAAAACTAGATGAATACCACACTAATTTTTCCAAATTTCAATTTCCTGAATTATGGACTTTAACTGACATGAGAGCTAATGTATTCAGCTAAATTTATTAGACCCTCTAAATCTCCAATATTTATTTACAGTTTCCTCTGAGATTCTTTTCTTTGAGAAAATAAATTATGAATATGTCAAGCATGCTAGTTCTAACATTTAACAAGATAATAAATGGTCTTATAAAACAGCACTAAAGAAAAGAAATACAAAGCTAATCTTGTAATTCTGTTCTAGCAGTAGTTTATAGAGGTCTGGAGTCAAAGTTTTGATGTTCTTTCTCTGCAGGTCACAAAGCATGAAGGACACTATTATTCAAAAATGACAATCTGCCCATGTATCTTTAAAAGAAACCCTCACTAAAGAATCTGGAAGAAAGGATTAATGTTAGAGTTTCTTTCAAAGTAGCTTAAATGTGTTGATTTCATTTTTGTTGCCAAATTACTCAATCAAAACATCTTTACAGAGGACTTACTATGTTGAAAGTTTACTAGACTTTATGGAAGACAGAAAAAGATCTAAAAACACACTCAACTACCCACAAAAATACAGAATAACGAAGAATGCTTGACTAAAAAGAAAAAATAGCACTATATTAAACATGTCAAATAAATGTGGCCTTTACATCTCAGTTACAGTTCATTGTAAGATACATAATAGACTTTGTCTTCTAGCCCGTGCAAGATCCTGAGAGAAGTTATCAAAGTGTTCCTAATTTTAAAACCCCAAACTTGTAAGAACTAAACTTTTCTCAGTGGACAAAGGATGAATCTAAGAAAAGAAAAGCAGCAGCTCCTTTCTATTTCAAGTACTTAAAGAAGCTCTTCTACTGAAGTACATATTGTAAATTAAATTGTCAGCAAAACAATTTTTGCTGACAAAAATTATATTCTCTGGAAGAATATATTGGTATGGGTAGGAAGAGTAGAAATTTAAATCTGAAAAGGAAGACATTGAAGAAAAGAAAAGAAAACAAAATATAAGTGTGTGAGAGTTTTCTCTTAAGTAGAAGAGGATGATATACCACCAAATTGCTATGAAATATCCTATGTAATATGCTTACTATGTTTTATCTGCTATATAAATTATCTTAATTAAATTTAGTCCCATGATTGATTGTCTTCTGAAAGCTTAGAAAGATGTTCCATTGGAAATCTAATCTAGGGTTAGAATAATACTCAATCAAAATGCACTAGCACTCACAGCATTTCTCTTGTAAATAACCCCCGAATATAAAGCATTCTTGGAGTCCTGTTTTCTCAGCTCATGAACATGTTTTTTTAATGTGGAGAGAAATTTCTTTTGCAAGTAAATCATTAAAACTTGGGAACAAGCAGAGTAATTATAAAATAATTCAGGAGGTCCATCAAACTGTCTAGAGATTCCCCAAGGTGCTATAAGTCTGACAGCATTGGCATTTTTTACTAGTCTAAGGAGAAACTGGACAGTCCTCAATATATGTACTATAATTAATGTTTTCTTTAAGAACCTTCTTTTCCTTATTACTTAACCTAAGTTGCTAACTGAGAGCTAAATAAATCAACTTGCATACGTTTTCCTCTTTCTTCTTTTTTCATCTCTCTACTTGACATGATGAATACATTTTATATTAGTTTTCTTAAAATGTGTCCATTCATACAGAGTATTATGACATGAGTTGATCTAAGTACTTAATTGACTCTTGAGTTTCCTTTGGAATTTCAGGACCAGGCTTGAATGAGATTCTAATCCTATTATCATTGAAAAGTAAAACTAAAAATGTTTGGGTTCTTGGTTTAAGGAAGAAAATAATTTTGATGGCTAGTAGCTCTATGAGGAAAAAATGCCTTCCTTTTCCAAATGTTTTTTCCCTAAGAGTCTCTAAAATCTGGTCTTTTGTAAAATATCATCCTGTTCCAGTTTTAGCCTCTAACCATGTGGTTGATTTCTAGGAAATTACTTGTCTCCAAGGGGCCCAGAAAGAACTCACTGAGCACTCATTCTGGGTCATAAGGTGTATGCCAAGAGTATTACATCCTAACAAAGGATTTATTTTTTAATGCTTCCATGTACTGTGTGTTCACTATACACATATTCTTTATTCTACATGGTAAACTTATTAAGTGGGTGCTGTCATAATCCTTTTATAAATGAGAAAACCAAGATCTAGAGAAGATAAGTTATTTACCTTAGGTTACAGAGCTAGTGAGTTACAGAATGGAGAAAGTGGGAATTTATCCTCAACATCTGTCTCCAAAGCCCATTTTCTTAAACAATATAATTTGTGGTCTCTTTCCCCCGTATGTGAGATATGGAAGTCAGACAATATGAGGTCCTCAAACAAACAAGGATTTCACGGAGGTGGAATCCAATTGACCTCCTAGCCCAGCTCTGCCAATTGTCATATCTGTGACCTTAGAAAAGTCAGTTTATCTCTTTCAAGCTTCCATTTTTCTAATGAGCAAAATGGGATAAAAATATCCACCTTTGAATGTAAATTTATACAGCCACTATGGAGAGCAGTATGGAAATTCCTTTAAAAACTAAAAATAGAATTACCATATGACCCAGCAATTCCACTACTGGGCATATACCCAGAAAAAAACATAATTCAAAAAGACACAGACACCCCAATGTTCATTGCAGCACTCTTTACAATAGCCAGGTCATGGAAGCAACCTAAATGTCCATTAACAGATGAATGGATAAAGAAGATGTGGTACATATATACAATGGAATATTACTCAACCATAAAAAGGAATGAAATGGGGTCATTTGTAGAGACGTGGATGGACCTAGAGACTGTCCTACAGAGTAAAGTAAGTCAGAAAGAGAAAAACAAATATCGTATATTAATGTATATTTGTGGAATCTAGACAAATGGTACAGATGAACTGGTTTGCAAGGCAGAAATAGAGACATAGATGTAGAGAACAAATGTATGGACACCAAGGGGGGAGTGGGGGGTTGATGAATTGGGAGATTGGGACTAACATATATACACTAATATGTATAAAATAAATAGATAAGTAATGAGAACCTGCTGTGTAGCACAGAGAACTCCACTTCACTGTATAGTAGAAACTAAAACAACATTGTAAAACAACCATACCGCAATTAGAAGAGATACCCACCTTCACACAGTTGTGAGGATTATGTGTAATAATATATGTTAATTTTTCTGTAAACCTTAACTTTTACTCTGAGTCTCAGAGCAAAGTAAACATTTTTAAATATTAATTTTTAGAATTAGCAGTATATAAGGTTACTTGGATTAATGGGCGTAAGGTACAGTGTTTTAGGAGGTGAGGGACGTAGCATCATAAAACCTACGTGGAAATGATTCTTTCCACTGAATGGGTGAGAATATCAACTCTAGAAATGACTAGTTGATCGCAGAAGTCCAGTAAACCTGATTGGATGTTGTCCATCTTTTGGGAAGGAGCCTCTGTAGTACAATGATTATCACCATATAGGAGGGATGGGAAAAATACTAAAATACATTCAGGAAAATATTTATTAGTAAATGGAATATTGGGTGACTTAGAATGGAGCAGTGGTCTCAAGGGTCTCAAAGTATGATCTGAGAACCAACAGCATCAGCATCACCAGGGAATACCTTAGACATACAAATTATCTGACTCAGCCCCAGACTCCATCTAAAGCTCTAGGTGAGGCCAGCAATTTGTGCTTTATTAAGACCTCTGGGGGCTCCCACTGGTATGGAGTTTAAGAGCACTGACTTCAAATCAAATTGTTTGTGCTTGAGTTATAACTCTAACATGTCTCAGCTGTGTGACTTAGGCAAGATATTTTCTCTCTCTGCCCTTCTCTCTTTCCTTCTACAAAATGGGGATAGAATCATATTTGCCTCTTAGAGTTGTCGTGAGGATTAAAATCATTAATATATGTAAAATTCTTAGCACAGTCCTTGCAATAAACTAAATACTCCATAAATATTAGCTGTTGTTACTTGAAAGAGATCTGTGCTGTGAAGAAGGGTTTCCTCTGCCCTCTGTCATTAGGTGTGAACATTTGAAAGACCCTGGAAGTTATAATCTCTAAAGTTCATTCCTATCCTATGAATTCCAATAACAGCAATTTCTATGCCATGCTTATAATAGTACTTCTGACAAAACCTCTTTTCTTAGAGCCGTTTAACTTTATGACATACAAATAAGCTTAAAATAATTTTTTCACAGATAGCTTTTTGCCAATACAATAAAAAATATGAACCAGGCAGCTACGTAACTTTCTTTCCTTTACTCTCTAAACTCCTTTACTTTATCTGGCCTCTGTTCTTCATCTAAATCTCAGATGTATCCTAACTACTCACAGATTCTCAATACAAAACAATACAATTGTTCCCTCATACAATCATTTGCTCTGCACTGATCTATGCTTTTGTTTCCCCAAATCTTTAAAATTGGGATATTTTGATGACTTTAAAGATTACTAAGCATGCTCACACTTCCCCATCTTATTTGAATAGATTTGTGCACTAATACTCTCCTATAGGTCCAGGCATCAAAGCTGAGTAAGCCCTAGAATTTGTTTCTGAAATCTGGTCTCCGTGCATAACCAATAATTTCATTTAACTGTAATGAAACATGTGAAAGTATTATGCACAAATGACTATGGGAGCAAAAGTAGAAGGAGCAACTCTATCTCAGAGGGTTAGTGCTAAAACCATCTTCCAGATGAGATATATGTGAAAGACAAATCAGAGCTTGGGGTGGAAAGACATTCTAGATGGAAGAAACAAAATTTTCAGAGGCTCATGAACCTCACTAATCTTTAGAATTGTGTCTTTTGTGGCTGGAGAGAAGGAACAGTGAGAGAAAGCCTGGAAAAGAAGTAAGAGATGGGAATTATGAAAGGATGTTACATCAACCTGCCAGGCCTGTATGGTTGATTTTATCCTAATTTTGCAGAAGAGGAAAATGAGGTCCATTGAACATAAATGACATAGAAAATAAACAGCAGAGCTCAAACTCGAACCAGGTCTTCTCCCAACTCCCATCTAGTACATTTTCCACTACATTGTATAGCTAGTTGGAATTTCCTTAATCAAAGTAGTAAATTTCTAATTTAGATACAAGGCATTATACTCTGGTGCGACATATTTTGAAGGGATTTTTGGGCAGAGTTCCTTTTACAGGTGACCCAATATTCTATTTACTCATAAAGAAGGACTTTTCTGAATGTATTTTGGTGCCTTTCCCATCCTAAGGCAACTAAAATTGAAGACAAAGGGGAGAAAGGAAAGAAACTAATACTGATTGATTGTCTACTCTGAGCCAGGGACTATCCTAGATATTTTCTATGTTATATTATTTGAATGCTCACAGTAGTGCTTTAAGTTAGATATTATTTACCACTTTTTATAAATGAGGACTTTGAGATTGAGATGTAAGATAGTTGCCCAAGTAACTTGACCAAGTTCATGCAGCCAGTTGAGTGGCAAACTGAGGTTCAAATCTGGGTCTGCTTGACCCAGGCCCAAATCATCTCATCAACTTACCCAACTCTGCTCCTCATGAACAAGTTCAACGTTAAGCTCAAAACAAGGCCAATCAGTAAGCTGAAAACATTGATGGAGGAAAGGTTTTAGGATAATGTCTTTAAGAAAGGACATAGGCAAAGAAAGTAACGGGAACTTTTCAATGCAATCATGTAAATAACCTTTCATTTTGAATACATTTTGGACTCTAAGTTTACAGAAAGACTGATGAGGATGGATGACAAAATAGGTCATGAGGCAGCATGAAGAAGAAACGAGTGAGTGGGAAGTGATGCACTGTATAACAAGGCAGGAATGTAGAATCTCTGGTTCTTGGGGGCTTCTTTAGTCTGCTCAAATTATATTTGTTTTGTCAGTGTACCCAACACCCTATACTCCATATTTCCCAAAGGATCTGTGTTCCAAATGGTCAGATTTTGTCCCAGAATCCCAAATAATTAAACATTTAAAAATTACTATGGTTGGCCAAGCTAAGTTTTAGAATACACTGATACCTCATGAGAAGAGGCTATTAATTCAGGCTCCTAAGCTGGAATCTCTTAGTGTCTGAGAGACTGCTCACCATCAGAGGAAGAGGGCTTCAATACCTGTTTGAGCCTAGTCTGGGCTTCTTCACAAATCTTGGATGCTCAAGTTAACCTTTCAATGTTTAGCTACCTTTCTTCAGGATCCTGATCTTAGAGGAATATCTTTGATAAATACTTATTGTACAAAGGTAGAAAGTGAGGTAAAAAATTGAGTTCTACCTCCCTAGTACTCATAAGGATCGTATGTAGTTCTCTGTATTTATATTGTAAGTGGTTTAACTCACTGAAAGCAAAAATGTTTGATTAATTGACTCTCTGGATATAATGTATTTACTTGGAATAACAACAAAGAAACTTATCACTATAGATTTTTATTAGCCGGAATTTTTGTTGGTAGATGAGCTATAAGTCACGTAGTCTAGGAAGTCACTTGTGATTATTTTTATTATTAAAAGCAATACTAAAAAATATAGGTACATAATTGAGTGCCTACAGGCATTTTGTACAGCAGAGTCAGAGAGTAAATACTTTGGCTTTGTGATAGATCTGTCATAGATCTGTTGTAACTACCAAACTCTGTTGACACAAAAGCAAAGTACAACATGTAGGTGAATAGATGTGGCTGTGTTCCAATGAAACTTTACTTATGAAGAGTGAAATTTAAATATTGCATGATTTTTATGTATTATGAAATATTGTTCTTTAGAACTTTTTAAGCTATTTAAAATTTTTAAAACCATTCTTTGCTCATGGTTCACATAAAAACAGATAGTACATTGGATTTACCTGTGGGCCATGGTTTGCTTATCATTGTTCTAGACATTTACCTTTTTCATCTCAAATTCTGTCATCCATCTCAAGGTAACGTTTATTTATCTCTAGTGCATAGATGATGAAACTAAGTATCCAGAACACTAAACTGACTTGGACATCACATAGCAAGTAATTGGCAAATCTTTGAAATTTTCATGACTTCTCTGAGTCTTAGTTTATATGTAAACTGGTGAGAAATACTTGCAATTATCGGGGTATTATGGGGATAAAATAAAATGATTTATTTATTCAAATGCTATTTAATCTTTCCTAGTGGCAGAGACTTCCCTGAAATATAAAGTTCAGGGGATATACAATGGACAAAGCAGACCTTGAGCTTGCCCACATGAAGCTCACAAGTTTATAAGATATACAGTGAATTAAAAATTATAATAAATGTGATGATTGCTCTGATAGAAAAAAATGTAGGCCTAAGGGAAAATATAGCACAGGTGCCTATCCTAGGTTTTAGGAAAAGCCTTCTGGAAAACAGTGGTGTCAAATGGAGCCATGAAATGAGGTCCTGAAGTGAAAAAGTGGGGGAAAAAGTATTCAAGGCAAGGAGAAGGCTATGGGTAAATCCCAGAGGTGAGAGAGTTAGCCCATTAAGAAAGCAAAAGGAGTTCAATATGTCTAGGAATAGAGATCAGGACATAAAGCAGAGTTCAAGAGATAATGCTAAAGAAGTAAGAAAACATTTGAAGATATATTAATAGGTATAGACATCATCCTAGGAACAAAAGGAAGTCCTGACAAGTTTTAAAGAATGAAGAAATAATATTAGACTTGCATTTTGAAAGGTCATCCTACTGTAATATAAAGAATGGATTGGAAACTGGTGAGAATGAGTCCTGGGAGACTGGTTAGAAAGTAGATGCTATGGTCCAGATGAATGATGGTGGTGGCTTGAATTAGAGTAATGGCAGAAGAAATTAAGATAAATGGCCAGATTCAAGAAACATTAAGTAATTGGATTTATTTAAAAATATTTATTTCATATCTGCTTATTCCATCCACTGTTCAAGTTGCTGGGGACATAACAATAAACAAAACAGGTCAACATCTCTGTCCTACTGTAAGAATGATGGACAACGTAGAGTAAAAATTTCCAGGTTTTTGCTTCTAACAACTGGGTGGATGGTGGTAGCATGAACTGAGATAAGAAAAAATAGGAGAAACAGATTTGGTGTGTATTGATTAAAAAACTCTGACTAAAATTGTTTATAGTTCTTCCTTAGTGCATTTCCCCTAAGGCTATTTAGGACAAGAACCAAAAATAGACAGTAGGTTTATGGCTCTCTAAAACAGAGTCACTATTTTTTCAGCTTTCTCCTACCTTTTATACCCAGAGAATAAAAAAAAATAATAATCTTTGGAGGAGAAGAAATATATGACTGGAGTTACAGAACAAGAGCAGACAGATATGATATAAGCAGATATCAGAGGAAAGCTATTTATGTACCATCATGCCTCCTTCCCTGCGTTCCAAAATAGAGTTTTTTCCAAGATAACAGCCGCGCTGCTTTAAAATGGCTTATCTGGAGCTTTTATACACTAATTTAATACTGTACATAATTGACAGTCAGAAGCTTGTGTTCTTGAGGTAGTCCCTTCATTCAAAGAGTTTCCTATCAAGATCTCTACCAGACCTACAAGAACCACCCTACCTCTTTTTTCTATACTCTAGGACCCCTTGAAAATGGTTAGTACTACAGATAATTTTCTTCAGAATATATTACCCATCAATATAGTTCAACTTCAGAATGTTTTTCAGATAGTAATTATTGTACCATCAATGTAAGGGTTTACAGAAGTAAATATATTATGGTGTATGTGTGTGTGTGTATAGTTGGGCTAACACCAATAGCTTGTATTTTATGCTCCTTACATACAATAAACCATATCCATAAATGGTATTTTTAAAATACTCCAGGGCTGGAGGTACAGTCATTACAAAGTATCCTCGTTAGGTAAACAGAGAAACTTAGCAATTTGATATCTTCATTTTTAAGAAAAAAGTTATACAAAGAGTAAAATGATAAGTTTAGTTCTTGACAGAATGTTTGATGTGCCTGTGAAGTCTGCAGCGGATATGTCCACTAGGCTGTTGTATATACTTATCTGAACCTCAAGAAAGAACTTTGAGCTGGAGATAATAGACTTGGCAGTTATTCTCTTTGATATTTGAAACCATGGCAATGAAATTCCCTAGTGAATTTGTCTGGAGAAGTATTAGCATTTGATGAATGTGAAAAAAAGACCTCAGCAAAAGGAAATGAGGAAGAGCAGCTAAGAGGTAGAAGGTAAGTCCAGAGATGGCAGTTGCAGAAGCCAAGGAAAACTGGTTTCAAGAAGGTATATTGCACCAAAAGCTTCATAAAGGGCCACTGGATTTATCAAAACAGAGTCAATGGTGACCTTGACAAAAACGGTGTCAATAGTAAGGTTAAAAATCTGATGCAGTGAGGAAAGGAATAAGTACGAAGTGAGGAAATCAAGGCTATGAGTATAATAGCTCTTTCAAGAAGTTTGGCCCACGAGGGGACAGGGAAGGGACTAATGAATTATTGCTTATTTTTCTGAAGTTTTTTGTTTGTTTGTTTGTAGTTGGGAGAGACCTGAACATGTTCCAGAAGTGATAGAAAAGATTTAGTAGGAAGAAATTTTGAAGATTCAAAGAGATCACTAGTAAAGCAGGAGGGGAAGGAATCTAGGAAGTAGATAGAAAATATATTTTCAGAATGATACCCTTTGTTTACATTGAAATAACAGGGAAATTGGAAAGTATGAATGCATGGTAGATATCATGACTAGGTGAGATATTTCCCTCTGAATATTTTTATTTTGAAGTAGGTAAAAGTAAGCGGAATGAAGTAGGATGGTCAAGTTGTAGTATTTAGTATTTAGATAATCATTTTGGAGAAGAAGATAGTATGTTGTTGGACAGGAGAAGCAGCCAGATAGATGTTGGTGATTATGAATTAATATTGACATTAAATCTGCTTATTTCTAAGATAATGAAGTCCCTAACACAAGTATATGGCAAATATGTTCTCCACAAATATTTCTATGGGATGAGTAAATAGCCTCTAGTATACATGTCTGTATGTATCAATATATGTACATGTGTAAATACACTTACATAGATACACACATGTAAAAATAGTGAAATATATACACATATATTCTTCTGTACCCTCACCATACTTTTAAAGTATATTGTTTATTGTGTTCTTTGTACAGTTTTACTCTCTATAAAAAGACTTCACATATAAGGAGTTGATCAGGAAAAATTATTCCATAATTTTATTATTTTTTGTTGCTCAAGAATGAATACAGTTCAGAATTATTATTGATGTTTTTCTGTGAATTTCTGTGCCTACACATTATTTCACTCTGATACAGAATTTTTATATTCACCTCTAATATATGAAGATATTAGTCAAGTGATTACCAGTATAGGTATTAATGAATTATTTTCAAATTTCACTTTGCTCAATGCTAAAAAGAAAATATTGACTATGCAGTGCATAGACTATAAAGGCATAAAGGCATAATAGAAAGCCCAAAATCACTTGAGAACAACTACCAAAGGGAAAACGTATCTAAGATTACATGCATTATTTTAATTAAGGGTGCTTGAAAATACATAAGGCTTCCTTTGAATAATAAGCATCTACAGATGAGGTATGATTAGAAAATGCAATCTCTTTTACAGGTTCAATTAAATAAACTTCATTTCAATAATGGTGAGTGATTAGAGAAAAGCTATCAGAATCGTACTTTGAGTCATCATTCAAATAATTTTTTTTTTTTTTTTTTTAGTTCTGCAATGTGGTTTACCAGATAATGACTACAGGGCTTAAAATTAATGGAAGAAATTTAAGAGTGGTTAAATTATATGTCTTAATCAGGCTATGATTTAATGTTACTGGTGGATTTAAAGAATTTTCATTTATTCACAAAAGACAACCATCTCTGCCAGTCAGACTTAAAATTAGTGAGAAATGAGCTTCAGAAGTTAGTGTGTATCTCATATGCAAAGAAGAACTTATACAAATAATCTATAACCCATTGACCTTAATTTTTTCCTTTCTCATAAAATTTATTTTTAGTTTAAGGCTTTTGACTGGATAATATTTCAATGAGATTATTGTTGCCTCTTTTTGTTGTTGTTCCAGACAAAATCAGAACGATTAGCATTATGAGAAGTAATACAAGGTAAAATGTTATATTCTTATTTGTCATCAAGTACACAAGGCTTTCAGTAATTTTTTTTTAAATAGAGGTTAGCATTTATTTAAAAATTTATTTCAAATGCAATTTCAATATTCATTTATCTCTAGGCAGCTAAGATATAGCATTCAACTTTACCCAAGTGTCTTTCATTATAGAGAGGTGTTTATTTTTCTAATATGGTTTTATAGATATGTATATTTGTGCCTATTATACTTACTTTACACTATCACTGACATTTGTCAATCATGTCTTAAGGTTCAAACCTTTACATTCAATAAACATTTGCTGAACAGTTATGTTAAGTATTATGCTGACTTCTGAGGAAACAACATAGAAAAGACATGGTCCCACATTTTAAATATATGTATACATGTGATTAAAGCTACTTTATTGAAGTTACTAGGTTTTCACACTGTTCAAATCTCATATTGACTCATGAATCACGCTTTGGAAGCAAAGAAGGAGTTCTTTTTTTTTTTTTTTTTTGTGGTACGTGGGCCCCTCACTGTTGTGGCCTCTCCCGTTGCGGAGCACAGGCTCCGGACGCACAGGCTCAGCGGCCATGGCTCACAGGCCCAGCCGCTCTGCGGCACATGGGATCTTCCCGGACCAGGGCACGAACCCGTGTCCCCTCCATCAGCAGGCGGACTCTCAACCACTGCGCCAACAGGGAAGCCCGAAGGAGTTCTTTTTCTTAACCATGTCTTTCTTCTACTTCCTTACCATCTATTTTTCTACTTTTTAAAGTTTTAGGGAAAAATATATTACATGACCCCAAAATGCCAACATGATACTAAGTACAAAGATAAGCACATTGTATATAGTCCCATTTAATTTTTAAAAACAAGACATGTATATTCTAGTTATGAATGACAGGTTAGAGCTTGAAGAGGTTGTGTAATTTTAAGTTTAGCATAGCTGAGAATTAGCATAGCTGGTGCTCAGACACAGGTTTGACTGGTAGAACCTTTTACTTCTCATCATACATTCGTGTGCTCCTCCACATCTCACAGACCTTTTGCAGTTGGAGGTAACGTGACTAGTTCTAAATAATGTACAATGAGTAAATGACATCTAGGTCAGTTCTGAGCCACAACACTTAATAGTCAGTGAGTGGTCCTCCAGCTCTTTCACTTCACCTGTGTTGTTAACCAGCAATGTTCCCAGTGGAGGATTCTGAGGTGTCCTGAGTCCCCAAGTGACCATGTGGGACAGAAACCCCACTGACCAATATTGTTGTGCTAAACCACTGAGATTTAGAGCTTAATTTGTTATTGCAGCATAACCTAGTCCATAACTCTAGCTTGTGAGGTAATTAATAAAGTTTCAAAATCATTGCTCTTAATCTAAATGCTGTTAACAGTTGTGATTTAATGGGAAAACAGTCCAAATACAACTTAATGTATGATTTCATTTCTCCTGCAGTCTGAAATTAGAAATCAAGCATTGATTTCATTTTCATATACAAACTCTGAGTTGGTAGAATTCCTGTAAGGTGGTAATGACAAAGTTAAGATTCACAGATAAGTAATATCAATGTTACTGTGATTTGGTAAAATGCTTAGTAGTTAAAGGCTACAACAATTTAAAGTGAGATAGCTTTGCACATTTTTACTTGCCCACCTAATACACCTTTCATCAATAATTTTGAACTTAATTCATTTTAAGTGTACATATTGTTTTTGTTTAGGAGAAAAGAATAAAATATTCCTGGCAGTATGTGATATGATTCATACATTTTTCTTATTTAAAAATAAACAAACTCAACTAATTCTTTAAAATGTCTTCTAAAAAAAAATAAACAAATGGGACCTGATGAAACTTAAAAGTTTTTGCACAGCAAAGGAAACCACAAACAAGATGAAAAGACAACCTTCAGAATGGGAGAAAATATTTGCAAATGTGGCAACTGACAAGGATTAATCTCCAAAATATACAAGCAGCTCATGCAGCTCAATATCAAAAAAAACAAGCAACCCAATCTAAAAATGGGTGGAAGACCTAAATAGACATTTCTCCAAAGAAGATACACAGATTGCCAACAAACACATGAAAGGATGCTCAACATCACTAATCATCAGAGAAATGCGAATCAAAACCACAATGAGGTAGCACCTCACACTGGTCAGAATGTCCATCATCAAAATATCTACAAGTAATAAATGCTGGAGAGGGTGTGGAGAAAAGGGAACCCTCTTGCATGTTGGTGGGAATGTAAATTAATACAGCCACTATGAAGAACAGTATGGAGGTTCCTTAAAAAACTGAAAATAGAACTACCATATGACCCAGCAATCCCACTATTGGGCATATCTCCTGAGAAAGCCATAATTCAAAAAGAGACATGTACCGCAATGTTCATTGCAGCTCTATTTACAATAGCCAGGACATGGAAGCAACCTAAGTGTCCATCAACAGATGAATGGATAAAGAAGATGTGGCATATATATATAATAGAATATTACTCAGCCATAAAAAGAAACAAAATTATTTGTAGTGAGGTGGATGGACCTAGAGTCTCTCATACAGAGTGAAGTAAGTCAGAAGGAGAAAACAGATACCGTATGCTAACATATGTATATGGAATCAAAAAAAAAAAAAGATTCTGATGAACCTAGGGGCTGGACAAGAATAAAGACGCAAATGTAGAGAATGGACTTGAGGACATGGGGAGGGGGAAAGGTAAGATGGGATGAAGTGACAGAGTGACATGGACATATATACACTACCAAATGTAAAATAGATAGCTAGTGGGAAGCAGCTGCATGGCACAGGGAGATCAGCTCAGTGCTTTGTGACCACATAGAGGGGTGGGATAGGGAGGGTATGAGGGAGGCGCAAGAGGGAGGAGATATGGGGATATATGTATACATATAGCTGATTCACTTTGTTATACAGCAGAAACTAACATAACATTGTAAAGCAATTATACTCTAATAAAGGTGTTTAAAAAAATAGTTGGGAAAGAAAAGTGAATAAAATAAAAATAAACTCAATTAATTCTTTAAAATGTCTTCTTTCTTGAAATACAATACTATAATTGTTTGCATATGAATTGGCTGCTAAAATATATTTAACATAATTTCATATCTTCCAGTACAGGGCTTTTTTGAGGAAGAGTTTAAAATTTTAGATATCAAGTATTTATGATGTCATTTAATAATTGATAAAGGAGTTCCTATACAACTTTGACATTCTGTTCAAATCAGACTTTTAAAAAAAACCAGTATTTTCTCTTGTATAAATTATTCATATTAAAAGTAGGTACAAATATTTAAGAAAGATCAGATTTCTCCTTATATGATTTACGTGATTGTTAATCACAACGATGCCTTAAGTAGTTATCAATCATTTCTTTGGTATTATATAATTACTCTCATCTCATCCCTTATGAAGTTAAAAAAAAAAAAAAACAAGGCCTAGAGAATTAGTTTTAAGGCCACACGAATAGTGACAGAGCTAGGGTTAGAGTCCATTTTCACCGACTGATACCCCACTGTTCATTCTACTCTATTTTGTTCAATCATGTACGAGCTCTCTTTAGGTGATGTTTAAAATGCTTAATATAATAGTAATGTCTTCAAAACCTCATATTTTTTCCTTGATTTATCTCTAATTGTTACCTATATGTATAGTTGTAAATTTTTGCATTGACATTTCATATACTCTTATTAAATGATTTTATGTATTTTTCCTTTGTGACCTGGTGGTAATTCATCGAAGAATGTTGGACAATCAAAAAATTCAACATATGACTGTACAATGGATACTTAAATATTTGGAGATATAGACATGACTAGCTTTACAATTGCTTTATTCATTCAATGAATGTTCCTTTGACATTACTGTGAGGAACGAACTGTGGAAGGTACTGGGTATATAGTGAACAGCTGCCCTCAAAGAACTTACATATATAATCAATGGTGACAAAAACAAGTAACTATACACATATATTAATAAAAGTCCTATACAAGTAATAAACAGAGAACTCAGAGAAGAATGTTACGGAAAATAGGAAGAATCATACATGGAAGCTTGACCAAGAAGCTCAAAATTAAACTGAGGATTAAAGGATGAGAAGGAGTCAGCTCCACAAATAATTGGAAATAGAGCACTTTTATTAGTGGGAAAATCACATGGGAATTTGTAAAGCCAGGGAAGACCTTCGCCTGTCCTGGGAAATTAAAGTGACTGAAAGGGAGAATGGTTCAAAGTGAGTTTGAAGACCACATTGCCACAGGCGTCTAGGATGCTGGCTGGTATTGTGAGTGTAAATAAGAAGCCTGGTTTTAATAGAGAAAGAAGAGATAGGAAAGAGAACAAAGAAAACTCAGCCAAACTCATGGACTTCAAAAGGAGAAAAGAGGGCTTCCCTGGTGGCGCAGTGGTTGAGAGTCGCCTACCGATGCAGGGGACACAGGTTCGTGCCCCGGTCCGGGAAGATCCCACATGCCACAGAGCAGCTGAGCCCGTGAGCCATGGCCACTGAGCCTGCGTGTCCGAAGCCTGTGCTCCGCAACGGGAGAGGCCACAACAGTGAGAGGCCCGCGTACCGCAAAAAAAAAAAGGAGAAAAGAAAAAAAGAGAGCTCATTGTCTAGAAAATACAGAATAAGATAATAGAATAAATGAAAATATATTTGAAATTATAATAACTATAAATAGGTTAAATCAGTTGAAAGAAAATTTGTCAGGATTTTTTAATTTCAAGAAATGTAGTTATATGCTAATTTCAAGTTATACAAAATATTATGAGACAGAAAACCTGAAAGTAGAGAGATTTTTTTTAATAAAAATGATATATCAGATATTAAAGAAAATTGATGTAGGATTATCATCACCAGACCAAATAGACTTTAAAACTCAAAACTCAAATATAGAGACTTATTTAATTAGAGGATTATCTCATAAGGGTAAAAGGAATAATTATCCAGGAAGATATAGAATTCCAAATATGTTAGCACCAACCAACATATATACAAAATAAAAATGATCAAATTGTAAGACAGAATCAATACGTCCACAATCACAATGTAGGATTTTTAACACACTTTTCTCAGAAAGTGAGAGATCAGAAATTATCTAAGGGTACACAGAAACTGAGGTACAGGACAAAAACTAGGACAGAAGGTGGGGTGAATAGATAGAGTATACCTAGAGGACGGAAGCTTATGCCCTAGAGAGGACTGTCAGTTTACTTCTAGAGGAGTTGGAGAATAATGGACTCAGATTATTTTTAACGCATTAGAGTGGATGTGCTGTGCTAATGCAAGGGGCAGATTTAATAGCCCACAGTCATTTGGGTACATGGTGGGTTTACCAAATTTCCCATTATTCCTCCATATTTTCATCACCACACACACACACACACACACACACACACACACACACACACACGATTTGGATTCTACTTCTAGCATTTTGTTATGTAAAAAGCAATGTACTAAGAGTTTGAAGGTCTTAACCCCAGTTCTAGTTTTGCTTCTAAACAGCTATGTGATGTTAGGCAAATTATTTCAGTCTTCCACCCGTATTTCGTTATCTGCAAATTGAGGCGATAAGATCAGACAGCTAAGATTTCTTTCACCATTTGCTTCTCTTTAAGTTTACTTAAAATGTTTGACCTTATGGGGATTAGTTTTGTAACTTATAAATATATATTTAAATTATATATTTCACAAGGATATGTTGCCTAGCAATTAATTTTTTTCCATTAAAGAAATGCAGACAAAGCTATCTTATTTATTACATGAATGCCATAATATAGATCTGAAATAATAAAACCTCAGCACTTCTTAATCTACCTAAATAAATGAGATAGTTCACTACAGCCTGACCCAGTTTGTGTCCCCAATCTTTTAAATAAGTTGAATGGAGGAGCACTGGATTCCCCTGTCTTTCAAAATGATACATTGTTAGCAAACTTATCATACATGAAAAGAAAAATAAAACAGGCACATAACTAAGTATAGCTTTTTGATGCCATTTCCACTAAATAAGTGGCATTTTAAATGGAGAAAACTATATTTCTATTATTCGATACATTTTTCCTATTGCTAAAAATTTACTGAATGCTTTAATGAGCTTTTCAGAATTGCTTTTATTGCTTTGTTCTCAAGTTTGCTGAACGTCTTCTTATGTTTCCTCTTATTTGTGTATGTACTTTGTTATAAACCAGTTATGACCTCTCATTCATATATACCTTTTCAAGACTTTCTATATAGAAATTTGGAAACATTATAGACTTATACGTAAATCTGATTATGTCAGTACCTCGTACAAACATCCTTTATTGGATTTTACTTTATACAGTGCTGGTTCTCAAAGTCTGATCTCTCAACCACCTGCATCAGAATCAGCAGGGGTGATTATTTTATAATGGTGAATTCCAGCATCTCTATGCAGATCAACTGAGTTAGAATCTTGTGTGAGTAGGGTGGATGGAAGGGCATGGTGGCGAATTTTCAGTTTAAGAAGTTTCATGGGTGCTTCTTATGAAGATAGATCAGCCACCAAGATATTCTGGTCTGCAATACAAAGTCTGAATTCTTTTCTATAACCTACCAGACCCTTCATAGCCTTGCTCCAATCTGTATTGTTACCATCATTTCTTAATGAAATCTGGCAGGTTTGCTGGTAAAATTAAATGAAATCATGCATTCACAGTATTAATGAAAGTTCTGGCACATAGATTTTCAATTAATACTCCTTTAAAACCCATAAATTTACCATATCATCTCTTTATCAAACTAGTTTCTTTTCAAAGAGTGAAAAGAAATATTATTCAGTGAGGGGTAGTATAATGTTCCTATTTTCTCTGAGGAGCTAAAAATACAAAGATAGCACAAACTTCTGAAAGCAAACGAAGCAGGATTCCTGAAGCTTATGGAAAGATGCCTTCCCCTGCATCTCAATCAGCAACTAGTGACAGGCTTCACTGAACCCCAGTCTTTACACAAGCTCTCCTCCTTGTGGAAGAGACTGCTCAGTTTGTTACCAAAGACGTACCCCTTCAAGGGCCTGAGAGTGGGCTCTTGACTAACATTCAGAAATGAATTGTCCGAGGAGACACATGTACTGACAAAGTAAAAGACTTTATTGGAAAGTGATGCTCGAGTGGAGAGCAGCAGGGTAAGGGAACCCAGGAGAACTGCCCTGCCTGGTGGCTCGCAGTTTTGGGTTTTATGGAGATGGGGTTAGCCTCCAGGTTGTCTCTGGCCATTCATCTTACTCATGCCCATATTTGTTTTGACTCAGGGCCCTTCTTGGTGGCGTGCACATCTCTCATTCAAGATGGATTACAGAGCGAGGGTTTCTAGGAGGTTGGCTGGACATATTATGGGCTGGCGTCTCCTCCCTCTTTTTGACCCCTCCCAAATTCTTCTGGTTGGTTTTGGAAGCAGCTTGTCAATTATGTGTTACATAAGTTGTCTCACAACAGGGACCTCCTTTTTAAATTTTCTTTTTATTTATTTATTTTTGGCTGCATTGGGTCTTTGCTGTTGCTCATGGGCTTTCTCTAGTTGCAGCGAGCAGGGGCCACTCCTCGCTGCGGTGTGCAGGCCTCTCATTGCGTCGGCTTCTCTTGTTGCAGAGCACAGGCTCTAGGCGTGTCGTGAGACAACTTATGCAAGTGGTTATTTTCGTCCCTAGTCAGGGTAGGAGGTTTCAGTCCATGGTACGCTAATAAGTTCACAGCATCTATGGAAGTGAGCTGCCCACAAAACATGGAGTTTGTCATGGCAAACATGATGGTTGGTTAAAATCCAGTTCAGCTTCTACAGAATAGCCACAATAAGCTCTTTAGACAGCCCCAAACTTTTGTTATTGGATTAAATCCCTCAATACTTTCAGTACTCCTCAATAACCAACCACGACTTTTAAAATTCAAGAGAATAAGGTCCTGCAGATAAGGGAACCAAGACCGATAGAGGTGCAAGGAATAAATCTATACATTCCAAATTGAAGGTCATCATGTTTTTAACAACATACATTCCAATACTATGATCTTAGGTGATGGTGGCAACATGGAAACACAAATTACCAATTATCAGATGAAATGAAGAAATGAAAACCTTATTTTTACCTTTCCAGATCAGGCTTTAGAATGGTATCAGCTTTTTTCCAGATTAATTTATTATTAATCATATATTGTTTCTTTTAAAAAAAAGCTTTTTTTTTTTTTCAGCTTTTCAAGACATCTCAATGTAAATGGAATATTTCTCCTTTGTAAGGAACTCATTAACAAGAACAGAGATCTCTTACAATATAGTCTTCTCCTCCAACCTTATTTTCCTTTTCTCCTTTAAAAGAATCCTCCTTCCATCAAAACTGACATAGTGTTTGGAATCAGAACTTGCATTTGCCTTTTCATCTTGCTGAGAGTGCTGCCTTCAGTTTTCCCTACCTCTCTAAATTGTCTACTTTCTTAAGGTCCAAAAGAAGTGAAATCTCCAAGAAGTGTTCTTGGGCTCTTGCTGTCCATAATGATCACTGTTTTTTCTTGTCATTGCTTTACTCATTTGACTTTTGGATATATCACTTTGAATGCTCTTTTTGTTTTTCTTTGCTAATATCTTGGCTTCCAACCCATAAACCCCTTGACTACAAGAACTGCTTCACCTTGTTAGCACTTACTCCAGGACTCTTGAATTGTAGGTGCTTTATATAAGCGCTTGTTCAAAATAAATATCTCTAAGATAAAGTGTTCTAGAATTAATTACTTATAAAATTAAAGATCATATCACCCTGGTTAACGATAATAATATTAAAAAATTATTGAATTGTTGGTCTGTGTTGTTCTGGGGGACATCCTGGGATGTTTGAGAATCAAGGAGCTATAAGAGTCCTGTCTTGCAAAGGAGAGAAAAATCATGGAAATTCTAGAACAAGACTGTGTTCTCTCTTTGTGCAAGTCCTTATTTATTGGTACATATATATATATATATTTGGATTCAACTGAACAGTAGCATCTAGTTCAGAGAAAGTTGGCATGAGAAACTTCTCAGGAGTATAATCACAAATCAAAGGATCTAAAGCTATTGTGGGTTTTTTTTTTTTTTTTTTTTACTATTTTTTTCACTATTTTTAAAATGTCAAGTCTCACTCTGTAGGATGTAGTCTACGACAACATTTATTGCATTTACAGCCAGAAAAGAAACTGCATTAATAATATACTTGCATACAGTAAGGGTCACATATATTTTGACCATCATTCAAAGCATCTCTAAGTAGAAACAGCAAGTTCGAAAGAATAATTGATTTATTTTTGCATTCTCATATCTCTACCTTTCTCTATTGCCCTTATTGACTCTACATTATGGAAACATGATGTCATTATATTTCTATGTTAATATTTTTGTGAAAAAAATAGAACAATATTCTAAAAATACTATTTTTAGAAAAGTAAAGTTTTACCCAATGTTCAAATCTATAGTAGAATGGAGGTTTACTTTACTTTTTCTTGTTTTTTTTTTTAACTAGAATGTACAGAAGGAAGTGATTATATTACTTTATATCAAAATGATAATATTAATCTATTAACTAAATAATTGACTTCATACAGAATTGAATCCATTACTACCAAAATATCCTTTTTTTTATTTTATTTATTTATTTTTTTAAACATCTTTATTGGGGTATAATTGCTTTACACTGGTGTGTTAGTTTCTGCTTTATAACAAAGTGAATCAGTTATACATATACATATGTTCCCATATCTCTTCCCTCTTGCGTCTCCCTCCCTCCCACCCTCCCTATCCCACCCTTCCAGGCTTTCACAAAGCACAAAGCCGATCCCTTTGCCATGCGGCTGCTTCCCACTAGCTATCTACCTTACGTGTTAGTGTGTACATGTCCATGACTCTCTCTCGCCCTGTCACAGCTCACCCTTCCCCCTCCCCATATCCTCAAGTCCGTTCTTCAGTAGGTCTGTGTCTTTATTCCTGTCTTACCCCTAGGTTCTTCATGACATTTTTTTTTTCTTCTTAAATTCCATGTATATGTGTTAGCATACGGTATTTGTCTTTTTCTTTCTGACTTACTTCACTCTGTATGACAGACTCTAGGTCTATCCACCTCATTACAAATAGCTCAATTTCATTTCTTTTTATGGCTGAGTAATATTCCATTGTATATATGTGCCCCATCTTCTTTATCCATTCATCTGATGATGGGCACTTAGGTTGTTTCCATCTCCGGGCTATTGTAAATAGAGCTGCAATGATCATTTTGGTACATGACTCTTTTTGAATTATGGTTTTCTCAGGGTATATGCCCAGTAGTGGGATTGCTGGGTCATATGGTAGTTCTATTTGTAGTTTTTTAAGGAACCTCCATACTGTTCTCCATTCCCAATTCCCATTCCCACCAGCAGTGCAAGAGTGTTCCCTTTTCTCTACACCCTCTCCAGCCAAAATATCCTTTGTTTAATGATTGAGTGTTAAGAAGAAATGCTGTCTTTATCCTTTACTGAAGCACTGTTTTATTAAATTCTTAAAGAGCAAACTAAAACCATGTTATTTTGCATGTACAGATATCCAGCATTATGCTCTGAAAAGACAGTCGCTAAAAATAAGCTATAAATAGGAAACCATTGGCCTCTCTGTCTTATTGCATTATGTATATTTGATGCATGTTTCTTTTGCATTATTACAAACTCTGCTAAATCAATTCTCTAATCTTTCTGCCCATGATTAATTACTTTGGATAATTTACCAAGTACATGATTTAGTAAACATACAATTACCCTTTTAAAAATAAACAACCCCTACCCTGTTTGCCACGCCAGAGCTGTTAGCGTTACCTGCAACAACGGAGAATTTGATTTCTGTTGTGTTAGGGATGTGGGGAGAGCTGAAGAAGGGTAGCTAGCTCTGCCTACCCAAAGAGGTGAATTTTTCTTTCAAAGAAACTTTAATGAAATACACGCAAGATAAACAATAAAATATATTTTTTAACATTTTAATTTTGTTATTATCGTGAAGATATGTAAAATTCAACTAAGCAACCCTGTGTAAGCTGATGGTACAGCACATGCTTTGCATAAAATCTGCTTTTGATTTTTCCTATAGGATATACAGTCCAGCACAGTGCCTTCCCCACAGAAGGAATTTTCCCAAGGAAGCCTTTCCCGATTCCCTCAGATGCATTAGCATCCCTGAATACCTTTTCATAGCACCATATAGCATTTAACTATTAAATAATTATAGTCAATATCTATTTCCTCTCATGAGAAAAGCCTGAAAATCCCCAGCAGCTGACATAGTCTCTGACATATTAGCAGTGCCCAGTAAATATTGATTTAATACTAGAAATGCCTTCAAGCTGTATGAATATGGATGGATGGGTTATCACGGATAACTGTTTGGTAAGCGTTCATGTTTTAAAGTATTTTTACTCAAGTTTTAAAGTTTTAGTTCAAGTTTTAAAGTATTTCCCTAAGGCTTGTTCAAAGAACTCAAAGTTGGAGTAATAATAACTTACAGTCTCCTAAGATAGATACCATTCATTATGCACACGAGCTGATCCTCCTTGTTTATTACCCTCACTCTTCCAGTTGCATTTGATACTTATCTAATCAATGCTGTTTCTTGTAAGAAAAATGAGAAAATATTTAATTTGCTAAGGGCATCTCAGAAAAACTTTTTATTTCATAAATCTCTACATCCATTTTTCTAGGCTCAGGAAAGCATGAGAATTGACAAGTGTCGAAAGTTATAATTCCTGATAGTCTTTACTTGTGGTCTTGATTTTAAGTATGCCTGGTAGGTATAATCAGCCAATGATTATTTCTTCGAATCACGTATTCAGGTTGGGTAAATGTCTCAGTGGCCACCGGTATTCCTGATTTGTTAACTTGTTGAATCCCTCCTAGTTTGGAGGGATTGGAAAGGAAAGAAAAAAAATGCAATTTAGTGTTAAGAGTCCATATTCTGCAGCCAAAATGTTTGGCCTCAAATCTCAGAATTACCAAGTACTACCTAAGTGGCCTTGGGAAAGTTACTTAACTGAGCAATACTCTGTTTTCTCATCTGTAAAATAGAATAAGGCTATTGTGAGAATTAAATGAATTGATTCATGTAAACAATTTAGAATAATGCCTGACACATGGCAAGCGCTCCTAAATATTACCTGCTATTGTTATTATTATTATTAATACTGTGCTGAAGTTACTTATTAGTGAAATATAATAAAGATACTTTTTACTTTGTCAGTCAACACATACATATAGCTCTTTGCAAATTACTACTAAACATGGTATAAAATAAAATTTGGTATCTTAAAGTGTCTTTTTTCAGTGAGCTAAGCTATATCAATATACAGTGGTTCCTGTCCAAGAACAACACAACTAACATAAAATACAACTGGGTTATAGAGTCAAAACTATGACTAAATGCACTAGAGAATAATCACTAAAAATACCAGTAACTTGATTATTTCCAAATTAATCTGTAAATATGTTTTCTATGCTACAATTTAATAACAAATGGGTGATAACAGTCACTGAAAGAGAAAAGATACCTTAACGTTAAAAAAATATATATCAGATACTTTGTGGTCTGGGAATAGGAAGTAAGCATTCTATTTTAGTGATAGATTTCCATTTCTTTGCCTAAGGCTCTCTTCAGCCATGGACAACAGTCCAGATGGTTAAAGATTTAACAACTCCATGAAGCAACCCTCATCCAATGACTAATGGGAGCTGGAGAAACAAAACCCAGATCCCTTACTCTTTTTAAGAGAAAATTCTGAGGAACCTAATTTATACTGGTTCTCAGGTTTGCCCCAACAGGGTTAAGCTCTGGTCACCCACAGTGGTAGGTGACTTGACCAAATGCCTTCTATAGGCCGTCTTCCCTTTCTTGTCTCTCCTCATTCTGTTACCCTCATCTCTCAGTGAACTACTTGTACTCAAATTTTGTGTCAAACAAAATTTCTGGGGGAAGCCAAAGTAAGGCTCATGATAAACTTCTGTGGTCAGAGTTTAGACTGAGAACACAGAGAGGGGATGGGCTTCCAGCAGGAGCAGAGATTGGAAAGGAGGATAGAATCAGGGAATTTGTACTACTCGTCAATTAGTTTCTTGCTAGCAGAGGCGGCCTTCTTGGTTCTTTAATGCCCTGGCATTCACAGGTGGTTAGTGTGCCTTTGTAAAAAAAATATACCTTTATCTGTTTAGGAAACAAATTAGGGGACATGTCTTTAATCATCAAATTAAATCGCTGTGGAGACATACCACCTATATACCTCCTGTCTTTAATTCATATTCCATCAATTTGCCACCATATCCAAGGGATCCAGCGAGCTTTTGCATGGTTTGTCAGCTGCAGCAGCTCTGCAGTGAAAACACATATCAGCCCCCAAACCTCGTGTCCTGGAATTCTTGCTCAGCCCTCGGCAGCTGTAGGAGACGTGGTGACTGAAAAAGTAGTTTCTCAGTGTGCTGGAGAGAAAAGGACTCTCTCTTCCTGTGGTATCCAGAGCCTTGGGTGTTGCACTGCACAACAATGCTGGATCTCCAAGTTTACCACTCTTGCTAACATAGGTCTTTACCTTCACATGCACTGTTTCTGCACTAGGCCCATGGGCCAGACAGGATCAGTCACAAGGAGTTCGTGAGAAAAGCCACAAATTTTAGGAACAAAATATCCCATATATTTTCCTTGATTAAAATCGTTCTTCTCCTTAAAATGAATTTTCCTCTCAGTAGCTTTTGGAATTCTTCATTGATTTTTCAAAACCTTTGCTATCAGTAAATTTCATTTGAGACTACCTCAGCCCATCAAAACTAGTCTAATATCGCTGAAATCTTAAGAAGGAAAGGGTGGGGTCTTGAACCATTTCTTTCCTGGAAGCTTAGGGATTCTATAACAATATTCCCATCTTTTTCTCCCCGCTACTATTGAGCTTCACAAATGTGTGTGCAGAACAGTGGAAACAAGGTCTTTGACAAGGCCTCCTAAACATCTCATCAAAACTCCACAGAGGGACTTCCCTGGTGGCTCAGTGGTTAAGAATCCGCCTGCCGATGTAGGAGACATGGGTTCAATCCCTGGTCTGGGAAGATCCCACATGCCACGGAGCAACTAAGCCCATGCGCCACAACTACGGAGCCTGCGTTCTAGAGCCCACAAGACACAACTACTGAAGCCCATGTGCCTAGAGCCCGTGCTCCACAACAAGAGAAGTCACCGCAATGAGAAGCCCACACACCGCAAGGAAGAATAGACCCCGCTCGCCTCAGCTAGAGAAAGCCAGCACGCAGCAACAAAGACCAACACAGCCAAAAATAAATAAATAAAATAAATTAATTAAAAAAAAATGAACTCCACAGAAAGGAGCCCTCAAGATAAATTAGGCATGTGGGATTAACATATACACACTTCTATATATAAAATAGATAATCAACAAGAACCTATTATACAGCACAGGGAACTCTATTCAGTCTTCTGTCATCACCTATATGGTAAAAGAACCTGAAAAAGAATGGATATATGTATATATATAACTGAACCACTTTGCTGTACACCTGAAACTAACATAATGTTGTGAATCAACTATATCCCAATATAAAATAAAAATTAAATTAGTTGGCAACAACTGGAAGTTTCTTCCAAGGTGATTGTGTGTCTCTACTTCCATATGCAACCTTTACAGGGCAGACCCTGTTAGGGTTGAGGGAGCAGTTGTAGCATTTAAGTTTTGCTTACTGGTTTCTCTGATGTGTGGGTTTGATATGAAGTGATACTTTTTGTGGGGATATATAAGTCCTTGATTTTCTAAGAAAGTTTTATTTTCAAGTCATTTTTTTCCATAAATAGACTTGCCAGATTATAGGTTTTTGAGTTGAGCATTGGATACCATCAATTTTCTCAAAGCTAAAAAGGAGCAATAGAAAGGAAGTGGCACAGGCAATTCTGTATTTTGGGAGGCGCATGCGAAATATATTTTGAATAAGTAACTGCATAGCTCTAGCTATAATGTAGAGAATGAGTTACAGGAGACATTTAGATCAACTAGGGAGCTTGTGGAGTATTCCAGATGAGAGATAATTAGAGTTCTAATACTAAACTTTAGCCATATTAGAGGTACATAGATTTTGTGCATTAATTTTGTGTAGTACCATTTAATTTCTCCTTTTGCTGGTTAAACTGGCTGGGTATGTCAGGAGTATCTCCTTGCTTCCTCTCCCCTACTGACATCCCAGCTCTGGAAAGGGGTCCTAGAGACTGGTAACCTCTGCTCATCTCCAGAGAGATCCACTGAGTCCCCCTGCCCATGGCTGGCTGCCCTGAAGTTTTTTATCCACAGGGCATTTTTTGCTAAATAGGGGCTTTTCTATTATACTATAAAGGGATATAAAACAGAGTCAGGTCACTTCAGGATGAACAGAACAGCCTGAAGGGCACCATGCACCACAAAATCACATCATGAAGACTCTCAGCAGGCCGTAATTTATCAGATGATACCTCTGCTCTGAAAGCAGAGGGAAGGGGGCAGGACTCCCTACAGATCACTGAATTGTGACCATATGCCTCGGCTGAGTTTTAGGGTTTTCTGACTCCCTGTCCCACATGCTAAGTTGCTTCCCACTAACCAAAAACTCCACTCCACTCACACCGGTTGTTTCATGTTTCTCTAAGCAGTCTATGCTTCTTTCTACCCCAAGGTTTTTGGATCATTTTGTTCCCCATGTCTGGAATATCCTTCTCCTTTTACACTCTAGATGCTTAAGCCCAAAAAATATGCATGTGTGATAAGCCCATGGTGTGTTAAAAGTGGAGTAGATAATGGTGCTTTCTAGGCAAACAAAAGATTCATGTTTTCTAATTTTGTACTGTTAATTTCATTTTCCTATTGTGTAAAAGTGGCAAGACTTGTCTCTAACAGAAAAGTAAGTCATAAGAGGAGAAACTGTTTTATATTTCTCTTTTCTCCCTCAGCACAATGATGACCACACAATAAAGGCTCAATAACTACTAGTGGGATGGTTCGTGATTCATCTACTATTTGTCATATTATGTCACACCATGCCATAGAGATCCAGTCTCTCTCGATTTCTTTCTCACACTAACCTATAAAACAGGTGTTAGGATTATGTCACAGTGCTACCTTCTAGAGTGCGGCGATACTGCATTTTAAGTCTGACTAAAGACGTAGAAACAATCCCACAATGATAGTTTAACTTAACAGCTTAGGGATGAGGTATAAACCATGGTTACTTTAATTTTGAATGATAAAAATGGAACAAAACACACGTTTACAGAGTGTCTCTGCTTGTAATTAAAAAGAAATTACCTTATGGAGCCTTGGTAATCTATGGTTTTGCTTTAGTGAACCTATTTATGTCTAATTGCAGTATTCATGTATTAACTAGTAAATTCATCTAATATATTTATTGCCAATACAGTCATCATACTGGTCAATGAGATACAATAAGTGAGTTGGAGGGGGTGGGTGGAGAATGACTCTAGTTATACATTCAGAGTTTAGTAAATAATTTTTTTTTTTTTTTTGTCTCTCTAGACTGGCAGTAAGGGAAAGATTTGTGACAAAGTCAGAAACTATAAAAATACCTGCCAACAAGGCAACAGATTGTTATTTACACAGTATAAGAAAAAAGTATATGTGTGTATATATGTTTCCCTTTATTAAATTTCTGAAAACACTCTTTTGAACCTTTAAACACAACCCAAAATATTTCAAGCTGAAGGAAGCGAAACTTTTATATGGGATAACTATGATTTGCCTTTATTACTCGTAAAATCTAAAAGAAGTCTCTATTAGTAATTATTCTCTTTCAACAACCTGATCTAGCCTAACACCTATGAAACCAGTAATTTTAGAGACGTCAATAGTATTTAATGAGAGGAAAAGTTTTGCGTTGTGGTGTTCATTAACTCATTTCTTAGTATAATCCTTTGAATTTTTTGAACACTTTTACTTCTGTAAAATATTTTTTTTTTCATTCTAATGTATTCTTCTTTTACCCTCTGATCATAGGTAGGATGGTCCACAAAGAGTGAAGAAAAAAGGACTCAGTGTTCTTGAGGCAGATGGTGTGCTTGTGAAGTTATTATAATGGAATTTCAGATAGCTCAGGGAAGTGATATCACCAAGATGGCAGAGTAGGAGATACCAGCCTCCATCTCTCCACAAAGACAACAATTAGACAGCTATCTCAATGAAAATAGCACTGGGAAACCTCAGGAGTCCACTTAAGAAGCTTTAGCACATAGTGGAGCAAAATAACCTGAAAATAACCACACACAAATAACACATTTTGCCTGTATCACTCCATCCCCCAGGCTGGCCCTGCTTAGAGCCAAGAGGGAACTTCCTGGCCAGAGATAGTTCTCTTTGTAGGAAAATAGAGAACAGAATGAGTGACCAGCTTCCCCAGCCTTTCAGGGCACTGCACAAAGGACCTGATCCCAACTCCTGTCACTGGCCTACACCTCCACTCATTCAAGCAGCTGGACCCTGTGTAGCTGTGCACCTGCACACCACTGACCCCAACTCCCAGTACCATCCTCTGCTGTTGTGTGCTCACGCATGACTAGCCCCTGCAGCCGCATGAGTACACGCTGACCACCAAGGCCCTCACAGCTGCCCCTGTACTGGGAGCCGGTCCTGACTCCTAACCCAAGCCTGTACCACTACCTGTGCCTGAAGATAGCCCCTATAGTTCAAACCTACATGCTACATCTTATCCTGAAGATAGCCCCTATAGTTCAAACCTACATGCTGTGACACCAACTTCTGTCACTGGACCCCACCACTGTGCACTAGCCTCTACAGCCACATGAGTCCTGTAGCTGCTCATGTACCCACAATTGCCCCTAGCCCCTGCCACTGCTCCGGGCCCTTGCCAATGTGGGTGTGCCTATAGCTAGCCCCTGCCATCATGCAGGCACCTGCAGCCAACCCTGCATTCAAGCATGTGTACACCACAACCTGCCCTGATTTCTTGCTGAGGATCCCAACAGTCCTTGCAGGTACTAAGGACCCCCCACAGTTCTTGCTGTCAAGGATCACAGAGTTGCCAATGTCATGGACCTTAGCTTCTTGAGCCAATGAGATACTTCACCACCCCAAATCTTGACATATCTGTGAATTTTCCAGTTTTCTTCTTGTCATTGATTTCTAGTTTCATACCATTGTGGTTGGAAAAGATGCTGGATTGATTTCAAACTTCTCAAATTCATTAAGACTTGTTTTGTGACCTAACATATTATCTATCCTGGAGAATGTTCCATGTGCATTTGAGAAGAAAGTATATTCTGCTGTTGTTGGATGGAGTGTTCTGTAAATATGTATTAGGTACATCTTGTCTAATGGGTAGTTTAAGTCCAATGGTTCCTTATGGATTTTCTGTCTGAATGATATATTCATTATTGAAACTAGGATATAGAAGCCCCTTAATATTTTGTTGTTTTTTTTGCTTTTTATCCCACTACTATTTTGAATTGCTGTCTATTTCTCCCTTTAGGTTTGTTAATATTAACTTTATATATTTAGATGCTCCTATGTTGGGTGCATAAATATTTACATGTTATATCCTCCTGTTAAATTGACTCATCATTATATAATGACTTTCTTTGTCTCCCATTTGTTTTCTCTTAAATAAGTATAACTACCCCTGCTTTCTTTGGGTTTCCATTTGCATGAAATATCTTTGTCCATCCCTTCATTTTCAGTTTCTGTGGACCCTTAAAGATGAAGTGATACTTTGTTTTTTTTAAAAATTTTATTGAAGTATAGTTGATGCACAATGCTGTGTTTAATTTCTGCTGTCCAGCAAAGTGATCAGTTTTATATTTATATATTTTTTCATATTCTTATCCATTATCATTTATCACAGGATATTGAATATAGTTTCCTGTGCTATACAATAAGACCTTGTTGTTTATCCATCCTATATATAATAGTTTGTATTTGTTGATCCCAAACTCCCCGTCCTTCCCTCCTCTATTCCTCCTCCCCCTTGGCAACCACAAGTCTGTCCTCTATGTCTATGAGTCTGTTTTTGTTTCATAGATACGTTCATTTGAATTGTATTTTAGATGCCACATAAAAATGATAGATGGTATTTGTCTTTCTCTTTCTGACTTGCTTCACTTACTATGATAACCTCTATTTGTGTCCATGTTGTTGCAAATGGCATTATTTCATTCTTTTTTATGGTTGAATAATATTCCATTGTATATATGTACCACATCTTCTTTATCCATTCATCTGTCAATAGACACTTAGGTTGCTTCCGTGTCTTGGATATTGTAAATAGTGTTTCTGTGAACATAGGGGTGCATGTATCTTTTCAAATTATAGGTTTGTCTGGGTATATGCCCAGGAGTGGGATTGCTGGATCATATGGCAGCTCTATTTTTAGTTTTTTAGGAAACCTCCATACTGTTTTCCATAGTGGCTGTACAAATTTACATTTCCACCAACAGTGTAAGAGGGTTCCCTTTTTTCCACACCCTCTCCAGCATTTGTTACTTGTAGACTTCTTAATAATGCCATTCTGACTGGTATAAGGTGGTGCCTCGTTGTTTTGATTTGCATTTCTCTAATAATTAGAGATGTTGAGCATCTTTACATGTGTCTGTTGGCCAACTGTATGTCTTCTTTGGAGAAATGTCTATTTAGGTCTCTGCTCATTTTTTTGATTGGGTTGTTTTTTTGTTGTTGTTGAATTGTATGAGCTGTTTGTATATTTTGGAAATTAAGCCCTTGTTGGTCACATCATTTGTAAATATTTTCTCCCAATCTGTAGGTTGTCTTTTTGTTTCATTTATGGTTTCCTTTGCTGTGCAAAAGCTTATAAGTTTGATTAGGTCCCATTTCTTTATTTTTGCTTTTATTTCTACTGCCTTGGGAGACTGACTTAAGAAAACATCGGTACAATTTATGTCAGAGAATATTTTGCCTATATTCTCTTCTAGGAGTTTCATGGTTTCTTGTCTTATATTTGTCTTTAAGCCATTTTGAGTTTACTTTTGTGTATGGCATGAAGATGTGTTCTTGCTTCATTGATTTCCATGGGGCTGTCCAACTTTCCCAACCCCGCTTGCTGAAGACACTGTCTTTTCCCTATTGTATATTATTGGCTCCTTTGTCAAAAATTAATTGTCCATAGGTGTGTGGGTTTATTTCTGGGCTCTGTATTCTGTTCCATGATCCGTATATCTGTTTTTGTGCCAACACCATGCTGTTTTGATTACTCTAACTTTGTAGTATTGTCTGAAGTCGGAGAGGGTTATGCCTCCAGCTTTGTTCTTTTTCCTCAAGATTTGGCAATTCTGGGCCTTTCGTGGCTCCATATAAATTTTAGGGTCATTTGTTCTAGTTCTGTGAAAAATGTTGTGGGTATTTTAACAGGTATTGCATTAAATCTTTAGATTGCTTTGGGTAACATGGCCATTTTAACAATATAAATTCTTCCAATCCAAGGGCATGAGGTATCTTTCCATTTCTTTGAATCATCTTCAACTTCCTTTATTAATGTTTTGTAGTTCTCAACATACAATTCTTTTACCTGCTTAGTGAGGTTTATTCCTAAATACTTTTTTTAATGTGATTTTAAAAGAGATTATTTATTTACATTCCCTTTCTAATATTTGATTGTTAGTGTAAAGAAATGCAACCAATTTCTGTATGTTAATCTTGTACCCTGCTACCTTGCTGAATTCGTTTATCAGTTCTAGCAGTTTTTGTGTGTAGCCTTTAGGGTTTTCTACCTATAGTATCATGTCATCGGCGTATCATGACAATTTTACCTCTTCCCTACCAATTTGAGTAACTTTTATTTCTTTTTTTATCTGATTGCTGTGGCTAAGACTTCCGATACTACTTTGAAGAGAAGTCGTGAGAGTGTGCATCCTTGTCTTTTTCCATATTTTAGCAGGAAGGCTTTCAGCTTTTCACCACTGAGTGTTATATTGGCTCTGGGTTTGTCCTAAATAGCTTTTATTATTTTGAGATACATTCCCTCTATACCCACTTTCATAAGTGTCTGTATCATGAATGGATGTTGAATTATATCAAATGCTTTTCTGCATTTATTGAGATGATCATGTGGTTTTTGTCTTTTCTTTTGTTGATGTGGTAGAGCACATTGATTGATTTGCACATGTTGAACCATCTATTGTGTTTTTATCCATTTAGCCACTTTATGTCTTTTCTTTGGAGAATTTAGTCAAATTACATTTAAAGTAATTATTGATAAGTATGGATTTACTCTTGACATTCTGTTCATTGTTTTCCGGCTCTTTTGTAATTCTTTTGTCCCTTTCTTATTCTCTTTCTCTCTTCCTTTGAGAATTGATGATTTTCTGTAGTGGTGTGCTCAGATTCTTTTCTTTTTATCTTTTGTGTGTCCATTATATGTTGTTACTTTGTGGTTACCATTATGTTCATATAAAACATCTTATGTTTATAACAGTCCATTTTAAGTTCATAATAACTTAGGTTCAAACATACCAATGTTCTATATTTTTACTCTCACATTACTCCACTTTTTTTTCACACACACACACTATATTTTATTTTTACAAGAGATAAATAAACTGACACCAAGCATTGTAAATGGATGACCACAACAAAAGTAACAATGATTGCAGTTACCAAACATGAAAGACACTAATACTATGTCATAATATTGAAATTCAGTCCAGTAATCTTCCACTGTAATAGGTCCTTTACTTTGCATTGAAAATAGATTTGTATACTTTTTGCCTCTGAGTCCTTGTGGTATTTTTTTCTTTTTATTCAAACAGAAAGTCACAAAAATTATAATCATCCTCATCAGTCCACTCAGTCCCATGTAATTAATTTTTTTTTATCTTGATCTTTTGTTAGCACTTTTATGAATTCATCAGTTTTCCATTAGAGTTCTGAAAATGCTTATTCACTCAGTTCAGCAGTATAGTCGTTTACCAGAAACCTGTACTTGTCAGAGACTATTCCATGAATTCCTTGAAGATGAAACCCTTTTATAGAAACATTTTTGCAAAAGTATCAGAATACACCCAGAAATGTCTGTAAATGACAAAAGACTTAAAAATGACCACGGTTAAAGATTTGATGAAAGTTCATAATAATGCAATTGACGAAGAATTGTTATTTCTGAGATATACATTTTAAAGTAATAACTAGAATTATGACTTATAATACCAGAACACATAAGATTTTTAGAAATTTCATGTAATGTCTGAAAAATTTCTATTAACATATTTCATATAAATAACCCAAAGAAAGTTTAGTATTAGTTGTTTTGTTTGTTTGTTTGTTTATACTGCAGGTTCTTATTAGTCATCAATTTTATACACATCAGTGTATACATGTCAATCCCAATCGCCCAATTCAGCACACCACCATCACCACCCCTCCGTGGTTTTCCCCTCTTGGTGTCCATACGTTTGTTCTCTACATCTGTGTCTCAACTTCTGCCCTGCAAACTGGTTCTTCTGTACCATTTTTCTAGGTTCCACATACATGCGTTAATATACGATATTTGTTTTTCTCTTTATCACTTATTTCACTCAGTATGACAGTCTCTAGGTCCATCCAAGTCTCAACAAATGATTCAATTTAATTCCTTTTTATGGCTGAGTAATATTCCATTGTATATATGTACCACTTCTTCTTTATCCATTCGTCTGTCGATGGGCATTTAGGTTGCTTCCATGACCTGGCTATTTTAAATAGTGCTGAAATGAACATTGGGGTGCATGTGTCTTTTTGAATTATGGTTTTCTCTGGGTATATGCCCAGTAGTGGGATTGCTGGGTCATATGGTAATTCTACTTTTAGTTTTTTAAGGAACCTTCATACTGTTCTCCATAGTGGCCGTATCAATTCACATTCCCACCACAGTGCAAGAGGGTTCCCTTTTCTCCACACCCACTCCAGCATTTGTTGTTTGTAGGTTTTCTGATGATGCCCATTCTAACTGGTGTGAGGTGATACCTCATTGTAGTTTTGATTTGCATTTCTCTAATAAGTAGTGACGTTCAGCAGCTTTTCATCTGCTTCTTGGCCATCTGTATGTCTTCTTTGGAGAAATGTCTATTTAGGTCTTTTGCCCATTTTTGGATTGGGTTGTTTGTTTCTTTAATATGGAGCTGCATGAGCTGTTTATATATTTTGGAGATTAATCCTTTGTCCGTTGATTCGTTTGCAAATATTTTCTCCCTTTCTGAAGGTTGTCTATTCATATTGTTCATGGTTTCCTTTGCTGTGCAAAAGCTTTGAAGTTTCATTAGGTCCCATTTGTTTATTTTTGGGTTTTTTTCCATTAGGAGGGGGATCAAAAAAGATCTTGCTGTGATTTATGTCAAAGAGGGTTCCTCCTATGTTTTCCTCTAAGAGTTTTATAGTGTCTGGTCTTACATTTAGGTCTCAAATCCATTTTGAGTTAATTTTTGTGTATGGTGTTACAGAGTGTCTAATTTCATTTTCTACATGTAGCTGTCCAGTTTTCCCATCACCACATATTGAAGAGGCTGTCTTTTCTCCATTTTATATCTTTGCCTCCTTTGTCATAGATTAGTTGATCATAGGTGTGTGGCTTTATCTCTGGGCTTTCTATCTTATTCCATTGATCTATGTTTCCAATTTTGTGCCAGTACCATATTGTCTTGATTACTGTAGCATTGTAGTATAGTCTGAAGTCAGGGAGTCTGATTCCTCCAGCTCCGTTTTTTTCCCTAAAGAGTGCTTTGGCTATTCGGGATCTTTGTTGTCTCCATACAAATTTTAAGATGATTTGTTCTAGTTCCATAAAAAATGCCATTGGTAATTTGATAGGGATTGCATTGAATCTGTAGATTGCTTTGGGTAGTATAGTCATTTTCACAATATTGATTCTTCCAATCCAAGAACATGGTATATCTCTCCATCTGTTGATATCATCTTTAATTTTTTTCATCAGTGTCTTATAGTTTTCTGCATACAGGTCTTTTGTCTCCCTCAGTAGGTTTATTCCTAGGTATTTTATTCTTTTTGTTGAAATGGTAAATGGGACTGTTTCCATAATTTCTCTTTCAGATTTTTCATCATTAGTGTATAGGAATGCAAGAGATTTCTGTGCATTAATTTTGTATCCTGCAACTTTACCAAATTCATTGATTACCTCTAGTAGTTTTCTGGTGGCATTTTTAGGATTCTCTATGTATTGTATCATGTCATCTGCAAACAGTGACAGTTTTACTTCTTTTCCAATTTGTATTCCTTTTATTTCTTTTTCTTCTCTGATTGCTGTGGCTACAACTTCCAAAACTATGTTGAATAATAGTGGTGAGAGTGGACATCCTTGTCCTTTTCCTGATCTTAGAGGAAATGCTTTCTTTTTTTCACCATTGAGAATGATGTTTGCTGTGGGTTTCTCATATATGGCCTTTATTACGTTGCGGTAGTTTCCCTCTATGCCCACTTTCTGGAGAGTTTTTATCATTAATGGGTGTTGAATATTGTCAAAAACTTTTTCTGCATCTATTGAGATGATTGTATGGTTTTTCTTCAATTTGTTAGTATAGTGTATCACATTGATTGATTTTCATATATTGAAGAATCCTTGCATCCCTGGGATAAATCCCACTTGATCATGGTGTATGATCCTTTTAATGTACTGTTGGATTCTGTTTGCTAGTAATTTGTTGAGGACTTTTGCATCTGTTTTCATCAGGGATATTGGTCTGTAATTTTCTTTTGTGGTAGTATCGTTGTCTGGTTTTGGTATCAGGGTGATGGTGGCCTCATAGAATGAGTTTGGGAGTGTTCTTCCTCTGTAATTTTTTGGAAGAGTTTGAGAAGGATGGGTGTTAGCTCTTCTCTAAATGTTTGATAGAATTCACCTGTGAATCAGTCTGGTCCTGGCCTTTTGTTTGTTGATAGATTTTTAATCACAGTTTCAATTTCATTACTTGTGATTGGTCTGTTCATATTTTCTGTTTCTTCCTGGTTTGGTCTTGGAAGGTTATACCTTTCTAAGAATTTGTCCATTTCTTCCACGTTGTCCATTTTATTGGCATAGAGTTGCTTGTAGTAGTCTGTTAGGATGCTTCGTATTTGTGCAGTGTCTGTTGTAACTTCTCCTTTTTCATTTTTAATTTTATTGATGTGAGTCCTCTCTTTTTCTTGATGAGTCTGGCTAATGGTTTATCAATTTTGTTTATCTTCTCATAGAACAAGCTTTTAGTTTTATTGATCTTTGCTATTGTTTTCTTTGTTTCTACTTCATTTATTTCTGCTGTGATCTTTATTATTTCTTTCCTTCTGGTAACTTTGGGTTTTGTTTGTTCTTCTTTCTCTAATTCCTTTAGGTGCAAGTTTAGATTTTTATTTGAGATTTTTCTTGTTTCTTAAGGTAGGCTTGTATAGCTATAAGCTTCCCTCTTAAAACTGCTTTTGCTGCATCCCATAGGTTTTGGATCATCGTGTTTTCATTGTCATTTGTCTCTAGGTATTTTTAAATTTCCTCTTTGATTTCTTCAGTGATCTCTTCGTTGTTTAGTAACATATTGTTTATCCTCCATGTGTTTGTGTTTTTTACCTTTTTTTCCCTGTAATTCATTTCTGATCTCATAGTGTTGTGGTCAGAAAAGATGCTTGATATGATTTCAATTTTCTTAAATTTACTGAGGCTTTATTTGTGACCCAAGATGTGATCTATCCTGGAGAATGTTCCATGCACACTTGAGAAGAAAGTGTGATATGCTGTGTTTGGATGTAATGTCCTATAAATATCAATTAAATCTATCTGGTCTATTGTGTCATTTAAAGCTTCTGTTTCCTTATTTATTTTCATTTTGACTGATCTGTCCATTGGTGTAAGTGAGGTGTTAATGTCCCCCACTATTATTGTGTTACTGTCGATTTCCTCTTTTATAGCTGTTAGCAGTTGCCTTATGTATTGACGTGCTCCTCTGTTGGGTGCATATATATTTATAGTTGTTATATCTTCTTCTTGGATTGATCCCTTGATCATTATGTAGTGTCCTTCCTTGTCTCTTGTAACATTCTTTATTTTAAAGTCTATTTTAAGTGATATGAATATAGCTACTCCAGCTTTCTTTTGATTTCCATTTGCATGGAATATCTTTTTGCCTCCCCTCACTTTCAATCTGTATGTGTCCCAAGGTCTGTAGTGGGTCTCTTGTAGACAGCATATATATGGGTCTTGTTTTGTATCCAGTCAGCAAGCCTGTGTCTTTTGGTTGGATCATTTAATCCATTCATGTTTAAGGTAAATATCGATATGTATGTTCCCATGACCATTTTCTTAATTGTTTTGGGTTTGTTTTAGTAGATCCTTTTCTTCTCTTGTGTTTCCCACCTAGAGAAGTTCCTTTAGCATTTTTTGTAGAGCTGGTTTGGTGGTGCTGAATTCTCTTAGCTTTTGCTTGTCTGTAAAGCTTTCGATTTCTCCATCAAGTCTGAATGAGATCCTTGCTGGGTAGAGTAATCTTTGTTATAAGTTCTTCCCTTTCATCACTTTAATTATATCATGCCACTCCCTTCTGGCTTGTAGAGTTTCTGCTGAGAAATCAGCTCTTAACCTTATTGGAGTTCCCTCGTATGTTATTTTTTGTTTTTCCCTTGCTGCTTTCAGTGATTTGCAGTTCCTGGACTTGGGTGGCTGTTTCCTTTCCCATGTTAGGGAACTTTTCGACTATAATCTCTTCAAATATTTTCTCTGGTCCTTTCCCTCTCTCTTCTCCTTCTGGGACCTTTATAATGTGAATGTTGTTGCATTTAATGTTGTCCCAGAGGTCTCTTAGGCTGTCTTCATTTCTTTTCATTCTTTTTTCCTTTTTGTGTTCTGCAGCAGTGAATTCCACCATTCTGTCTTCCAGGTCACTTATCCGTTCTTCTGCCTCAGTTATTCTGCTGTTGATTCCCTCTAGTGTACTTTTCATTTCAGTTATTGTATTGTTCATCTCTGTTTGTTTGTTCTTTACTTCTTCTAGGTCTTTGTGAAACATTTCTTGCATGTTCTCAATCTTTGCCTCCATTCTTTTTCTGAGGTCCTGGATCATCTTCACTATCATTATTCTGAATTCTTTTTATGGAAGGTTGCCTGTCTCCACTTCATTTAGTTGTTTTTCTGGCGTTTTATCTTGTTCCTTCATCTGGTACATAGCCCTCTGCCTTTTCATCTTGTCTTTCTGTTAATGTGGTTTTTGTTCCACGGGCTGCAGGATTGTAGTTTTTCTTGCTTCTGCTGTCTGCCCTCTGGTGGATGAGGTTATTTAAGAGGCTTGTGTAAGTTTCCTGATGGGAGCGACTGGTGGTGGGTAGAGCTGACTGTTACTCTGGTGAGCAGAGCTCAGCAAAAGTTTAATCCACTTGACTGTTGATGGGTGGGACTGGTTTCCCTCCCTTTTGATTCTTTTGCCTTAGGCAACCCAACACTGGAGCCTACCTGGGCTCTTTGTTGGGGCTTATGACAGACTCTGGGAGGGCTCATGCCAAGGAGTACTTCCCAGAACTTCTACTGCCAGTGTCCTTGTCCCCATGGTGAGCCACAGCTCCCCCCGCCCACCCACCTCTGCAGTAGACCCTCCCACACTAGCAGGTAGGTGTGGTTCCGTCTCCCCTGGGATCACTGCTCCTTCCCCTTGGTCCTGATGTGCACACTACTTTGTGTGTGCCCTCCAAGAGTGGAGTCTCTGTTTACCCCAGTCCTGTCAATATCCTGCAATCAATTCCCACTAGGCTTCAAAGTCTGATTCTCTAGGAATTCCTCCTCCCATTGCCATACCCCCAGGTTGGGAAGCCTGATGTGGGGCTCAGAACCTTCAGTCCAGTGTGTGGACTTCTGTGGTATAAGTGTTCTCCAGTCTGTGAGTCACCCACCCAGTAATTATGGGATTTGATTTTACTATGATTGCGCCTCTCCTACCTTCTAATTGTGGCTTCTCCTTTGTCTTTGGATGTGGGGCATCTTTTTTGGTGAGTTCCAGTGTCTTCCTCTTGATGATTGTCCAGCAGCTAGTTGTGATTCTGGTGTTCTCGCAAGAGGGAGTGGGAGCACATCCTTCTACTCCGCCATCTTGGTTTAAGAGCACGTTCCTCCACTTTTTGTTTTTGATGTCAAGTTTACCTTTCATCTTGTAAGTCCATTAAAATTATTATCATTATAGTCATTTTTAATACTCTTGTCTTTTACCCTTCATTTATAAGTGATTTGACAACCACCATGAAAGAGTAGAGTATTCTAAATTTAACTATATATTTACCTTTACTAATGAAATGTATATTTCCATGTTTTCCTATTCCTAATTAGTATCCTTTCATTTCAGCTTGAAGAATTTCCTTTAACTTATCTTCTAAGACATCTCCAGGTGATGAACTTCTTTATGTTTTGCTTGTCTGGAAAACTCTTAATTCCCTTTCAATTTTGAAGGACAACTTTGCTGGGTAGAGTATTTTTAGTTAGCTTAGGAGTTTTTTTCTTTCAGCTCTTTGAATATATCATCCCAGTCTCTCCCAGCCTACAAAGTTTCTGCTGAAGAATCTGCTGAAATTCTTATGGAGCTTCCTTGTATGTAACAGTTTGTTTTTTCTCTTGCTGCTTTTAAGATTTTCTCCTTGTCTTTAACTTTGACAGTTTAATATTAATGTGTCTCTATGTGGATCTGTTTGGATTCATCTCATCTGGAACCATCCAAGATTCATAGATCTGGATGTCTGTTTCTTTCCCTAGGAGAGGGAATTTTTCAGCCATTATTTCTTTTCTTTTCTTTTTCTTCTTTTTTTTTAAAGTGATCTAGTCCTACTGTTTTCCTTTTTCTTTCTTTCTTTTTTTTTAATTGAAGTATAGAGATTTACAATATTTTGTTAGTTTCAGGTGTAGTCATTATTTCTTTGAATAAGCTTTTTGCCCCTTTCTTCTCTCTTTCTTCTTCTTCAGGACCCATATAATGCAAATATTGATGTGTTTGATGATGTCCCATATGTACCTTACACTATTTTAACTCTTTTTCACTTTTTTCCTTTTTGCTCCTCAGATTTGATGAATTCCACTGCCCTGTCTCCAAGTCCATTGATCCTTTCTTCCACTTGATCTAGTCTTTTGCTGAACCTTCTATTGAATTTTTCAGTTTGGTTATTGTATTCTTCAGCTCTGTGATTTCTGTTTGGTATTCCTTATTTTTCTCTCTCTTTATTGAAATTCTCATTTTGTTAATGTGTTGTTCTCCTGACTGTGGTGAGCAAATTTATGATGGTACTTTGAACTCTTTATCAGGTAAATCAGTTATCTTCATTTCATTAAAGTATGTTTCTGAAGTTTTATCTTGTTCTTTTGTTTGGAACTTATTTTTTTGTTTCTTCATTTTCTCGGATTCTCTGTGTTGGTTTCTGTGAATTAGATGAAACAGCCACTTCTTCCATTCTTGAAGAATGGTCTCATGTGGGATATGAAGCTTATCATTCAGCCCAGCCCTAGCTCTTAGTTGTATCTCAAACCTTTGTGATTGTCCAAGCCTCCTCCTTTTTTTTAGTGGCTCCCAGTAGTTGATGGTATGCTAATACCTGTTAGTGTCCCAAAGGGGAAGATCTCAGTCAACACCTAGATGCAGGCTAATTAGAAACCAAACTCTCAGGGAGCAGCTTTTGAAATATGCAAATAAACAGGGAGAATGCTGAGATGGAATCTATTGGCTTCCCTGATCTCCAGGGAGGATTGCATTCTGTCCCTAGAGCTAAATTAGAAGCATGACCCTCAGGCAGCAACTTTTAAAGTATTCAAATAGACCTCTTTCAGGGAAAGGCTGGGAGATGGGCATTTTCCTCTGTACTAAGCTATAGGTAGAGAACCAAAGTGAGTCCTCTTGAATCCATTAGGAACTGTTTCTTTGTTGGCTGTAGTGTTGTATATCTCGTGGACACAGCCCTGTTGGCTTTCAGGGCTAGATGTTTTGGAGGTTTGAGCCTTGGATGGAAGTCTTAAAAGTTGGGGTACTAGATGTTGGGTCAAAACCCTTTTCTCCTAAAGGAGAAATTGGGAGTTGGGAGTTCCTTCCCTATTGTATGTCACTGTGATGGGGTGGGTTTTATGGCAGGAGTGTGTCTCAGTCTCTCTTATTCATTTCAATGTGGGTTTTTTTGCTGTTCCTCCAACGTGTAGGAGTCACTCAGCTGGATTTTTCATAGGGAATTGTTTCATGTACAGCTGTAGATTCGATGTATCTATGGGAGGAGGTTAATTTAGGAACTTCCTATGTTACCATCTTGGACCACAACCCAGTAAGGTTTATACTCAGTGGTTTCAATGCAGGATTAATTCTATCACTGTCTGCCTCTAGGCTTGGCAGGATAATTAAATGAGGTAATGAAATGAGTATAAAGCATTTTGAAAAGAATGGGGCCTTATATAAATATAAGGAAAAGTTACTTTGGCATGCCTGAATAAGAGTGAATTCCAGAATGGGCAAGAAGAGTATGCAGTATGGCTCATCTCTTCTCACTGCATGGCAAAGCATATACAAATCTCCCCCTTGCTCATGAAGCTGCAAATAAAGCTGATTTACTTGAAACATTCTATTGTAGGCCAGGTGCCTTGGAAGTCCCAGTATTTGTTGCCAGCTTCTTTTTGAGACATAGCAAGGTGACTGGTTTATATTTCCAGTTGTTCTAGCTGCCAAATGTCTCAGAAAGCCAAAACAAAACAACTTTCTTCAGCAACACACAGAGAAGTTGCCTTTCTCCTCCCTCCCCGTTCTTTCATTTTAATCTTTTGTAATGTGTGGTTTCCAGATTCCAAAAGTGTAAATGAAATATGTATGTTTTATGGTTTTTATTCTCCAGGGCAAATTGGAAAAAGAAACCATAATGCCTTTTAATCTTCTTTAAACCTTCCTTTTACAAATAATTTATTTCCAAATATCGGTGTTCTTTGCATGATTCGCTTGGGGTGGAGTGGGATAGAAACAGGATTCATATCAACATATTGCATACAATGCTTTTTTCCTAAAGTACAGCGTAATCAAAGTAGATAGTTTCGCGGGATTTTTGTGATCATATGATGGGGATAAAACGCTGCAAAAGTACCTTAGACATTTGGGGAGAAGTGGTTGTTACATTTGGGAGAAAAATACCTCAAAGAAATAAAAGGATCTCAGAGGTGTTTCATTTTCCTACTCCTAAGAAATACATTTCCTCAAGCAGGTAGAAGAAGAACCAAATTGAATTGTACTTTCATCATGATATAAATTGTTCAAACAACTGGGAAATATAACTTTTAAATACTAAATGGAATTTGACCCTTGTTAAATATGTAGATTTGAATATTTAACATCACATTTTCCTTGTAAGTTATTTCTTTTATGTATTCTTTACCATCTCAAGTTAGTGTGCTGATTTCCCCTGTGTAGTTTCACGAGACAATGTTTTCATTCACTAACAACATTTCATAATGCATTAATAACATCAACACAGCCAGATTTCCCTGCGTGCCAGCTTCAGTGTTATAAAAGATGTAGGGACATTTGTTAAACCCAGGTAAATATTAAATATCATTTGGGGATGGGGGAGTAACAATGTCATTTGCCACCAGCCCTAAGTTCCTTTGAGATGTATAAAAATGCATATGACTCGTTCAGTCTATTAAGCAGTTGCTAGTTCAGCTGTAGTTCATATGCTGGTTTTCAGACACAGTTGGAGTGCAGTGGTGGAGACATATGCATGTGTGAAAATTCCAGGTATGAGTTTGGGGGATGCCATTTAAATTTTTTTGAATTTAATTTAAACATTGATCTCCAAGATGTATAAATGTTATTAAATTTTGGAAAGCTGATTACAAATATAGCAAAGCATGAAGGAAAATAGTATGTGGATTTTAAAGGATTTTTTAAATTAAATTATATCTTACATGAAATAAATTGATCATTAATTTTGTCTGGAATTTTACTTGGTCCAATAATCAGCTATTGATTTGCAGTTGTTCTTGATTGTTTTATCATGTGACATTCTGAACTGTTTTATAAAGAATTGTTTTGAAGTTTACATATTACAACTCCTTCAACTAGGGAAGCTATTTCTTAATATTCTAGCCCAAAAGGAAGAAAATATTCTTTTTCCTTATACTATTCTGAAACATGAAAAATATACTGAAGATTTTTTTTCTTTACAGGAAAACAAAGTTTTAAAAAGTTTTAAAAGAAAAAGAGATTTTATAAAAATAAATTTACCCTCTGTGTTTTCTTACTCTAGATAAGTGTATAAAAGTGTATGAAACCATGGAAAACAAAAAAAAAACCCTTAATATTAATTGCTAGTGTTTTTTTCTTTTTCTTTCAGCTCTCAGGAGAAGTGATTTTACAAATTGCCAACGAACCAGTTCTGCCCTTTAATGCTCTCGATATAGCTTTAGAAGTTCAAAACAGCCTTAAAGGTAATTTTTCTTTGAATTATAGTAATTTTAGCAAATGAATAATTCTTCAACTAATTGTGAACAAGGAATAGATAAAGTTATCCACTATCTTACTAGCTATGGCAATGTAGCATTTCCCTTCCTATAGAGGACAATCATGAGAAGGGCTTAGAAGAATGTGGGCTACCATGTCAACAAGAATGAGGTATACCTAATATTCAGTTATTTGAAACAAGACTGGCCCAGAAGTTTGTCCTTTGGGATTGGTTTCCATGAAGTATGGGCTGGGTCCATTTGACTGAAGTGTTGGCTCATCCTAGATTAAGGATGACAAAGAAGAAACCAGGAAATTATTTCCACAGTCTCTATAAGTTCCTTCCTGTTTAAATCTCTCTCTCTCTCTCTACAGAATTCTAACACCACCTAATAATTATCCTTATTTTCCCTTTATCTATATACAAATCTTTCACTTAAACTTCTAGTTTGTCACCATTCACCAAACACAAAGGGCAGTATTGTAATTAAATAAATGCACCCTCCTTCTCTTCTTTGAGCCACACATCTTACTATCAGATCATTTGAAGACATGTATTTCTCAATATAAAAGCCAATATTTTCACTATAGAACTTAAGCAGTAAATCTTGGAAAATGGATCACTCTAAAGAGCCAAATATTTCTAGTATCTGAAACTTTATTACTTTTATTTTAAAATTTTGACTACCTGGGTTGATTCTTAATCCAGAGACTACTACAAAACAATATTTTTCTCCCTCAGTGATTCTTATTACTTTTATTATAGTGACTGTGTAAAACCATGACCTTGGGCACAATTGAGCTGTTTAGGGCTATTTTGCGCCCATACTAAATGGCCTCATATTGCTCTGCTTTTGGTATATTTAAGCTAGTCTCTATTTTTTCTACTTTTGTCAAGCTTCTTCTTTTTATTGTCATGAGTGTCACTATCTGTAGCAGTTACTCTGTTCTCCACTTATAATTTTCTATTCCTAGAATATTTCTTAGAAACTGAGTAATCAAATATATGGTATTTTACAAAATAAGAACAATATGGGCATAAATAAAGGGTTAAAGACTTCTGTGAATAATATATTTTTTGCAAGGATTTCTTTTAAGCAACTGTTTTATTTTTTCTGTAGACTGTTTTGCTTTTCTTTAGTTCTCATTTTTTCACTTTAAAAATTCAGTTGCTACAGCATATTATACTTAAAACTTTCAAAGAACAAAAAGAGGAGACTATTATTTGTATTACATAAAGATTTGTTCATCTATAAAGAATAATTCTCATGCATAGAAAGGAGCCTCAAGGAGTATACTGTGAAATAGAAACATTATACAATAGAATTATGAATGATTTACAAGTTGCTTTTCTGAGTTCAAATCTACATAAATGTTTAATACCATTGTAATAAAGATATGAAGAGATATTTTAAAAATTAAACAAAGCCAGCAAAAACAATAACAATACTGTCATTTTAAATTCCAAATTCTATTTTCTTTTTAAATAATTGGGTTTATTTTTTGAATCCATAAGTAATATTATAGCATTATCATTCCTATATGAGCATTTTAAGTAATGTAGGCTACTTCTGAAGGTCAGAAAAAAGTCCTAAAGGGTCATTGTTAGAATTATTTTATTACTCTGTTTCTTTGTGGGTAGTTAGAAATCCTTTTGAATATCCAAAGAAAAGTATGGTCTCTCCAGAAAATTACACTTGTACAAAAAGCTTTGCATATAACCCCCATAGACTTTACAGGATCTCTTGAACCCATTTACTCAGTCATTTAACAAATATTGAGCACCTACTGTATGCCTGGTACACTTATATGACCAAAAAAACAAAAACATAAAACCCAGCCACTAAATAAACAAATAAAACAAAATTAAAATCTCTTCTCCTGAGAAACATACATGCATGGTAGAACAAAATTTGCATAAGTCAAAGCAATTTTTAAGTTAGCTTTATGCTCAAACTGTTCCCTAATATCAATCACTTTGGAGTAAATTTGAATTTTCAAAATAAGTGTTAAAGAGCAGAACTGACTGTGGTTGTATCCAGAGGAGAAATTTCGTGTGGGAATATAAATTTGAGAGCTGTCCCAAATGAGATTTCTGAGGGGTTGAGTGCGGATAGAGGACAGAAAAGGTTTAAGATTTCTGGGCACTCCTGAATTTAGAAATTGGGAAAAGGGGAATCAGAGGAGGAGACTGAGAAGGAGCAGACAAAGAGTAAGAGACAAACTCGGTGAATGTGATAACCTGAAGCCAAGTGAATAAACGCTTTCAAAGAGGAAGGAGTGACTCACTCCGTCAAATACCGCCACAGGTTAAGAAAAATTAGGACTGAGAATTGACTGCTGGATTTAGCAATTTGGAAGTCATTGGTGAGCTCAACAAAAACAATTTTAGTAGAATGGTATATGAAACAGTATGATTAGAGGGGTTCAAAAGAGAATGGGAGGTGATAAATTGGGGACAGGTGATGGTAGATGGAAAGCATGGAGTTGAGAATGGTTAGCATGTTTTTATTTTGAGAATGATCGGATGGAGAGTGAAGATTTGATTTAGAAGAGTGAAAGGAGAATTGCTGGAATGATTTCTTTGACTAGAAGCTGCATAAGGTGGAGGACGTTGCCTTAGTTATGAATGCGGTTGTCCACCCATAAAAATGTGAAGGAAGGCAGAGCATATGGCACATGGGTAGATGTGGTGTTGGGAGCTCTTCGCAAGTCTCCTTAGATTGTAAAACACAATAAAATAGTTGTTTGAGAAGGTGGTAGAGTGAATGAACTATGAAAATGGGATTAGTCTTTTGGGCAACGTTAAGCACTCAAAAGAAATATATTTTACATGAGATAATTCAACATAATTGTGTACCTTTTTCCAGCTTTCAGCTCGGGATTCAGGCATAAAGCAGGCAGAGTTGGATTTAATCAGAGCTAGGGTTTTGCTGGGAGAGGGTAATGAACTAGATAAGGTAAGGAAAAATGAGAGTGTCTGCAAAGGAGCATTCATAGCGATGGACTGATGTATCTAAACTGGGTATAGAATAACGCGAGGATGCAAAGGGAAAGAGGGTGAACATGAATAAAAGAGGATGGATAGACTTTATTTATTGGCGAAATCAAAGAATTAAGAAAAAATAAGCTGAAAAGATAAGCAAATGGGATTACTGAAAATTTGACCATGTAAAGAGTGCAGATATTGGTAATGACAGTGTACGGGCTGAGGTATGACCATGGAAGTATGGTAGCTGATCAATAGAGGAAAAGAGGCTATGGAGAAGAGAGGCCAGACTATGTCTACATGGATATTGATATTGTCAAGAACTAAGATAGGAGTAATTTTTTTAAGAGAAAGTGACTGAGCCAGGAGCTAAAATCTTCAGAGAATGAGCAGCAACTTAGAGACACCTCATATTGTTCTTCTATGGCTAGTGGTACAAAGGGCGTGGGAGAAAAAAGAGCTACCGCCTGAGAGGGCTGCAGTGGGAGAAATGTCAACAGGGGAGAGCCAGGTTTCAGCTAAGGCAAAAAGGTAAAGAAAACGGTCTGAAAATAGATGAGATTAATAATCCTTTCTTTAACAGTTATATCTCAAAGCATGTAATTACAGGGGGAAAAAAACAAACCTCAGTCGTTCTACAATGATTTCCACTGCAGGCCAGACATGGCAAAGTCTAGATGAACCTCTCCCCAAAATCCCAGTTCTCAGTTGGATGAGCCAGGAGCATTTTGGCTTCTTGCTGTTATATTGGACCATTTCTTCTTTAGTTGTTAGTTATTTTTGAGTTTTGTTTCTTTTGATGTGAAACTACTTGGGTCTTCCTGTCACTTTCACTCAAAGATGTGGCCAGACTTGAGATGTACCCATACTAAAAAGACAAAGCAAAACAAAAAAAAAGTAACCCCCAAAATGGGCAAAAATTATTCTTTTACCATGACCTACATATAAGTATTTGATCAAGGGGATATGAGTTGTCACCTTTAAGCTATACATTTTTGTATTTTAGTTATCATGATTCAAAATTATTTGAATTATCTGTACTATAGTAAAAGGTTATTCAAATATTTGCTAAATTGTAGGCGATTTATTTTACCTGTTCTATTTTGGTTTTAACCTTATTTTTAAAATAGAATACTTTAATGTTCTAATGTGTAAATAATGGACACCACTTATCAACAACTAAATAAATATTTCAGTTTCAGTTTTAACTACAATGCTAGACGACTTCATTAGCTAAATAGTGTTCCTGTAGCATGTTAAATGAAACATATAATTTTACTGCTTAATACAAGCTTTAATTGTTGATATATTTTCTTATTTTGCTATGGCAGTTAATGGTGATTAGTCTTAAATTCTCAATTACAGTTTAAAAAGAAAGACCTTCAAGGCTGAACTATAAAATACTGTTTCTCCTTACTGCAGAGAGTATAAGTATGAAGGTCTCTGAAATCCAATTGCATTTTCAACAGTGTAATTTTTACCCCTTGACAACCAGCCATCTTGTTTATTTATTACACAGTTTATGGTAGCAGCAGACCATTCTCTATCATTCTCACAACCACCAGAAAAAAGAATAATTTACCAGTGAATAATTTGTTTGAGTTGATTTATTGGTTGGTTCCTGAAAGCTCATTTTGACTGAGTGACCTTGGCTCTTAATATTTGGTCAATGCCAAGCACATAATAGTTAGAGAATGAATATTTATACATGGTGCATGGGAATATAGTGTAAATAGTGACTGATAAGATAACTGACATGCTTCAGATGTATTTGTGACAAATAAAAGTATGTCCAAAAAACGCACATACAAGGCAATGGTACGAGTTTATGGGGGCAAGGGAAGGTGTCAAGAATAAGTATCACCACACCCTTGAACCTGGAAGCTGACTAAGGAGTGAGAACTAATGACCTTACTAAGTTTACTGTTTCTCACTTTATCCACTTTTCAATGCAAAAATAGCATTTCAAAATAATTAACAACTATATAATTCTGATGCTTTTAATTTAATATCTGCTATTTTTCTTTACCAGAATTTTAGATGTAATTATTTAGCATGATTGTAAGAACGACAAATGACCGAGTAAAGTAAAAGTCATGTTCATTTGATCTGGCTACGTACACATTTATTTAGTGCAACCAGACCCAGCAGGAAACGTAATTTCGAACTCTGTGGCTTGTTGCCACCTCCTGATTGTCTCACTAAATGTCAAATGGTTGTTGACAGCATTTCCCACTGTTCTTTAAAAAACAGACAGTGCTGATTTGATCTTTTTTTTTTATTAGCTTTGATAATTCATTAGTGTCAATCACTTCATTTTAGGAGGAGGGATAGTATTTCAAGGTGATGATGCCACTGAGGCAAGCGCTATGATTTCTGTTAGATTTCTGGTGTCATATTTTCAAGTGTCACTTTGGTTCTTTTCTACAATCACAAGTGATGGGGGCCCATCTAATGTCCTTTTTTTTTCTTCTTCTTTCTGAGTAATGTAAGATGAATTTCGAAGTTTGCAAAATTAAGAGTGCACTTTATAAATTGCATGAGTCTAGTCCTCAGCCCATCTGTCTCCAGTCTTGGTTTTAATGACCGCCAATTCAAACTCTGGACTGGCCTATAGATAGTAAAGGATGGGTGCCCTGGGTACCTGGTCTGTGCTCTCCCTGAGAAATCTAAAGCAGACCATCTAAAATCCAAACAGTCCTAGGGAAAGATCTTGTTCCCATGGGAGCTCTGAACCATGCTAGATTTTTCGTGGTCTGAACTGGCATTTCTGGAACTGACTTTTTTGTGTGACAAGGAGTTAAACTCAAAAGCATTCTCTGAGAAGTGTCTTACATTGCTTGCCCAAAATGATGGAGAAATTTGATAAGAGATTAGCCATTTATTGGGTACGAATTCCTGAAAATATGCTCAGTTTTAATCCCCATTGTATTTTTGTATGGATTCTGACTACATAACTATATTAAAGATTGTATTTCACTTACTGATATTCCACATCTCATCCAAGAAAGATTTGAGACAGCTGGGTCTGCAACAAACCTGGTTGTCTCTATGTCAGTGTTTGTCTCCTGAAACTAGTTTTTCTTTCTCCCCATTTCTCTTTGAACTCATATTTTCATTGCATAATGTTCCTTAATTCTTACCCTAAGCATGGTGTCCCTTTTGTTTTCCTCAGAGTTATACTTTCTTTGCTTTTGTTTACTCCTATCTCACAATTTGTTGCTATTCATACAGCTTTCCTTTGTGATAATTATTTTCTTCCCTGCTCTGAGTACTTCATCCAAATCTGTTTAAAGTTTTCTTTCACTGTCTACATTTCACGTGTCACTACATTGATTGAAATACGTTAATGACTTATCATTTTTACTAGTCTCTCATCATAATAATTCTTTTGAATTTTTATATGCACATTTCTTCCACCATCCATCTTCCAGACTCACAGATGTAGAGAACAAACTAGTGGTTACCAGTGGGGAGAGGGGAGGGGGGATGGGAGTAAGAGGTACAACCTATTATGTAACAAATAAGCTACAAGGATATATTGTACAACACAGGGAACATAGTCAATATTTTATAATAACTATAAATGGAGTATAGCTCTTAAAAATTGTGAATCTCTATATTGTACACCTGTAACTTATATAATATTGAATAGCAATTGTACTTCAATTAAAAAAAATGAGGCAGAAGGCTAGTAAGAATTTTTATATGCACATTTCTTCATCTGTCTTCCAGTTGTCTCTCTGCTTGTCCTTCTCTGTTTATCCTTTCTCCCTAGAAGTACGGTCCTCCTGAGATGTGGGATTGCCTTCTACCAGGACTGGGACACCAGAGGCCCCACAGCATTCAGGATATGGTCCTCTTCCTTGAGGCATCTTAATGGTTCAGATAACCAGTGCAGCCTTATATGAGCTTAAGGCTTAAATATTAACGTCATCTTGGGCATGTGCCTGCCTGAGATATTACCAGGGAGTTGTTTCCATATGCTTTTTATGCTAAGAGAAATATTTCAGACTTTTCAGTTGTCTTGACAGGTGAAACGCAGATAAAAAATAATGATAGTTACAATCTCAAAAATACTTTAAATTATAGTAAGTGCTGAAAACTGTGAAACTCCTAAGCATCCAGCTCAGTGAATTTTCTCAGCTTGCAAACACTTGTATTGATCGAGACACAGAAGAAAAGCCAAATTCCAGAGCTTCCCTGAGCCCTTCCTAATCTCAACCTGGCTCTGCTTCCCAAAGGCAAACACTGCCAAACACTGAAAACTAATTTTTCCCTTATAAAGGAAGACTTTACATTTTATAAGATGGAATGATATGATGATGTGCATTCTTTTGAACGTAGCTTTGACCTACATATGAGTGTGAGGTTCATACACGTTGTTGCATGGAGATGCAATTTGTTTCCACTGCTGTGCAGTCTTCCATTGTATGAACAAACTGCAGTTTGGTTATCAATTCTACCGTGAGGTACAGTTGGGATGCTCTCAGGCTGAGGTTATTACGAACAATGTTGCTGTGATCAATCTCCTATGTATCTCTTAGTGCACGTGCATACCCCTTGCTGGATCATAGGGTATGTGTATGTCTAACCTCAGCAGATACTGCCAAAAAGATTTCCAAAGTCGCTGTAGCATTTTCTTCAATTTTACCAATAAGAATTTTGATCACTTTACATGAAGTTTCTGTCTTTTTCTTATGAATTTGTAAATGATGTTGATGTATTCAGACAAGTCTATATTAAATATATTAATTGAAAATAAATAACATATTTATTGAAAATTTATTGAAATACAAATCTGAGGGCTCAGCTGGGGCAGAGTCATCTTAACTTAGTTGCCTGGTTGTTGGCAGGATGAAGTTCCTCTTGAGCTTTTTTTTTTTTAAGCTTACATTAATTTTATTTTATTATTATTTTTAAATCTTTATTGGAGTATAATTGCTTTACAATGGAGTGTTAGTTTCTGCTGTAAAACAAAGTGAATCAGCTATATGTATACATATATCCCCATATCTCCTCCCTCTTGCGTCGCCCTCCCACCCTCCCTATCCCACCACTCTAGGTGGACACAAAGCACCGAGCTGATTTCCCTGTGCTATGTGGCTGCTTCCCACTACCTATCTATTTTATATTTGGTAGTGTATATAGGTCCATGCAACTCTCTCACTTCATCCCAGCACAATTCCCCTTCCCTGTATCCTCAAGTCCATTCTCTATGTCTGCGTCTTTATTCCTGTCCTGCCCCTAGATTCTTCAGAACCATTTTTTTCTTTTTTTGTATATTCCATATATATGTGTTAGCATATGGTATTTGTTTTTCTCTTTCTGACTTACTTCACTCTGTATAACAGACTCTAGTTCCATCCACCTCACCACAAATAACTCAATTTTGGTTCTATTTATGGTTGAGAAATATTCCGTTGTATATATGTGCCACATCTTCTTTATCCATTCATCTGTTGATGGACACTTAGGTTGCTTCCATGTCCTGGCTATTGCAAATAGAGCTGCAGTGAACATTGTGGTACATGTATCTTTTTGAATTATGGTTTTCTCAGGATATATGCCCAGTAGTGGGATTGCTGGGTCATATGGTAGTTCTATTTTTAGTATTTTAAGGAACCTCAATACAGTTCTCCATAGTGGCTGTATCAATTTACATTCCCACCAGCAGTGCAAGAGGATTCCCTTTTCTCCACACCCTCTCGAGCATTTATTACTTGTGGACTTTTTGACGATGGCCATTCTGACCAGTGTGAGGTCAGAACTACAACGGCCTCATTGTAGTTTTGATCTGCCTTTCTCTAATGATTAGTGATGTTGACCATCCTTTCATGTGTTTGTTGGAAATCTGTATATCTTCCTTGGAGAAATGTCTATTTAGGTCTTCTGCCCATTTTTGGATTAGGTTGCTTGTTTTTTTGATATTGAGCTGCATGTATATTTTGGATATAAATCCTTTGTCAGTTGATTCATTTGCAAATATTTTCTCCCATTCTGAGAGTTGTCTTTTCGTCTTGTTTATGGTTTCCTTTGCTGTGCAAAAGCTTTGAAGTTTCATTAGGTCCCATTTGTTTATTTATGTTTTCATTTCCATTTCTCTAGGAGGTGGGTCAAAAAGGATCTTGCTGTGATTTATGTCATACACTGTTCTGCCTATGTTTTCCTCTAAGAGTTTGATGGTGTCTGGCCTTACATTTAGGTCCTTAATCCATTTTGAGTTTATTTTTGTGCATGGTGTTAGGGAGTGTTCTAATTTCATTCTTTTACATGTAGCTGTCCAGTTTTCCCAGCATCACTTATTGAAGAGGCTGTCTTTTCTCCATTGTATATTCTTGCCTCCTTTATTAAAATAAGATGACTATATGTCTGTAGGTTTATCTCCGGGCTTTCTGTCCTGTTCCATTGATCTGTATTTCTGTTTGTGTGCCAGTACCACTGTCTTGATTACTGTAGCTTTGTAGTATAGTCTAAAGTCAGGGAGCCTGATTCCACCAGCTCCGTTTTTTTTTTTTTTTTTTCCTCAAGATTGCTTTAGCTATTCGGGTTCTTTTGTGTTTCCATACAAATTGTGAAATTTTTTGTTCTATTTCTGTGAAAAATGCCAGTGGTAGTTTGATTGGGATTGCATTGAATCTGTAGATTGCTTTGGGTAGTAGTCATTTTCACAATGTTGATTCTTCCAATCCAAGAACATGGTATATCTCTCCATCTATTTGTATCATCTTTAATTTCTTTCATCAGTGTCTTATAATTTTCTGCATACAGGTCTTTTGTCTCCTTAGGTAGGTTTATTCCTAGATATTTTTTTCTTTTTGTTGCAATGGTAAATGGGAGTGTTTTTTAATTTCACTTTCAGATTTTTCATCATTAGTGTATAGGAATGCTAGAGATTTCTGTGCATTAATTTTGTTTCCTGCTACTTTACCAAATTCATTGATTAGCTCTAGTAATTTTCTGGTAGCATATTTAGGATTCTCTATGTATAGTATCATGTCATCTGCAAACAGTGACAGCTTTATTTCTTCTTTTCCGATGTGGATTCCTTTAATTTCTTTCTCTTCTCTGATTGCTGTGGCTAAAACTTCCAAAACTATGTTGAATAATAATGCTGAGAGTGGGCAAACTTGTCTTTTTCCTCATCTTATTGGAAATGGTTTCAGTTTTTCACCATTGAGGATGATGTTGGCTGTGTGTTTGTCATATATGGCCTTTATTATGTTGAGGAAAGTTCCCTCTATGCCTACTTTTTGGAGGGTTTTTTAATCACAAATTGGTGTTGAATTTTCTCAAAAGCTTTCTCTGCATCTATTAAGATGATCATATGGTTTTTCTCCTTCAATTTGTTAATATGGTGTATCACACTGATTGATTTGCATATATTGAAGAATCCTTGCATTTCTGGGATAAAGCCCACTTGATCATGGTGTATGATCCCTTTAATGTGCTGTTGGATTCTGTTTGCTAGTATTTTGTTGAGGATTTTTGAATCTATGTTCATCAGTTATTTTGGCCTGTAGTTTTCTTTCTTTGTGACATCTTTTTCTGGTTTTGGTATAAGGGTGATGGTGACCTCATAGAATGATTTTGGGAGTGTTCCTCCCTCTACTACATTTTGTAAGAGTTTGAGAAGGAAAGCTGTTAGCTTTTCTCTAAATGTTTGATAGAATTCACCTGTGAAGCCATCTGGTCCTGGGCTTTTGTTTGTTCAAAGATTTTTAATCACAGTTTCAATTTCAGTGCATGTGATTGCCCTGTTCATATTTTCTGTTTCTTCCTGGTTCAGTCTCAGAAGGTTGTACATTCTGAGAATTTGTTCATTTCTTCCAGGTTGTCCATTTTATTGGCATAGAGTTGCTTGTAGTAACCTCTCATGATCTTTTTTATTTCTGCAGTGTCAGTTGTTACTTCTCTTTTTTCATTTCTTATTCTACTGATTTGAGTCTTCGCCCTTTTTTTCTTGATGAGTCTGGCTAGTGGTTTATCAATTTTGTTTATCTTCTCAACGAACCAGCTTTCAGTTTTATTGATCCTAGCTGTCGTTTTCTTCATTTATTTCTGATCTGATCTCTATGATTTCATTCCTTCTGCTAACTTTGGGTTTTTTTTGTTCTGCTTTCTCTAATTCCTTTAGGTGTAAGATTAGGTTGTTTATTTGAGATGTTTCTTGTTTCTTGAGGTAGGATTGTATTGCTATAAACTTCCCTATTAAAACTGTTTTTGCTTCATCCCATAGTTTTGGGTCCTCGTGATTTCATTGTCATTGGTTTCTACGTGTTTTTTGATTACCTCTTTGAATTCTTCAGTGATCTCTTGGTTATTTAGTAGTGTATTGTTTAGCCTCAGGTGTTTTTATTTTTCTCAAATTTTTCCTGTAATTGATATCTAGTCTCATAACATTGTGGTTGGAAAAGATACTTGATGTGATTTCAATTTTCTTAAATTTACCGAGGCTTGATTTGTGACCCAAAATATAATCTGTCCTGGAGAATGTTCCATGAGCACTTGAGAAGGAAGTGTATTCTGTTGTCTTTGGATGGAATGTCCTATAAATATCTATTAATTCCATCTTGTTTAATGTATCATTTAAAGCTTGTGTTTCCTTATTTATTTTCATTTTGGATGGTCTGTCCATTGGTGAAAATAGGGTGTTAAAGTTCCCTACTGTGATTTTGTTACTGTCGATTTCCCCTTTTATGGCTGTTAGCATTTGCCTTATGTATTGAGGTGCTCCTATGTTGGGTGCATAAATATATAAAATTGTTATATCTTCTTCTTGGATTGATCCCTTGATCATTATGTAGTGTGTTTCTTTGTCTCTTGTAATCATCTTTATTTTAAAGTCTATTTTTTCTGATACGAGAATTGCTATTCCAGCTTTCTTTTGATTTTCATTTGCATGGAATATCTCTTTGCATCCCCTCACTTCCAGTCTGTATGTGTCCCTAAGTCTGAAGTGGGTCTCTTCTAGACAGCATATATACGGGTCTTGTTTTTGTGTCCATTCAGCCAGTCTGTGTCTTTTGGTGGGAGCATTTAATCCATTTACATTTAAGGTAATTATTGATATGTGTGTTCCTATTACCATTTTCTTAATTGTTTTGTGTTTGTTACTATAGTTGTTTTCCTTCTCTTGTGCTTCCTGACTAGAAAAGTTCCTTTAGCATTTTTTGTAAAGCTGGTTTGGTGGTGCTGAATTCTCATAGCTTTTGCTTGTCTGTAACGGTTTTAATTTGTCCGTCGTATCTGAATGAGATCCTTGATGGGTTGTAATATTCGTTGTAGGTTTTTTTCATCACTTTAAATATGTACTGACACTCCCTCCTGGCTTGCAGAGCTTCTGCTGAATGATCAGCTGTTAACCTTATGGGGATTCCCTTGTATGTTATTTGTTGCTTTTCCCTTGCTGCTTTTAATATTTTTTGTTTGTATTTAATTTTTGATAGTTTGATTAATATGTGTCTTGGAGTGTTTCTCCTTGGATTTATCCTGTGTGGGACTCTCTGCTCTTCCTGGAGGTGATTGACTATTTCCTTTCCCATATTAGGGAAGTTTTCAACTATAATCTCTTCAAAATTTTCTCAGTACCTTTTCTTTCTCTTCTGCTTCTGGGACCCCTGTATTTCGAATGTTGGTGCATTTAATATTGTCCTGGAGGTCTCTGAGACTGTCTTCATTTTTTTTCATTCTTTTTCTTTATTCTGCTCTGAGGTAATTATTTCCACTATTTTAACTCCCAGGTCACATATCTTTTCTTTTGCCTCAGTTATTTTGCTATTGATTCCTTGAAGAGAATTTTTAATTTCATTTATTGTGTTGTTCATCACTGTTTGTTTGCTCTTTAGTTCTTTTAGATCCTTGTTAAACATTTCTTGTATTTTCTCCATTCTATTTCCAAGATTTTGGATCATCTTGACTATCATTACTATGAATTCTTTTTCAGGTAGACTGCCTATTTCCTCTTCGTTTGGTCTGGTGGGTTTTTACGTTGCTCCTTCATCTGCTGTGTTTCTCTGTCTTCTCATTTCACTTAACTTACTGTGTTTGTGGTTTCCTTTTTGCAGGCTGCAGGTTCATAGTTCCCATTGTTTTTGGTGTCTGCCCCCAGTGGGTAAGGTTGGTTCAGTGGGTTGTGTAGGTTTCCACCAGAACACAGATGGATAAGGCTGGATCTTGTCTTTCTGGTGGGCAGGACCGCCTCCTGTGGTGTGTTTTTGTGTGTCTGTGAATTTATTATGATTTTAGGCAGCCTCTCTGCAAATGGGTGGTGTTGTGTTCCTGTCTTGCTAGTTGTTTGGCATAGGGTGTCCAGCACTTTAGCTTACTGGTCGTTGAGTGGAGCTGGGTCTTAGCATTGAGATGGAGATCTCTGAGAGAACTTTCTCCGTTTTGTATTGTGTGGGGTCAGGAGATCTCTGATCGACCAATGTCCTGAATTTGGCTCTCCTACCTCAGAGGCTCAGGCCTGATACCTAGCCGGAGCACCGAGACCCTTGTCAACCACATGGCTCAGAAGAAAAGGGAGAAAGAAAGAGAGAAAAGAGAGAAGGGGGGGGGAGGGAGGGAGGGAGGAAGGAAGAAAGAAAAAGAAAAGAAAGAAAGAAAGGAAGGAGAGAAAGAAAGAGAAAGAAAGAAAAGACAGAATAAAATAAAGTTATTAAAATAAAAAAGTAATATGAAAGAAAGAGAGCAACCAAACCAAAAAAGAAATCCACTAATGATAACAAGTGCTAAAAACTATACTTAAAAAAAAAAAAAATATATATATATATATATATATAAAAGGAAAAGAACAACCAAATCAATAAAAAATCTACGAGTAATAATAAGCTGTAAATACTAAACTAAGATAAACATCAAACCAAAAACAAGTTAGATGCAGAAAGCAAAGCCCAAGTCTACATTTGCTCCCCAAGTCCTCTGCCTCAATTTTGGGATTATTTGTTGTCTATTCAGGTATTCCACAGATTCAGGGTACATCAATTTGTGGAGATTTAATACACTGCTCCTGAGGCTGCATGCGGAAATTTGCATTTCTCTTCTTTGTTCGCACAGCTCCTGTGGTTCAGCTTTAGATTTGGCTCCGCCTCTGTGTGTAGGTCACCTGAGGGTGTCTGTTCCCCTCCCAGACAGGAGGGGGTTAAAGTAGCAGCTGATTATGGGGCACTGGCTCACTCCGGCCAGGGGGAGATAGGGATATAGAATGCCAGGCGAGCCTGTGGTGGCAGAAGCTGGCTTGACGTTGCACCAGCCTGAGACGTGGTGTGTTTTCTCCCAGGGAAGTTGTCCCTGCATCACTGGACCCTGGCAGTTGTGGGCTTCATAGGCTCCCGGGAGGGGAGGTGTGGATAGTGACCTGTGCTTGCATATAGGCTTCTTGGTGGCTGCAGCAGCTGCCTTAGCATCTCATGCCCGTCTCTGGTGTCTGCGCTGATAGCTGCGGCTCTCACCTGTCTCTGGAGCTTGTTTAGGTGGTGCTCTGAATCCCCTCTCCTCACACACCCCAAAATAATTGTCTCTTGCCTCTTAGGCAGGTCCAGACTTTTTCCCAGACTCCCTTCTGGCTAGCTGTGGCGCACTAACCCCCTCAGGCTGAGTTTACGCAGCCAACCTCAGTCCTTTCCCTAGGATCTGACCTCCAAAGCCCAAGTCTCAGCTCGCAGCCCCGCCTGCCCCGGTGGGTGAGCGGACAAGCCTCTCGGGCTGGTGAGTGCTGTTTGGCACGCATCCTCTGTTTGGGAATCTCTCCGCTTTGACCTCCGCACCCCTATTGCTGCGCTCTCCTCCATGGCTCCAAAGCTTCCCCCCCACCCACCTGCTGTCTCCGCCAGTGAAGGGGCTTCCTAGTGTGTGGAAACTTTCCCTCCTTCACAGCTCCCTCCCAGTAGTGCAGGTCCCGTCCCCATTCTTTTGTCTCTGTTTATTCTTTTTTCTTTTGCGCTACCCAGGTATGTGGGCAGTTTCTTGCATTTTGGGAAGTCTGAGGTCTTCTGCCAGCATTCAGTAGGTGTTCTGTAGGAGCTGTTCCTCATGTACATGTATTTTTGATGTATTTGTGGGGAGAAAGGTGATCTCCACATCTTACTCCTCCACCATCTTGAAGCTATTGCATTGTGAATTTTTTTTTTCCTCTAAGTGTAGTTTTCAGATAAATCCCTGTGCCCATGGCAGGATAGCGCTACAATCCATTGCACTATGAGTGTTGCCTCACTGGCAACACTTAACAAAGTCAGGTTTTTTTTAAAAGATACTTTTAATCATGGCTTGTAATAGAGCATAAAGTACCCTTTCCCTCATGTTGATTAATTGTATTAAAACCGTTCCTTTTTCAGTTTCTTGGTTTAGCCAAAACATAATTAAACTCACATGTGTTATTAAATATAAAACTCCAGCTTTCTGCCTCAGGAAGAGAGTGATAAAAAATAAACCACATTTTAGTTTAATTCATTTAAGAAAGCTTGGGACTTCCCTGGTGGCACAGTGGTTAAGAACCCTCCTATCAATGCAGGGGACACGGGTTCGAGCCCTGGTCCAGGAAGACCCCACGTGCCATGGAGCAACTAAGCCCGTGTGCCACAACTACTGAGCCTGCGCTCTAGAGCCCGTGAGCCACAACTACTGAGCCCACATGCCACAACTACTGAAGCCTGTGCACCCAGAGCCCATGCTACACAACAAAGACAAGTCACTGCAATGAGAAGCCCACCCACCACAACGAAGAGTAGCCCCCGCTTGCCGCAACTAGACAAAGCCCGTGCACAGCAATGAAGCCCCAACACAGAAAAAAATATATAAATTATTTTTTTAAGTCCTTATCTTAAAAAAAAAAAAAAAAGAAAGAAAGAAAGCTTGTGCTCATTCTTCCAAAGCAGCCAATAACCAGATCATGTAGTTGCAAACATAATACAGTGGCACATCTGAAAGCCATAATAGAGCCCCTGGTTCAATTTCTGTGCTAGGCGGACAGACACTGTTGGGAGAACCCATTGTATGCAATATATTGAGAGTCTTGCTAGATTTCCACTTGCCTTGGCTACCTAGATCACTGGATAATATTTAGAATACGAGATAATCTTTAGAATGTGTTACCTATGTTTTTAAAAGTGGCCAACCTGATTCTCCTAAACATGCTACTTTGGCGTCTTTGCAAAAAGGATTTCTATTGTATTTAGTTTGGACATAATTATCCACTGTCTTCTGGCATATTGCATTTTTAAAATAATATCTTCTTATTTATGCATTGTAGAATCAATGTTAGATTATTTGAATATCAGCAGTGTACTAGCTCCCACACTTCTTTATCTACCTTTTTGTTTGTTTAACTTCTTTAAATAATCAGCTGAGATGATTCATTGTGATTCAGCATAAAGAACAGAAAATGTAGGATAATAAAGGACTGCTGTTTCCCCTGACTGTAATCATATTGGCAATTTCTTTTCTTCTCTTTAGTGTGCCACAAGATATTTTCAAGATGACATTAAGTAACATTCATTTTTCCCCCAAAATAATCTTCTATTCTGCTTTTAACCACTGTGTTATGCAGAACATAAATCATCCTTTTTCTTGTCACTATAAATCAGTGAAATCTAAGCTGTGATTGTGCAATTGTTAGCACCTTTAAAACTGTGATAAGCTCATCCATAGTTGAGGTACTGTGAAATACTATTAAAGTAAAAGGCTATGTCTGTCTGATATAAAAATATAGTTTTAGAGTATGACCAGTACATTTCACTCTTAATTTAAAATGAAATTGAGTGGGTTTTTAAAAATACAGCCACAGAAGAAAAACAAAGGATAGAAATAAACTAAAACATTTTGAAGTATAAACCTCTGAAGAGAGGCCACAGTAGTAGGCAGTAAAATCATTATTTAAAATAAGACAGTTATAAATTTGTTCAGGAGATTGTAGAACAGTCATAAAACACACAGGTTTCTGCCAAGCAGAAACTCAGCAAGATATGAAGTGCTTCAGGTTGAGGTAGTTTGTGCCAGTCCCAGACACTAGCAGGTTAGAACATGTGTAGGTTCAAGGGGTGTAGTCAGCACTGTAGTTACTGATCATACCCAGAAGCCTCAGAGGGCTTGTGGATAGGATGTGTGTTAAATAACTTTGAGCTTCTGATCTGTTGGAGGGTGTTTTAGGATCCTATATCAAGGGTCCTCAAAAAGAACATGTTTTCTGAGAAGCACCTTGTCATTTTAGGGGTTACTCCCCAAAGCCCCAGGTAATCTGCTAAGTGCCTTACATTCACTGTGACATTGCTCTAACACCATGAGCTGAGTTGAGTATTAAGATCAATATAGAGATTAAGAAATGGGCTCAGAGAGAGTCTGAGTCTTACTTGGTTGTATACGTTTAAGTGGTAGATTTAGGGCTTGAATATAGGTCCATCAGATTCCAAGACCCCTGCCCTTCATGCTACCCCACCCTGCCTTCTGACTGGGGAGAACAGTGCAGGGTGGAGGTTGGCTAGAAGGCAGGAGATTCCCTGATTAGCAGGGATCTGTTTCCTCTAGTACATTTTAGAGCCTCTTCTGAACTGGCTTGCTTAGATCTCAATATCCACTGACTGGTAATTCCTCCTTCCTTCCCTCCCTCCTCCCTCCCTAACTCCTTCCTTCTTCCTCTTCACTTAATATTATTACTGCTTTTAATACCCAGCTCTGTCCTCTCTGTAGCAAGCTAGAAAAATGGAAGGGTTTAAGCTGGATGTGGATTCATCCTCTAGAAGGGTGAGCGAGGACTGAGGGAAAGGAAGGGAAGACTAATCAATATTGTTTCCAGATGGAATACCCTACCTCAACTGCTTTAATATAGATAAGTTACAGAACTTTTAAGAGTTCCATTAGAGATGCCCTTGATTTCTGCGTAGTTCCATGATCTCTTAAGTTTCACTTCTTCCCTGGGGTCTAATTAGAATATTGGTATATACAATGATCTGTTCCTTCATCCTCATGAGCATTTATTTCACTTCATACTTATTTATTCCCTGGTTTTGGGCTATTTCTAACTAGATTAGGAATTTATTAAGACTGGAGATTTAATCTTTTATGTCTTTTTACAGAATGAGTACTTATCGAACAACACACAAAACAGGACTCGATAAATACTTATGGAGAATACATTTGTATTTTCCATAGAGATGGAGAAAAAAAGGCAAACTGTTGCCATTTGAAATTTAGAAGTACATTTCAATTGTCTCTTGAATAATATCAAGATAATTTCAGTAGGTAGTCTCAATAATTTGGTATTATATTAAGGTTGCTATTCAATATTTATCACAAATCATTATGTTCTGCTATGCTATAAAAACTTACTAATGGTTGGCTTTTCACCACGAACAAAGATATAAAAGGATCATTTTAAAGGTAGGCTGTCTAATTCTTTTTTTTAAATTGAAGTACAGTTGATTTACAATGTTGTGTTAATTACTGCTGTACAGCACAGTGACTCAAGTTATACATATATATATACATTCTTTTTCATATTCTTTTCCATTATGGTTTATCACAGGATATTGAATATAGTTCCCTGTGCTATACAGAAGGACATTGTTGTTTATCCATTCTATATACACCAGTTTGCATCTGCTAATCCCAAACTCTGAATCCAACCCTCTCACACACCCCTCCCCGCTGGCAACCACCAGTCTATTCTCTATGCCCGTGATCCTGTTTCTGATTCATAGATAGGTTCATTTGTGTCATATTTTAGATTCCACATATAAGTGATATCATATGGTATTTGTCTTTCTCTTTCTGATTTACTTCACTTAATATGATAATCTCTAGTTGTATCCATGTTGCTGCAAATGGAATTATTTCATTTTTTATAGCTGAGTAGTATTCCATTGTATATATGTACCACTTATTTATCCATTCATCTGTCGATGGACATTTAGGTTGTTTCAGTGTCTCAGCTATTGTGAATAGTGCTGCTATGAAAATAGGGGTGCATGTATTTTTTTTGAATTATAGTTTTGTCTGGGTATATGCCCTGGAGTGGGATTGCTGGATCATATGGTAATTCTATTTTTAGTTTTCTGAGGAACTGACATAATGTTTTCCACAGTGGATGCACCAAGTTACATTCCCACCAACAGTGCAATAGTGTTCCCTTTTCTCCACACTCTCTCCAGCATTTATTTGTAGACATGTTAATGTTGGCCATTCTGACCAGTGTGAGGTGATACCTCATTGTAGTTTTGATTTACATTTCTCTAATGATTAGCGATGATGGGCATCTTTTCATGTGCCTATTGACCATCTGTATTTCTTCTTTGGAGAAATGTCTCTTTAGGTCTACTGCCCATTTTTTGGTTGGGCTGGGGTTTTTGGTTGTTGTTGAGTTGTCTGAGCTGTTTGTGTAATTTGGAAATTAAGCCCTTGTAAGTCGCATTGTTTGCAGATATTTTCTCCCATTCTGTAGGATGTCTTTTCATTTTGTTTATGGTTTCCTTTGCTGTGCAAAAGTTTGTAAGTTTGATTAGGTCCCATTTGTTCATTTTTGTTTTTATTTTTATTGCATTGGGAGACTGACCTAAGAAAATATTGGTACAATTTATGTCAGAGAATGTTTTGCCTCTGTCCTCTTCTAGGAGCTTTATGGTGTCGTGTCTTATGTACATAAGTCCTTAAGTCATTTTGAGTTTATTTTTTTCTTTGGTGAGAGGGGTGTGTTCTAACTTCATTGATTTACACGTAGCTGTCAAACTTTCCCAACACCACTTGCTGAAGGGACTGTCTTTTTTCCATTGTATATTGTTGCCTGCTTTGTCAAAGACTAGTTGACCATAGGTGTATGGGTTTGTTTCTGGGCTCTGTATTCTGTTCCATTGATCCGTATATCTGTTTTTGTGCCAATACCATGCTGTTTTGATTACTCTAGCCTTGTACTATTGTCTGAAGTCTGGGAGAGTTATGCCTCCTGCTTTGTTCTTTTTTTTTCAGCACTGCTTGGCAATTCTGGCTCTTTTATGGTTCCTTATGAATTTTAGGAGTATTTGTTCTAGTTCTCTGAAAAATATCATGGGTAATTTGATAGAGAATGTGTTAAATCTGTAGAATGCTTTGGGTAGTATGGCCATTTTAACAATATTAATTCTTCCAATCCAAGTGCATGGGATTTCTTTCCACTTCTTTGAATCATCTTCAGTTTCCTTTTTTAATGTTTTATAGTTTGCAGCATATAATTCTTTCACCTCCTTGGTGAGGCTTATTCCTAAGTATTTTATTTTGGGTCTTGCAATTTTAAAAGGTATTTTTTTACATCCCCTTTCTAATATTTCATTGTTGGTGTAAAGAAATGCAACCAATTTCTGTATGTTAATCTTGTATCCTGCTACCTTGCTGAATTTGTTTATCAGTTCCAGTAGTTTTTGTGTAGAGTCTTTAGGGTTTTCTATATATAGTATCATATCATCTGCATATAGTGACAATTTTACCTCTTCTCTTTGCTTCCTTTTTCTTTTTCTTGTCTGATTGTAGTGGCTAGGACTTCCAACACTATGTTGAATAGAAGAGGTGAAAGTGGGCATCCTTGTCTTGTTCCAAATTTTAGTGGGAAGGCTTTGAGCTTTTCACCATTGAGTATCATATTGGCTATGGGTTTGTCATAAATAGCTTTTACTATCTTGAAATACATTCCCTCTATACCCACTTTGGTAAGAGTTTACCATCCTTGTGAAGTTGTGATGAATCCCACTTGGTCTTGGTATATGATCTTTTTTATGTGTTGTTTGATCTGGTTTGCTAATATTTTGTTAAGCATTTTTGCCTGTATATTCATTAAAGATAATGGCCTGCAATTTTCATTTTTGGTGGTGTCTTTGTCTGGTTTTGGAATCAGGGTGATGGTGGTTTCCTAGAATGACTTGGGAGTGTTCCATCCTTTCCACTCTTTTGGAAGAGTTTAAGAAGGATCAGTATAAGTTCTTCTTTGGATGTTGGGTAGAATTTGTCTATGAAGCCATCTGTTGCTGGACTTTTGTATGTAGGGAGTTTTTAAATTATAGATTCTATTTCACGTCTAGTGATTAGTCTGTTCAAATTATCTATTTCTTCTTGACTCGGTTTTTGTGGGCTGCATGCTTCAAGAAATTTGTCCATTTCCTCTAGGTTGTCAAATTTGTTGACATATAATTGTTCATAGTATTCCCTTATGGTTATTTGTATTTCTGCAATATCACTTGTTATGTCTCCTTTTTCATTTCTTATGTTGTTTGTTTGGGTCCTCTCTCTTTTTTTTTTTTGGTGAGCCAGGCCAGAGGTTGTCAATCTTGTTTATCCTTACAAAGAAGCAGCTCTTGGTTTTATTGATTTTTTTAAATTATTTTTTAAATCTCTATTTATTTCCTCTCTGATCTTTATTATTTCCTTCTTTCTGCTGACTTTAGGTTTTGTTTGTTCTTCTTTTTCTAATTCTTTTAAGTGGTAGGTTAGGTTTTGTGAGATTTTTCTTGTTTTTAGAGGAAGGCCTATATCACTATAAACTTCCAAGAATGCTTTTTATGCATCTCATAGATTTTGTATGGTTGAGTTTTCATTGTTTTTTTAACAACTTTATTGGAGTATAAATGCTTTACAATGGTGTGTTACTTTCTACTTTATAACAAAGTGAATCAGTTATACATATACATATGTCCGCATATCTCTTCCCTCTTGCATCTGCCTCACTCACACCCTCCCTATCCCACCCCTCTAGGTGGTCACAAAGCACCGAGCTGATCTCCCTGTGCTATGCAATTGCTTCCCACTAGCTATCTGTTTTACATTTCGTAGTGTACATATGTCCATGCCACTCTCTCACTTTGTCCCAGCTTACACTTAACCTTCCCCGTATCCTCAAGTCCATTCTCTAGTAGGTCTGCACCTTTATTCGCATCTTGCCCATGGTTCTTCATGACCATTTTTTTTTTTTAAGATTCCATATATATGTGTTAGCATGCGGTATTTGTTTTTCTCTTTCTGCCTTACTTCACTCTGCATGACAGTCTCTATGTCCATCCACCTCACTACAAATAACTCAGTTTCATTCCTTTTTATAGCTAAGTATTATTCCATTGAATATATGTGCCACATCTTCTTTATCCATTCAAATGTTGATGGACACTTCGGTTGCTTGCATGTCCTGGCTATCGTAAATAGAGCTGCAATGAATATTTTGGTACATGACTCTTTTTGAATTATGGTTTTCTCAGGGTATGTGCCCAGTAGTGGGATTGCTGGGTCATATGATAATTCCATTTTTAGTTTTTTAAGAAACGTCCATACTGTTCTCCATAGTGGCTGTATCAATTTACATTCACACCAACAGTGCAAGAGGGTTCCCTTTTCTCCACACCCTCTCCAGCATTTTATGTTTCTAGATATTTTGATGATGTTCGTGCTGACCGGTGTGAGACGATATCTCATTGTAGTTTTGATTTGCATTTCTCTAATGATTACTGATGTTGAGCATTCTTTCATGTGTTTGTTGGCAATCTGTATATCTTCTTTGGAGAAATGTCTATTTAGGTCTTCTGTCCATTTTTGGATTGGGTTGTTTAATTTTTTGATACTGAGCTGCATGAGCTGCTTGTAAATTTTGGAGATTAATCCTTTGTCAGTTGCTTCATTTGCAAATATTTTCTCCCATTCTGAGGGTTGTCTTTTGGTCTTGTTTATGGTTTCCTTTCTTGTGCAAAAGCTTTGAAGTTTCATTAGGTCCCATTTGTTTATTTTTGTTTTTATTTCTATTTCTCTGGGAGGTGGGTCAAAAAGGATGTTGCTGTGATTTATGTCAAAGAGTGTTCTGCCTATGTTTTCCTCTAAGAGTTTGATATTTTCTGGCCTTACATTTAGGTCTTTAATCCATTTTGAGCTTATTTTTGTGTATGGTGTTAGAGAGTGTTCTAATTTCATTCTTTTACATGTAGCTGTCCAATTTTCCAAGCACCACTTACTGAAGAGGCTGTCTTTTCTCCACTGTATATTGTTGCCTCCTTTATCAAAGATAAGGTGACCATATGTGGGTGGGTTTATCTCTGGGCTTTCTATCCTGTTCCATTGATCTATATTTCGGTTTCTATTCCAGTACCATACTGTTTTGATTACTGTAGGTTTGAGTATAGTCTGAAGTCAGGGAGCCTGATTCCTCCAGCATGGTTTTTCTTTCTCAAGGTTGCTTTGGCTATTCGAGGTCTTTTGTGTTTCCATACAAATTGTGAAATTTTGTGTTCTACTTCTGTAAAAAATACCAGTGGTAGTTTGATAGGGATTGCATTGAATTTGTGATTGCTTTGGATAGTAGAGTCATTTTCACAATGTTGATTCTTCCAATCCAAGAACATGGTATATCTCTCCATCTATTTGTATCATTAATTTCTTATATCAGTGTCTTATAATTGTCTTCATACAGGTTTTTGTCTCTTTAGGTAGGTTTATACCTAGATATTTTATTCTATTTGTTGCAACGGTAAATAGGAGTGTTTTTAAATTTCACTTTCAGATTTCTCATCACTAGTATATTGGAATGCAAGAGATTTCTGTGCATTAATTTTGTTTCCTGCTACTTTACCAAATTCATTGATTAGCTCTAGGAGTTTTCTGGTAGCATCTTTAGGATTCTCTATGTATAGTATCATGTCATCTAAAAATACTGACAGCTTTACTTCTTCTTTTCCAATTTGGAATCCTTTTATTTCTTTTTCTTCTCTGGTTGCTGTGGCTAAAACTTCCAAAACTATGTTGAATAAGAGTGGTGAGAGTGGGCAACCTTGTGTTGTTCCTGATCTTAGTGGAAATGGTTTCAGTTTTTCACCATTGAGGACAATGTTGGCTGTGGGTTTGTCATATATAGCCTTTATTATGTTGAGGAAAGTTCCCTCTATGCCTACTTTCTGGAGGGTTTTTAACATAAATGGGTATTGAATTTTGTCAAAAGCTTTCTCTGCATCTATTGAGATGATCATATGGTTTTTCTCCTTCGATTTGTTAATATGGTGTATCATGTTGATTGATTTGCATATATTGAAGAATCCTTACATTCCTGGGATAAGCCCCACTTGATCATGGTGTATGATCCTTTTAATGTGCTGTTGGATTCTGTTTGCTAGCATTTTGTTGAGGATGTTTGCATCTATGTTCATCAGTTATTTTGGCCTGTAGTTTTTCTTTGTGACATCTTTGTCTGCTTTTGGTATAAGGGTGATGGTGGCCTCGTAGAATGAGTTTGAGAGTGTTCCTCCCTCTGCTACATTTTGGAAGAGTTTGAGGAGGATAGGTGTTAGCTCTTCTCTAAATGTTTGGTAGAATTCGCCTGTGAAGCCATCTTGTCCTGGGCTTTTGTTTGTTGGAAGATTTTTAATCACAGTTTCAATTTCACTGCTTGTGATTGGTCTGTTCATATTTTCTATTTTTTCCTGGTTCAGTCTCAGAAGGTTGTGAATTTCTAAGACTTTGTCCATTTATTCCAAGTTGTCCATTTTATTGGCATATAGTTGTTTGTAGTAATCTCTCATGATCCTTTGTAGTTCTGCAGTGACAGTTGTTATTTCTCCTTTTTCATTTCTAATTCTATTTATTTGAGTCTTCTCCCTTTTTTTCTTCATAAGTCTGGCTAATGTTTTATCAATTTTGTTTATCTTCTCAAAGAACCAGCTTTTAGTTTTATTGATCCTAGCTATCATTTCCTTCATTTCTTTTTCATTTATTTCTGATCTGATCTTTATGATTTCTTTCCTTCTGCTAACTTTGGGGTTTTTTGTTCTTCTTTCTCTAACTGCTTTTGGTGTAAGGTTAGGTTGTTTATTTGAGATATTTCTTGTTTTTTAAGGTAGGATTGTATTCCTATAAACTTACCTCTTAGAACTGCTTTTGCTGCAACCCATAGGTTTTGGGTCATCGTGTATTCATTTTCATTTTCATTTTTTTCTAGGTATTTTTTGATTTCCTCTTTGATTTATTCAGTGATTTCTTGGTTATTAATTAGTGTGTGGTTTAGCCTCCATGTGTTTGTATTTCTTACAGATATTTTTCCTGTAAATGATATCTAGTCTCATAGCATTGTGGTCGGAAAATATATTTGATATGATTTCAATTTTCTTAAATTTACCAAGGCTTTATTTGTGACCCAAGATATGATCTATCCTAGAGAATGTTCCATGAGCTCTTGAGAAGAATGTGTATTCTGTTGTTTTTGGATGGAATGTCCTATAAATATCAATTAAGTCCATCTTGTTTAATGTATCATTTAAAGCTTGTGTTTCCTTATTTATTTTCATTTTGGATGATCTGTCCATTGGTGAGAGTGGGGTGTTAAAGTCCCCTACTATTATTGTGTTACTGTCGATTTCCCCTTTTATGGCTGTTAGTATCTGCTTTATGTATTGAGGTGCTCCTATGTTGGGTGCATAAATATTTATAATTGTTATATCTTCTTCTTGGATTGATCCCTTGATCATTATGTAATGTCCTTTGTCTCTTGTAATAGTCTTTGTGTTAAAGTCTATTTTTTCTGATATGAGAATTGCTACTCCTGCTTTCTTCTGATTTTCATTTGCATGGAATATCTTTTTGCATCCCCTCACTTTCAGTCTGTATGTGTCCCTAGGTCTGAAGTGGATCTCTCGTAGACAGCGTATATACGGGTCTTGTTTTTGTATCCATTCAGCCAATATATATATCTTATGATGGGAGCATTTAATCCATTTACATTTAAGGTAATTAGCGATATGTACGTTCCTATTTCCATTTTCTTGTTTTGGGTTTATTTTTGTAGGTCTTTCCCTTCTCTTCTGTTTTCTGCCTAGAGAAGTTCCTTTAGCATTTGTTGTAAATCTGGTTTGGTGGTGCTGAATTCTCTTAGCTTTTGCTTGTCTGTAAAGCTTTTGATTTCTCCATCAGATCTGAATGAGATCCTTGGCTGGGTAGAGTAATGTTGGTTGTAGGTTTTACTCCTTCATCACTTTAAATATGTGCTGCCACTCCATTCTGGCTTGCAGTTTCTGCTGAAAGATCAGCTGTTAACCTTATCAGTATTCCCTTATGTGTTATTTTTCCCTTGCTTCTTTTAATATTTGTTCTTTGTATTTAATTTTTGATAGTTTGATTAATATGTGTCTTGTCCTTGAATTTATCCTGTACGGGACTCTCTGTGCTTCCTGGACTTAACTATTTCCTTTCCCATATTAGGGAAGTTTTCAACTATAATCTCTTCAAATATTTTCTCAGTCCCTTCTTTTTCTTTTCTTCTTCTGGGACCCCTATAATTCGAATGTTGGTGCATTTAATGTTGTCCCAGTGGTCTCTGAGGCTGTCCTCAATTCTTTTAATTCTTTGTTCCTTATTCTGCTCTGCAGTAGTTATTTCCACTATTTTATCTTCCAGGTCACTTATCCGTTATTCTGCCTCAGTTATTCTGCTATTGATCCCTTCTAGAGAATATTTAATTTCATTAATTGTATTGTTCATCACTGTGTTTTTGCTCTTTAGTTCTTCTAGGTCCTTTTTAAACGTTTCTTGTATTTTCTCCATTCTAGTTCCAAGATTTTGGATCATCTTTACTATCATTATTCTGAATTCTTTTTCAGGTAGACTGCCTATTTCCTCTTCATTTGTTAAGTCTGGTGGGTCTTTGCCTTGCTCCTTCATCTGCTGTGTGTTTCTCTGTCTTCTCATTTTGCTTATCTTACTGTGTTTGGGGTCTCCTTTTCACAGGCTGCAGGCTCTTAGTTCCCATTGTTTTTGGTGTCTGTCCCCAGTGGCTAAGGTTGGTTCAGTGGGTTGTGTAGGCTTCCTGGTGGAGGGGACTAGTACCTGTGTTCTGGTGGATGAAGCTGGATCTTTTCTTTCTGGTGGGCAGGACTGCATCTGGTGGTGTGTTTTAAGGTGTCTGTGGCCTTATTATGATTTTAGGCAGCCTCTGTACTAATGGATAGGCTTGTGTTCCTGTCTTGCTAGTTGTTTGGAATAGGGTGTCCAGCACTGTAGTTTGCTGGTCGTTGAGTGGAGCTGTGTCTACACTTTGAGATGGAGATCTCTGGGAGATTTTTGCCGTTTGATATTACATGGAGCTGGGAGGTCTCTTGTGGTCCAGTGTCCTGAACTTGGCTCTTGCAACCAGAGGCACAGCCCTGACACCTGGTTGGAGCACCAAGAGCCTGTCCTCCACACACCTAGAATAAAAGGGAGGAAAAAGAAAGAAGGAAAGAAGAAGATAAAATAAAATAAAGTAAAATAAAGTTATTAAAATAAAAAGTAAAAAATAATTAAGAAAAATGTTTTTTAAAATAATTAAAAGAAGAACAGACAGAACCCTAGGACAAATGGTAAAAGCAAAGCTATACAGACAAAATTACACACAGAAGCATACATATACACACTTAGAAAAAGAGAAAAAGGGGGAAAAAATGTATATATATCATTGCTCCCAAAGTCCACCTCCTCAATATGGGATGATTCATTGTCTATTCAGGTACTCTACAGATGCAGGGTACATCAAGTTGATTGTGGAGATTTAATACGCTGCTCCTGAGGCTGCTGGGAGAGATTTCCCTTTCTCCTCTTTGTTCGCACAGCTCCCAGCGTTCAGCTTTGGATTTGGACCTGCCTCTGCATGTAGGTCACCTGCGGGTGTCTGTTCTTCACTCTAACAAGATGGGGTTAAGGAAGCAGCTGATTCAGGGTCTCTGGCTCACTCAGGCCGGGGGGAGGGAGGGGTACGGATGCGGGGTGATCATGCGGTGGTAGAGACCGGCGTGACGTTACACCAGCCTGAGCCGCACCATGTGTTCTCCCAGGGAAGTTGTCCCTGAATCACAGGACCCTGACAGTGGCGGGCTGCACAGGCTCCCAGGAGGGGAGTTGTGGATAGTGACCTGTGCTTGCACACAGGCTTCTTGGTGGCTGCAGCGGCAGCCTTAGCATCTCATGCCCATCTCTGGGGTCCGCTCTGATAGTCGTGGCTCGCGCCCGTCTCTGGAGCTCCTTTAAGCAGCGCTCTTTATCCCCTCTCCTTGTGCACCTGGAAACAAAGAGGCAAGGAGAAGTCTCTTGCCTCTTTGGCAGCTCCAGACTTTTTCCCAGACTCCCTCCCAGCTAGCTGTGGTGCACTAGCCCCCTTCAGGATGTGTTCGCACAGCCAACCCCAGTCCTCTCCCTGGGATCCGACCTCTGAAGCCCGAGCCTCAGCTCCCATCCCCCGCCCGCCCCAGTGGATGAGCAGACAAGCCTCTCGGGCTGGTGAGCGCTGGTGGGAATCTCAGCTTTGCCCTCTGAACCCCCATTGTTGTGCTCTCCTCTACGGCTCCGAAGCTTCCCCCCTCCGCCATCCGCAGTCTCCACCCACGAACGGGCTTCCTAGTGTGTGGAAACCTTTCCTCCTTCACAGCTCCCTCCCACTGGTGCAGGTTCCATCCCTATTCCTTTGTCTCTATATTTTCTTTTTTCTTTTGCCCTACCCAGGTACATGGGGAGTTTCTTGCGTTTTTGGAGGTCTGAGGTCTTCTGCCAGTGTTCAGTTGGTGTTCTTTAGGAGTTGTTCCACATGTAGATGTATTTCTGATGTATTTGTGGGGACGAAGGTGATCTCCACATCTCACTCTTCTGCCATCTTGAAGCTCCTCCCCTCATTGTCTTTTGTCTCAAGGTATTTTTAGATTTCCTCTTTGAGTTCATCATTGACCTTTTTTTAATTTTTTTTGTAGCATGTTATTTAGTCTCCATGTAATAGTTTTCTTGTTTCTTTTTCTGTGGTTAATTTCTAGTTTCATGCTGTTGTGGTCAGAAAAGATGCTTGAGATAATTTCTATACTTTTAAATTTGTTGAGGCTTATTTGGTTCCCTAGTATGTGGTCAGTCCTAGAAAATGTTCCATGTGTACTTGAAAAGAATGTGTATTCTGGGGTTTTCTTTGCATGTAATGTCCTGAAAATATCAATTACATCTATCTGTTCTGCTGTATCATTTAGGATCTTTGTTGCCTTCTTGATTCTCTGTCTGCAACTATTATTGTATTCCTGTCAATTCCTCCCTTTATGTCTGTTAGTATTTTATGTATTTGGGTGCTCCTATATTAGGTGCATATATATTGACAAGTGTAAAATTCTCTTCTTGTATTGATGCTTTTATTATTATATAGTGTCCTTTATCTTTCTTTACGGCCTTTGTTTTAAAGTCTATTTTGTCTGATGTGAGTATTGCGACCCCCACTTTCTTGTTATTTCCGTTTGCATGAAATATCTTTTTCCACACGCTGACTTTCAATTTATGTGTCTCCTTTGCCCTAAAGTGGGTCTCTTGTAGGCATCATACAGTAGGCTCTTATTCTTTTATCCAGTCTGCCACTCTGTGTCTTTTGATTGGAACATTTAGTCCATTGACATTTAAGGTAATTATTGATAGTTATGTACCTATTGTCATTTTAAACCTTGTTTTCCCATTGATTTTATATTTCTTCTTTGTCCTTTTCTTTTTCCTTTTGTGGTTTGATGATTTTCTTTTTTATTATACTTAAATTCTCTTCCTTTTGGTTTTAGCCAATCTGTTGTATGTTTTTGATTTGTGGTTGCCCTGTTTTTCAAGTATGTTATCCCCTTCCTTTATCTACTTGCCTTAGACAAGTAGTCATACTGGCTCAAACACATTCTAGGAAAAAACATCTACATATTCTTACTCTCCTCCCCCACATTTTATGATTTTGTTGTCCTCTTTTACATCTTCAGGTTAATCTTTTTTGCTTTTCATTGTTGTTATCATCACTTTCACAGAGAATTTTTAAATTTTTTTTTAATCTGTGTACTGGCATATTTAAGTGATTTATTTTCCAGTTGTAATTTTCTCTTTCCTATAGATTCTTACTTCTTTTGTATTTAGAGAAGACCTTTCAATATTTCCTTTAGGATAGGTTTAGTATTGCTGTATTGTTTTAGTTTTTACTTGTCTGAGAAATTCTTTCTCTCTCCCTCTATTCAAAATGATAATCTTGCTGGATAGACGATACTAGGTTGCAGAGTTTTCCCTTTTAGGACTTTGAATATATCTTACCATTCCCTTCTGGCCTGCAACATTTCTGAGGAGAAATCAGCTGACAGCCTTATGGGGTTCCCTTGTAATTAACTCTTTGTTTTGCTCTTGCTCCCTTTAGAATCCTCTCTTTATATTTAACTTTTGCCATTTTTAATATAATATGTCTTGGTGTAGGTCTGTTTGGGTTTATCTTGCTTGGGATTCTCTGTGCTTCCTGTACTTGGATATCTGTTTCCTTCTTTAGGTTTGGGGAGTTTTCAACCATAATTTCTTTAAATACATTGTCAATCCCCTTTTCTCTTTCTTCCCCTTCTGGAATCCCTATTTTGTTTGTTTGGCATGCTTTATATTATCCTATAGGTCTCTTACATTGCTTTCTCTTTTTTTCTTTAATTTGGCTTTCTGTCTTCTGTACTGATTGAGTGATTTCCATTATTCTATCTTCCAGGTCACTTTTTTGTTCTGCATTATTCATTCTGCTATTCATTGCCTTTAGCTCAGCTTTCATCTCTGCAAATGAGTTTTCTAATTTTTCTTGGTTCCTCTTTATAATTTCTAGCTCCTTTTTACAATACTCTGTATTTTTGTCTAGGCTTTCTTAATTCCTTCAGTATTTTCATTGTCTCCTTTTTGAAATTGGTGTCTATTAGACTGAAGAGTTCTGTTTCATTTGTTCTTTCAGAGGAATACTCTTGGTCTTTTAACTGGGCGTGGTTCCTCTGTTTCTTCATTTTACTTGTATTTCTCTTACTCTGTGAGTTTAGGAGAAACAATTATCTACTGTGGTCTTGAAGGGCTATTTACATTTGGGGGCACCCCTGTGTAGCTTGTGTGGGTTTAGTATATTTGGTGTGAAGACTGTTTTTAATATGGATACATGTCGCCTTTTTCCTCAGCATGTACTGGTCATTATCCCCTTGATAGGGGTGTGCAGATGTGGTGACTGGTGCCTGGTCTTGGGATTCTCAGTGGTGGTGGTTCAGGCATGCCCCTGGAGCACACGATGGGAGTGGAGGCAGCTTGCAACCACTCCTGGTGTCTGCAAGGTTGGCAGCAGTGGCTCATGAACATTCCTGGGGTCTGAGGGGGAGGCGCAGGGGCCCACGACCACTCCTCGTGTTCGGGCAAGGGGCAGTGGCATCTCACGACAGCCCCTGAAGCCCATGCAGGCAGTGTCCTGCCCTCTGCGAGCATGTGCACAGGGGAAAAGGCTACAATCTGTGCCCAGCTCCTCCCCTCGCGCACCCCCCAAACAATGATGACTGGTCTCTAAGCAGCCCAGGCTTCCTCTGAGTACACCCCCAACCACAGTTGCACTAGATTCCAGCCCCCTTAGTCTATCTCCACACAACCAACCCCAGTCCTCTCCCCAGTTCTGATCCCTGAAGCCCAAGTTCCAGCCCCCAGCCCCCACCAGCACTGGTGGACATGCATCAGGCTGGGGAGTGCAGGGTGGCAGCAATGACCACCTGTGCAGTTCTCCCTCAGCTCTGGCTACCACAAACCAACTGCTATGCTCTCCTCTGAGGCTCTAAAGCTCACCTTCTGTCCCGGCTGATCTCCCTGCTAGTGAGGAAACTTCCCCTGGTGCAGAAACCTTTCCTCTTTCACACCTCCCTCCCAGGGGCTCAAGTCCTGACCCAATTCCTTTTTCACTTTCCTTTTTTTCTTTTTTCCTACCCAGTTACATGGAGATTTTCTTGATCTTTCAGCAGTCTGAGGTCTTCTGTCAGCATCCTGTAGATATTCTGTTAGAATTGTTCCACATGTAGATGTATTTTTGATGTATTTGTGGGAGGTGAGCTTCACATCCTACTACTATTCCATCATCTTGTTCGTTCCCTAGTTCTTTTACCCTTTATATTACCCCTTTCCTTGTTCTTCAGAGGTTTGAGATGGCAGCGCACGGAAAAACTGCCTCCAGATTCACAGGCACTGCAAAATAAAATTGGAAATCTTCATTAAAGTGTATATGGGGAGAAGTGTGATACAGTTGTGGGGGGCCATTATTTGGAGGAAGTGATAAGAAATAATGTCTCTGAGAATAAAATCGTTAGTAAAGCCATTACAGTATTTTTTGTATGCCTTTAGCAAATGAGTTGGTACTAATTTGTGTTTAGTTTACGTGCTCTGATAATGGTAGCTTGTGTTTATATAGTGATTTAAATGCTTAGAAAGTAAAATGACCATTTTCCCCTAGGAAGCTACAGAACATCAGTATTATGTACTCTGCTCAAGTCCACATTGATAATGACTAAGTAAACCAGGCTCTTATGGTTTTGGATAACAAGTCCTTGGTCTTTAGACTCCATGTACTATGTATGCCTTCAAGATAATTGTATTTACCCTCTTTGAGAGAAATCTCTATCTTCCAGTTGATGTTCTTTGGTCAAATGGACTTATTATTCATTAAAACTGAACTGTTAAGAGCCTCAATTAGTTCTCTGTTTTCTGACATTCACTGTGCCTTAAATAATGTTTTACATATTCTTAGTTTGGGGGTAGTATTATTGGTAGGACATATTTTAATTCAGTTTAGTTTAATATAACCTATCATTACCCTAAAATACGTTCTTTTAATTTTTTTTTTCCCTTTTGACTGCAGCTAGTATTGATATTTAGCAAGAAAGTAAAGGAAATAACATTTGTTGATGCTCATCATGAACTAAACATCTCCCTGAGTGATTTTTTAGGTGTAATTTAATATAATAATGTATCCCAAATAAGACATTATCTTATAATTCAACATATACTCGATAAGATATTTAGTAAATGGCTACCGTATATCAGGTATTGTGCTAGGATACGGAGATAAAAAGAGAGAGAAAACATATTTTCTGATCTTATGGGGTTCTTTTCAGTCAAGGAAAGGAGAGATAAGGCTAAAAATATTGCAGATGCTATGATGCTATGATCACAGTACATAATTCACACATTCACTCAGTAAATGATTTGCCAGGCATAGTTTTATGTGCTGGGGAAATGGTGGTGAATGAAACAAACAAAAATCTCTTCCCTCACAGAGCTGACATTCTAGTAGTTATCCTAAGGATCACAAAGGGACAATCATTTGGGTCATGGAAATGGCTATTAGGAATCTTTGGAACATCAGTTATATATCAAAATGATTGTGTGAACATTAGAAGTAAAGCTACTTTTCAATCTGTAACCTCATATCCTTGAAGTAATGCATAGGGTATGCTGTGGTGGCAGGTTTCCATTATCAGGATCCTTTCTGGAACCAGCCAGTTCCTAAAGCTGTCAATTTTGTCCACCCACACCATCATGAAAGATAAATTCATTTAAAGCTAAATAAGGTAAATCGTACAATTTGTCTCACTTGATTTAGTGGTAATGTCTTCAATTCTGTAGTGTATGTTAGATCTGAAGAGATTTTTCTTTTTTAAATGGAAGACTCTTAAGGATGTTGAACTTGCTTTTTCCATTGTTCAGTCTTTCAATTCTAGTGTCATCCAAATGTGCCTTATCCATCTTATTCTTTCCTTGTGCAAAAAGATATTTTCTGTAAGTTTTCCATATATTAAATTTGGTTAACCATAATAAGATAAACCATACTTTCATAAAATGTCATTATTATTATCATTTAAGAGGCTAGATTTTCTCAATGAGCAGAAATACCGCTTCTTGCACCCTCAAGTTTTGTTGTGAAATCAAACAAAATTACTAATGAAAACATCAAAATACCAAAACCCTGTGAACTCCTACATTGATTTTATTCATTTTGTTAATTTCAGTGAACAGAGCACTACAAAGAAGGCTCTCTCTTTGCAGCCCTCATAAAAACCATTTATTTATTTACATAGTTTTCATTTTTTATTGTATTTTTTCTAAAAATATGTTATTGAATCTACTTTGTTTATTCAGTAAACAGTAAACAATTATTGAGTGTCAGAACTATGCTGGGATATAATGAAACTGACATATAAAATCATCCCCATCAAATGAAGGTGACAGAAAATAAAGATCCCTATATGAAAGGTTAGTAATTCTATGACAGACATATTTTATACCACAGTTATAATTCTAAACTAGTTTTCATTTTCTTAGCACATAACCTCTCTACAGTGCTTCTTAAACTTTAAGATGTAAGGAATAATCTGAATAGTATGTTGAAATTGTGATTCCTGGACCCTAGAGAAATTCAGCATGTCTGGGAATCTGCATTTTCACAAAGACCAGGTGTTTTGGGAGTTGGTGACCCTTACCCTTAGACTTCATTTAAAGAAAGCGTTCCTTTGTGATGTTTCCCTTTTGCCGAAACTTTCCTAAGTGAAGGTCCCATAAGGCCTCTTTTCAATTCTCCACCTGTTTATCTTAATGCCATGCTCTCAGGATTTCCAGCTGAGATTTACCAGGTCCGTGTGCATCTCATTACCTTGACTTGAAGTAATCCTCCCTAGTGTAGTGCTGACCTTGTTGGAGTCAGTTGTACCTAGTCTGGGAATGACACCACTGACTGTCGCCTCATCCAAAGACTGCATCTAATGGTGCAGCTATCTGGAAGACGATGATGATGGAAGGGCCCCTCGTGATATGATAAAAGAATGCTTTTTAAACAAGGTATTAAGTTTGAACACCAGCTAGGAACTGCCTAACTGTAGGGGAGTACTTTACAAATATTAATCATTTAACTCTCATTAACAAATTTATAAAGCAGGTGCTATTATTATGTTCATTTCACAGATAAGGACACTAAGGCTCAGTAACTTTCCCAACATCACACAGCTACTAAGTGGTGGAGCAGGGATTTGAACTCAAGTCATCTGGCTCCAGGATCTGGTGGCTGTAATTAATATAAAATGCAGCCTTTCCCTTAGTCAAAGGAACATCCTGTGATCCTTTTGCTACCACCATTCATACCAGAATGACTTACAGTAAGTTACATAAACAGAAGGAAAAAATAAAACAACAAACAAAAATCATCTCAAAAGGAAAACAGAATATAAACATTATATAGGATAGTTTTTAGTGTATTTTCAAATCAAAGGTATATTTCAACTTCAAATTACAGGAACACTCTACAAAGTAAAAAGAGCCCAGTAGACACATAACAATATAGGCTAACATATCTCATGTTCTCAGAAGGGAAGATAACAATTCATTTTACAATTTTTTTTTCTTGAAATACAGGATACTCCATTAACAGCATGAATTTTTGTGTCAGAAAGATAAGGCTTCTAACTCTTACCTGTCATTTACTTGCTTGATGATCTGTGGCAGTTTGCTTACCTTAATTAATTCTCAGCTTCTATGAAATGGACATGCCAATACAGGGTTGGGTGAATATTAAATAAGATAATTATGTGAAGGGCTTGACAGTGCCGGGAACACTGCAGTCTCTAAACAATCAGTTCCTATTTACCGGTATTATTATTATTAGCAGTAATTAGTAGTAGTAGTAAATAAATTTAATACTTTTAGTAGAATATATTTAGCCAGAATATTTTTGGTGGAAGGATTGTAAAAGTAGTATTGATGGTGAATCTTCCTTTTGACATCATGACTATAAAATGTTTACTTTGTGCCCTTGAGATTCTCTCTTCTGAGATTGGCCCATTTATCTTTACCAGGTGATCAACCCAACACGCCTCAACTGCTAGCCCTGGCCTCACGCCTGCGGGAGAGCGCTGAACTCTTTCAATCAGATGAGATGCGTCCTGCTAATGACCCCAAGGAAAGAGCTCCCATCCGTGTGCGGATGCTGAATGAGATTCTCCAAGACATGGAGAAGAGCTTCCTGGTGCAGCGGGCACCTCCAGGGTTTTACAGGTAGGATGTCTGCTCAAAATTTGTATTTTTATGCCTCTCAATGAAATATTTGTGTTTAATGTTCAGAATGTGTACCTTCTGTGAACATAACGCTATTTTTTTAATGTGAAGAAATTATTATATCTACGATTTTTTTAACAAATTTATTTATTTATTTATGGTGGCATTGGGTCTTCATCGCTGCACACAGGCTTTCCCTAGTTGCGGCAAGCAGGGGTTACTCTTCATTGTGGTGTGCGGGCTTCTCCTTGCTTTGGCCTCTCTTGTTGCAGAGCATGGGCTCTAGGCGTGCAGGCTTCAGTAGTTGTGGCATGCGGGCTCAGTAGTTGTGGCTTGTGGGCTCTAGAGCACAGGCTCAGTAGCTGTGGTGCACAGGCTTAGTTGCTCCACGGCATGTGGGATCTTCCCGGACCAGGTCTCGAACCCGTGTCCCCTGCATTGGCAGGTGAATTCTTAACCACTGTGTTACCAGGGAAGTCCTATATCTACAATTTGAGGGGCATTCTCCTCCCCCAAAGCAAAGTTCAACTGCATAAATAGAGAATAAAGAAAACTTTATTTTTCTTTATACCTGTAAATATTGATATTATCTGTAGATGTAATTTATATCTATATGATAATGGTTTAGCAGTATCATATACAAAATGACTAAGATTTTCTTTTACAATTAAAGTCAATATGAATCAAATGTGTTATAGCTACTGAAAAACCAAATGGATTTATAGGTTGTACTGCGAGAAATATGCTTTCTTGAATGAATCAGGAGATGTCTATATTATTCTGTCCTAGTAAGTCCACTTCTAGAGCATTGGATTTAATTCTAGAAACTACATTTTAAGAGGGAGTTAAGTATGTTTAATATTCAGGGGAGACTGGAATTTACAGGAATCTTGAAACAACCAGGGGATTAGACATATTTGGTTAGAGGGTCACAATAGAGTGATTTCTGAAAACATTAACAATTTTAACAGATATTTTAATAAAACAATTTTCACATAGAACAGGGATTCAGTTTAGGCTCTTAGAGGATGATACAAATATGTACTTGTTTTTGAGGTTCCAGAAATAGTGGAAATTTAAACAAAGAGGGAAAATGGAGTTTAAAAGATAACGTTTTAAATGTTTTTTTTAATAAGTAACATTTATTGACCACTAAATATGTCTCAGGCACTATGTTAAAGACTCTCCACGCATTAATTAATTTAATCCTGGCAAAACAGCCAATGGATTAGGTACTCTTAGTGTCCCCATCTTATAGATGGAGAAACTGGTATCAGAAAGGCTATATGGCCAAAATAATAAAGCAGACTTCAGAGAATGTCCTGTCTCTCACTTTACTAAAAATGTTTTTTCTGTTTCTTTTTAAAAAATTTTTATTTTATGTTGGAGTACAGTTGATTAACAATGTTGTGTTAGTTTCAGGTGTACAGCAAAGTGATTCAGTTATACATATACATGTATTGTTCTTTTTCAAGTTCTTTACCAATTCAGGTTATTACAGAGTATTGAGCAGCATTCCCTGTGCTATACATTATGTCCTTGTTGGTTATCTATTTTAAATGTAGCAGTATGTACATGTCAATCCAAAACAACCATCTATCCCTCCCCTTGACCCTTCACCCAAGCAACCATAAGTTTGTTCTCTAAGTCTGTAAGTCTGTTTGTTTTGTAAATAAGTACATTTGTATCATTTTTTAGATTCTGCATATAAGCGATATCATATGATATTTGTCTTCCTCTGTCATATTTCACTTAGTATGATAATCTCCAGGTCCATCCATGTTGCTCCAAATATCATTATTTCATTCTCTTTAATGGATGAATAATATTCCATTGTATATATGTACCACATCTTCTTTATCCATTCCTCTGTTGATGGACATTTAAGTTGCTTCCATGTCTTGGCTATTGTAAACAGTGATGCAATGAACATGGGGTGCATGTATCCTTTCAAACTATAGTTTTCTTCAGATATATACTCAGCAGTTGGATTGTTGGATCGTATGCTGGTTCTGTTTTTAGATTCTTAAGGAACCTCCATACTGTTCTCTATAGTGGCTGTACCAAATTACATTTCCACCAACAGTGTAGGAGGGTTCCCTTTTCTCCACACCCACTCCAGCATTTATTGTATGTAGACTTTTTGATGATGGCCATTCTGACTGATGTGAGGTGATATATCATTGTTATTTTGATTTGCATTTCTCAAATAATTAGTGACGTTGAGCATCTTTTCACGTGCCTCTTGCCCACCTGAATGTCTTCTTTGGAGAAATGTCTATTTGGGTGTTCTGCCCTTTTTACTGGCTTCTTTGTTTTTTTGATATTGAGCTTCATGAGCTGTTTGTAAATTTTGGAGATTAATCCCTTATCAGTTGCATCGTCTGCAAATATTTTCTCCCTTTCTGTGGGTTGTCTTTTGTTTTATTTACGGTTTCCCTTGCTGTGCAAAAACTTTTGAGTTTAAATAGGTTCCATTTGTTTATTTTTGTTTTTGTTTCCATTATTCTGGAAGACAGATAGAAAAAAGATACTGCTGTGATTTATGTCAGAGAGTGTTCTATGTTTTCTGGTAAGAGTTTTATAGTATATGGTCTTATATTTAGGTCTTTAAACCATTTTGAATTTATTTTTGTGTATGGTGTTAAAGAATGTTCTAATTTCATTCTTTTTTTTTTTTTTTTTTACATTTAGCTGTCCAGTTCTCCAACCACCATTTATTAAAGAAATTGTTGTTTCTCCATTGTATAGTCTTGCCTCATTTGTCATAGATTGATTGACCATAGATCCTGGGTTTATTTCTGGAATTTCAATCCTATTCCATTAATCTATATTTCTGTTTTGGTGCCAGTACCATACTATTTTGATGACTGTAGCTTTGTAGTATAGTCTGAAGACAGGGAGCAAGACAGTCCAAGAACATAGTATATCTTTCCATCTGTTTGTGTCATCTTTTATTTCTTTCATTAGTGTTTTATAGTTTTTGGAGTATAGATATTTTGCCTCTTCAGGTAGGTTTATTCCTAGGTATTTTATTCTTTTGGATGTGATGGTAAAGGGGATTGTTTCTTTAATTTCTCCTTCTGTTCTTTTGTTCTTAGTGTATAGGAATGCAAGAGATTTCTGTGTATTTATTTTGCCTCCAGCAACTTTATCAGATTCATTGATGAGTTCTAGCAGTTTTCTGGTAGCATCTTTAGAATTGTCTCTGTATAATATTATGTCAACTGCAAAAGGTGACAGTTTTACTTCTTCTTTTCCAGTTTGGATTCCCTTTATTTCCTTCTCTTCTCTGATTGCTATGGCTAGGACTCCCAAAACTATATTGAATAAAAGTTGCAAGAGTGGGCATCTGTGTCTTCTTCCTGACCTTAGAGGAAATGCTTTCAACTTTTCAATATTTACTATGATGTTGGCTGTGGGTTTGTCATACATGGCCCTTATTATGTTGAGGTAGGTTCCCTCTATGCCCACCTCCTGGAGAGTTTTTATCATAAATGGGTGTTCAATTTTGTCAAAAGCTTTTTCTGCATCTACTGAGATGATCATATTATTTTTATTCTTCCATTTTTTGATGTGGTGTATCACACTGATTGATTTGCAGATATTGCAAAAGGCTTGCGTCCCTGGGATAAATCCCACTTGATCATGAAGTGTGATTCTTTTAATGTATTGTTGGATTTGGTTTGCTAGTATTTTGTTGAGGATTTTTGTGTCTGTGTTCATCAGTGATATTGGCCTGTAATTGTCTTTTTTGTGCTATCTTTGTCTGGTTTTGATATCAGGGTGATGGTGGCCTCGTAGAATGAGTTTGGGAGTATTCTGTCCTCTGTGATTTTTTTGAACAGTTTCAGGAAGATAGATGTTAACTCTTCTCTGAATGTTTGATAAAATTTGCCTGTGAAGCCATCTGGCCCTGGACTTTTGTTTGCTGGGAGTTTTTTCATCACAGTTTCAATTTCATTACTTGTGACTGGTCTGTTCATATTTTCTATTTCTTCCTGATTCAGTCTTGGGAGATTGTACCTTTCTAGGAATTTGTCCATTTCTTCCAGGTTGTCCATTGTATTGGCAAAGAGTTGCTTGTGGTAGTCTCTCCATGAGAGCCTTTGTATTTCCATGCTGTCTGTTGTAACTTCTTGTTCATTTCTAATTTTATTGATTTGTATCCTCTCCCTTTTTTTCTTGATGAGTCTGGCTAAAGGTTTATTGATTTTGTTTATCTCTTCAAAGAACCAGCTTTTAGTTTCATTGATCTTTTCTATTGTTTTCTTTGTCTCTATTGCATTTATTTCTGCTCTGATCTTTATGATTTCTTTCCTTCTACCAACTTTGGGTTTTGTTTGTTCTTCTTTTCTACTTGCTTTAGGTGTAAAGTTAGCTCGGTGGTTTATCTGAGATTTTTCTTATTTCCTGAGGTAAGATTGTATTGCTATAAACTTCCCTCTTAGAATTGCTGTTTCTGTGACCCTTAGATTTTGGATCATCGTGCTTTCATTTTCATTTGTCTCTAGGTATTTTTTGATTTCCTCTTTGATTTCTTCAGTGATCCACTGGTTGTTTAATAGCATATTGTTTAGCCTCCACATGTTTGTGGTTTTTACAGTTATTTTCTGGTAGTTGCTTTCTAATCTCATAGTTTTGTGGTTGGAAAAGATGCTTCATATGATTCAATTTTCTTAAATTTACTCAGGCTCGCTTTGTGGGCCAGCCCTTGATCAGTCCTGGAGAATGTTCCATGTGCATTTGAGAAGAATGTGTATTCTGCTGCTTTGGGATGGAATGCTCTATAAATATCAATTAACTCCAATTGGTATAATGTGTCATTCAGTGCCTGTGTTTCCTTATTAATTTTCTGTCTGGATGATCTGTCCACTGATGAAAGTGGGGTATTAAAGTCCATTATTGTGTTACTGTCAATTTCTCCTTTTATGGCTCTTAGTGTTTTCCTTACATATTGATGTGCTCCAATGTTGTGTGCATATATATTTAAAATTGTTAAAACTTTTTCTTGGATTGGTCCCTTGATTGTTATGTAGTGTCCTAGTGTCCTTCTTTGTGTGTTGTAACAGTTTATTTTAAAGCCTGTTTTTTCTAATATGAGCATTGCTATTCCAGCTCTCTTTTGATCTCTATTTGCACTAAATAACTTTACATCACCTCACTTTCAGTCTGTACGTGTCCCTAGATCTCAAGTGGGTCTCTTATAGACAGCATATATATGGGTCTTATTTTTGTATCCATTCAGCTTGTCTATGTCTTTGGGTTGGGGCATTTGATGTTTATGTTTAAGGTAATTATTGATATGTATGTTCTTACTGCCATTTTGTTAATTGTTTTGGATATGATTTTGTAGGTGTTTTTTGTTGTCTTCTCTTGTGATTTGATGCCTAACTTTAGTGTTGTGTTTGGATTCCTTTTTCTTTTGTGTGTGTATATCTATTGTAGATTTTTGGTTTGCAGTTACCAGAAGGTTTTGATATATAAGTCTATATATAAACAGATTGTTTTAAGTTGCTGTTCTTTTAATTTCAAACGCGTTTTCAATGTCCTGCATTTGTGCTCTCCTCTTCACACAATTGCTTGTTTTGATATATACGTGTGTAGATGATTTCCTACCTTTACTGTATTTTTGCCTTTACTGGTGAGCTTTTCCATTTGTAATTTTCTGTTTCTAATTATGGCCTTTTCTTTTCTGCTTAGAGAAATTCCTTTAGCATTTGTTGCAAAGCTGGTCTGTTGGTGCTGAATTCTCTTAGCTCTTTCTTATCTGTTAATCTTTCTCTTGATTTTGCTGTCAAAACTGAATGAGTGCCTTGCTGGGTAGAGTATTCTTGGTTGTAGCTTCTTCCCTTTCATTACTTTAAATATATCATGCCACTCCCTGCTTGCCTGTAGAGTTTCTGCTGAGAAATCTGCTGATAATCTTATGGGAATTCACTTGTATGTTATTTGTTGTTTTCCCTTGTTGCTTTTAATATTTTTTGTCTTTAAATTTTGTCAGTTTGACTACTAGATGTCTTGGTGTGTTCCTCCTTGAGTTTATCCTGTCTGGGACTCCCTGGGCTTCCTGGACTTGGGTGACTGTTTTCTTTCCCATGTTAGGGAAGTTTTTAACTATTACCTCTTCAAGTATTTTCTCAGTTCCCTTCTCTCTCTCTTCTCCTTCTGGGACCTCTATAATGCAAATGTTCTTGCATTTAATGTCATCCCAGAGGTCTTTTAGGAGGTCTTCATTTATTTTCATTCGTTTCTCTTTATTCTGTTCTGAGGCAGTGATTTCCACCATTCTGTCTTCCAGCTCACTTACCCATTCTTCTTCCTCAGTTATTCTGCTATTGATTCCTTCCAGTGTGTTTTTCATTTCAATTATTGTATTGCTCATCTCTGTTTGTTTGTTAATTAGTTCATCTAGGTCTTTGTTAAACATTTCTTGTATCTTCTTGATCCATGCCTCCATTCTTTTTTTGAGATCTTGGATCATCTTTACTATCATTACACTGAATTCTTTTTGGGTAGATTGCCTAGCTCCACTTCACTTCATTGTTCTTCTGGGGTTTTGTCTTGTTGCTTTGTCTGGGAGATATTTCTCTGCCATCTCATTTTGTCTAACTTTCTGTGTGATTGTGGTTTCTGTTCCACAGGCTGCCAGGTTGTAGTTGTTGCTTCTACTGTGTGCTCCCTGGTGGATGAAGCTGTCTAAGATGCTTGTGCAGGCTTCCTGCTTGTAGGGAGTGGTCCCTGCTCACTGGTGTTGTAGCTGGTTCTTTTCCCTCATGGCCAAGGACCGTGTCAAGGGGCATGTTTAGCAGGCAGCTGTTTGTTTTCCTCAGGAAGACTTTAAGCAGCCTGTCTGCTGATGAGTGGGGCTGTTTTCCTGCCCTGTTGGTTGTTTGGCCTGAGGTGTCCTAGCACTGGAGCTTACAGGCTGTTGTGTGGGACCAAGTCTTGGTGAGAAAATGGAGGCTTCCAAAAGGGCTCACACCAATGTGTACTACCCAGAACTGTCGCTGCCAGTGTCCTTGTCCCCGCAGTAAACCACAGCTGCCCCCCACATCCACAGGAGACTCTCTAATACTAGCAGGTAGGTCTGACCCAGGCTCTTATGTGGTCACTTTTTTTTTTTTCCTGGATCTGGGTATGCACAGGACCCTGCATGCACCCTCCAAGAGTGGAGTTTCTGTTTCTCCCAGTCCTATGGAATTCTTGCAATCAAACCCTGCTGGCCTTCAAAGCCAGATTCTCTGGAGGTTCCTCCTCCCATTTTCAGACCCCCAGGCTGAGAAGCCTGACATGGGGCTCAGAACTTTCACTCCTGTGGTAGAACGTCTTTGATATATTTATTTCCATTTTGCGGGTCACCCACCTGGGTGGTATGGGATTTGATTTTATTGTGATTGAACCCCTCCTACCATCTTGTTGTGACTTCTTCTTTGTATTTGGATGTTCAGTATCTTTTTTGGTAGGTTCCAGTGGTTTTTTTCAATGGTTGTTCACCAGTTAATGGTGATTTTGGTGTTTCCTTGAGAAGAGGTGAGCTCACATCCTTCTACTCTGCCATCTTGTTTGGATCACCTGTTTTAAATGTTTTATTTGGTTTTTGTATAAAGCACAAAAGATAAAAACATACACTTCTTTGTGTAACAGATGCACATATAATGTATGCGTATAACATTCAATAAAAACATGTGTGTGTATATATTTTTTGGATATATGTATGTGTACACACACACACTAGGCATATATATATTTTTTATATATATATATATATATATATATATATATAATGTCTAGTTCAGGGTTTATCATGGGAAAAGGTGGTAGACAAAGAGGTGTTGGAGAAAGAGTAAGGTAAGAAAACTATTTGGCCCAGAACTCTCTTCATAAGGGTACTTTTGCACCACATCAGTTATATGTATAATATATATATATACATACACACACACACACACACAGATAACACCCTGGACTACACATATAGTGTATGATCAAAGCTACAACTAAGACTAAAGAATTGAAACACAGGAATACAAATCTTAATTACATATGAGAAAAATTTCTAACAAGTTGTGTTCTTAAAAAAAAAAAAAGGTACTGATGAACCTAGTTTCAGGGCAGGAATAAAGAGGTAGACATAGAAAATGGACTAGAGGACATGGTGGGGGGTGAAGCTGGGGTGAAGTGAAAGTAACGTCAACATATATACACTATGGAATGTAAAATAGTTGGCTGGTGGGAAGCAGTAGCATAGCACAGAGAAATCAAAATCAGCTCGGTGCTTTGTGATGACCTAGAGGGGTGGGATATGGAAGATGGGAGGGAGGCTCAAGAGCGAGGGGATATAGGGACATGTGTATGCATATGGCTGATTTGCTTTGTTGTGCAACAGAAACTAACACAGTATTATGAAGCAATTATACTCCAATAAAGTCCTACTAAAAAAAAAAAACAGTATGATGCTTTTATAGAGTGGTGAACTCATTACCGCTGTAGGTATTAAAACAGGCTAAGTAGCCCTAAGCACCTGAATATTTGGGCTACATGAGGTTTAAGATGCCTTTTAGTACCAAAATTCTGTGATCTGACAAATCACTTGATCTCTCTACACTTTAATTTCTGCATCTATAAAATGAGATGATGGAATGAGACCCTTTTGTAATAAAAACCCTTTTCTGACTTCTGGTATTTGAGGATTTTCCTTCATGATTTTAATCTCAAATTCACATTTAAAATCTTTATTTTATATCATCTTTTTAACATTATGACTCTGTATCATAAGACTTTGGAAAACATTCATTTATCACAGCAGACACTTTTAAGGCACTTTGTAAGCCCCAGGTACTCTTGTAAGCACCAGAGAAAGGAGTCACCTTAAGTTAAAAACATCTGCCGTGATGAGGTTATATTCCAGCTGGGGGGATGGGGAAACAGAATGAACAAGGTAATTTAGTAAAATATAGTGTATGGTAGATGTAATGACTGCTAAAGAGAAAAATTAAACCACATTATTAAATCCAGCATTATTAAAAAGTCTTTATCAAAGTAGATAAATTATATTTTAGAATATATTATGTAAGTTATATTTCCTTCACATTTAGTTTATAAAAAATTCAGATATTAGTATCCTATATTAAGGACATAGTTTTATATATTATGAAATATATAAAACTTTCTCCCTTTGCCCTTTTTGGCTCTTGCACTAAATACAAGAGACCTCTCTGTGGTCTGAGTTACGTGTATAGTAAACTTTATTATTCCTTCAACGATTTACTTTATCATGCATTTGGAGTAGAAAAGAAAATATTTGTTTTCCTCTGAGTTAACAATGATTAAGCAAGTGATATTTTCTCCTGTTAATAATATGATTACAGCATACCTTGTATTCCAGTGTGCAAGGCCCAAAATGTTGATTATGATAATGTTCTAACTCATATAACAAACTTTGTAGTTGAAAGCTTATGGTTCAATATTTTGGCATTATTTTAAACTATTACTCTAATTATTGAAAAAAATACATGTTTGTTTGCATTCTTCTCCTTGGCTCTATTTTCACATATATGCCAACAATACAGATAGATTAAATACTTCATCCTGATTTATCTAACTGACCTTTATTCCAAGATTGTCATGAATTTTTACTTTATTTATTTCTGAAATATATAACAAATCATCCTACTTTATTTTTTTTCTTGGCAGAGAATTCACATTTCTAATTATTATTGACACAAAAATTTCAAAATTGCAGTAGACTTTCTACCTTCAATTCTTGGAAGCTCTTTCTTTATGGGAGAGGAAATGTTCAAAGGAAAAAAGATGAGTATGACAGGATGATATAGACTTTAGGAAGATGGAAAAGTTGATTATTTATTATGACAACTATTTGGAGAAAAGATAAAATTGTTAATTACATTGTACAAAACAACATTTGGTGAACAGTGTTCTTTTTTTTTTTTTTAATGTTAAGGAATCTTTAAAGATGTTATCCATGTAAGAATCTCACTCTTCAAACCAATGGTGTCATGACAATTCTCATCAAATATACAAGAAGGAAGTCAAATGTGATTTGCTTTTTAAGAAAGTAGTTGACAGAAGTTCACTGTATAAAGCTAAATGTTGCATTTGGAATTTGGATCATGTCTCAAAGGATACTTGCCTTAAAACAAAAAGTGTCACTGAACACTGAAATATCTTATTTTTGGAATATGTGAAAGAATTTTCCCCATTATTTGGCATCAGAAAATTCAAAGATTTCAAGTCCTATGATATTACATCTAAAACTGCCTGACTCTCATTCTCATAAATAAATCTTCATTGAACACTGCTCTGTGCCAGCATACTGATGGAAACTGGCAATATAAGATCCCTACCTTCAAGGAATTTAGCCTAACTCAAGAGGTAAAATATATAAATCATAATTCAAATAAGTTTCCAGAACACTTATGCAAAGTGCCCAATGAATGCTACAGGTAAGAAGTGCTATTGGGATTTAGTGAACAGAGAAATTATTACCTTGTGGCATTCAATAAAGAATTTATAGGAAAAGGGAGAAATTTATCTGGGCTTGAGGGAATGGTAGGATGCCCAGTAAATTAGGGAGTGCTATATAGACTGAACGTTTGTGTCCTCCCAAAATTCGTATGTTGAGATCTAATGATGATATTTGGAGGTGGGACCTTTCGGAGATAATTAGGTCATGAGGGCAGAACCCTCATTAATGGGATTAGCACTCTTATAAAAGAGACCCCTGAGAGCTCCCTCATCCCTACTGCCATGTGAGGACAGAGCCATCTATAGACCATGAAGCAAGCCTTCACCAGACGCATAATCCACCTGCACCTTGATCTTGGACTTCCCACCCTCTAGAACTGTGAGAAATAAATGTGTGTTGTTTATAAGTCAGTCACTCAGTCTACCGCATTCCGTTGTAGCAGCCCAAACTGACTAAGGCAGGGAGCATTACCACAGGAGGATAGTGTGAAGAGAGACAAAAGTAGAGGTTGTGTGTGGTGTGCTGAGGAGTGAAGCACAGGAAGTGGAATTGTTTGAATGGTTATTTAGTTAATGATTATGGAGAGGTAGGAAGGAATCAAGTTACAGAGTCCCATGAGTACTCTGTTGAGAGGTTTGGAATTTAGTTATTTTTTACACAAAAGAAGCCATGAAGAAATTTGTGTTAGATTTACCTGGTGCTCCAGATAGGGTGCCCTGGAGTTGGGAAGTCAGGGAGACTACAGGTGTAAAAATGGTATGGAATGCTGAGAACATGATTTGGCACACTGGAGTCAGGAATGAAGAACAAAGAGCAAATTTGGGAGATGGTATTAAGGAAGATTTGAAGAATTTAGCAAACAAGAGGTTCGAATCTTATTTTGGGATTTTTTTTTTTAGGGTTCGCATAGAGCTAGGCAAATGAAGCACGGTTTAGTAGTGGAAAGAGTCTCCTCTCTGCCCATTTCTCCAGCCAGTTGGTTAAGGCACTCAGTATCTCTGGTTTTCCATGTAATTGTATGATAATCTGTTGATAAAAATTTCTATCTTAAGTCCCTTCTAGCTCTAAAAATCGGATTCAATGCATATCCACTGCATTAAGCTTCACAACCTCTACAGTCAAGGGAGATTCTTCTAATCCTGAGGGAGGGGACCAAGAAAGAGCACAATGATAGACTGCAATGGTGCAATGAAAAGCTGCAAAGGGCTCCAGATGTACTGAGCTTAGTAGGCAGTGGAGAGCAGATGCAATGATATATATGATCAAGGACTATTCATGATAGTGATAGTGAAAGTGAAAGTGTGTTGAAAACTACAAAACATTGCAAAAATATTACTACTATCAAGATTCAGCAGCGTAAAATCTAAATCGTTGCCCCTGAGTAGGGAGGGGATTATGTATCAATATTTCCTTAAGTATTCTGAATGTTCTCTCTCCCTCCTTCCTTTACTGTGATTCTAATATGTACTACGCTACTGCTTCCAAGGGACTGGCATATCTGCAGATGAGATCTTGTGGCACCTGTGTTTTGTTGTTGGCTTCGTTTTAACTCCCTATAGTTATTACTGTGCAAAGGCAGAGTAAGCAGTATGACCCAGTGACCTATGCAGTCTCCACTAAAATATATATATGTAAAAAATATTTTAGGTTTAGAGAAAAATTGAGTAGAAAGCACAGAGTTCCCATATAACCCTTCACACACACATACACACACACAGTCCCCTCATCTCCCAACACATAGTTCCCCTATTATTAACATCTTACATTAGCTTAGTACGTTTGTTATAGTTGATGAGCCAATATTGACGCATTATTAACTAAAGAGTCTACAGTTTATGCTAGGGTTTACTTTTTGTTCTTTACATTCTATGGATTTTTGACAAGTGTATAATAAATAGCATGTATCCACCATTTCAGTATCACTGCCCTAAAAAATCTGTGCTCCACCTCTCCATCTTTCCCTCTCTCCTCCCTGAGCCTCTGGCCTTTTTACTATGTCCACAGTTTTGCCTTTTCTAGAATGTCATACAGTTTGAATCATACAGTATATAACTTTTTCATATGGGCCTCATCACTTAGCAATCTGAAATTGTTTCCTCCATATTAATTTCTTTTTATCACTGAACAATATTCCATTGCACAGATGTACCAGATTATTTATCCATTCACCTGTTGAAAGACATTTTAGTTGTTTTCAAATTTTCACAATTATGAACAAAGCTTTTACATACATTTGTGGGCAGGTTCTTGTGTGGATGTACATTTTCAATTCATTTGGGTAAATACCAAGGAGCACAACTGCTGGATCATATGATAAGCCTATGTATAGTTTTGCAAGAAACTGCCACACTGTCTGCCAAAGTGGCTATACCATTTTGCAATCCCACTAGCAATAAATAAAGTTTTTGGTTGTTCCACATCTTTGTCAGCATTTTCTCCTCTTGTCAGTATTGTTATATCATTTTTTAATTTGCAATTCTCTAATGATATATGATCTTGAACATCATTTTATGTACTTTTTATCTGTATATCTTCTTTGGTGAGGTGTTTGTTCAGATCTTTTCCCTATCTTCTTTTAAATTGAATTGTTTTCTTATTATTGAGTTTTAAGAGCTCTTTTTATATTTTGGATGCCAATCCTTTATCAGATATGAATATTGCAAATATTTTCTTAAGCATGCCTGTTTGTTGTAGAGCAGAAGTTTTAATTTAATTAAATCCAACTTATCTTTTTTGTTTCATGGATTGTGCTTATGGTGTTGTTGTATCTAAAAATCCATCAAACCTAAGGTCACCTAGATTTTTCTCCTATGTTGTCTTCTAGGTGTTTTATAGTTTGATGTTTTATATTTAGGTCACTGATCCATTTCCCGTTAATTTTTGTGAAAGGTATAAGGTCACTGTCTAGATTCATTATTTTTGCATGTGGATGTCTTGCGCTGGCACCATTTGTCAAAAAGGCTATTCTTTCTCATTGAATTGCCTTTCCTCTTTTGCCATACAATTTGCTTTTAGATTTTTTTTCTTGGGTTAAGACTTAGGAGTGGAATTGCTGATCATGTGGTGAAATAGGAAGGTTGGAGAGGGGTGAAATTTCCCTCCCCAAGCTGGGATAATATTGCAGTATTGCTCTTTGACAAAATCCTTCCTCTGGAGAGTAGGCCTTTGTGATAGAGAAGATCCTGGAAGGGTTTCCTGATGGTTACTCTTCCTCTTCCCCTGCCACAGCCCTCAGGCGATTTTTCTCAGCTCCTCAAGTGATTTAGAATACCTCTACCATGGACAGAGATAAGATGGACGAATAGACAGACGTGAGCTCACCTCTTCTTATGAAAACATGAAAATCACAACTAACAGCTGAAAAACAATCAGAAAAACCAGGTGGAACCTACCAAAAAAGATATCCTACATCCAAAGAAAGACAAAGAAAGAAGCCATACAAGATGGTAGGAGGGGCTTAATTGCAATAAAATAAAATCCCATACCCACAAGGTGGGTGCCCCACAAAGTGGAAAATAATTATACCACAGAGTTCTCCCACAGGAGTGAAAGTTCTGAGCCCCATGTCAGGCTCCCCAGCCTGGGGGTCTGGCAATGGGAGGAGGAGCTCCCAGAGAATCTGGCTATGAAGGCCAGTGGGGTTTGATTGCATTAATTCCACAGGACTGGGAGAAACAGAAACTCCACTCTTGGAGGGTTCATACAGGGTCTTCTGCACACCAGGACACAGGGAAAAAAGCAGTGACCTCATAAGAGCCTGGACCAGACCTACTTGCTAGTATCAGAGTGTCTCCTCAGAGGTGGGGGCATTAAATGCACCAACATTCTCAGTATAGGGGTTCCAGAAGGAGGAGAGAGAGAAAAGACCTGAGAAAATATTTGAAGATATAATAGCTAAAAACTTCCCCAACATGGGAAAGGAAACAAACAGTCACTGAAGTCCAGGAAGCGCATGGAGTCCCAGGCAGGATAAACCCAAGGAGGAACATGCCAAGATACACAGTAATCAAATTGACAAAAATTAAAGACAAAGGAAAAATATTAAAAGCAACAAGGGAAAAGCAACAAATCACATACAAGGGAATTCCTATAAGATTCTCAGCAGAAACTCTGCAGGCCAGCAGGGAGTGGCACGATATATTTAAAGTGATGAAAGGGAAGAAGCTGCAACAAAGAATACTCTGCTGAGCAAGGCTTTCATTCAGTTTTGAAGGAGAAATCAAAACCTCTACCGACAAGCAAAAGCTAAGAGAATTCAGCACTGACAGACCAGCTTTGCAACAAATGCTAAAGGAATTTCTCTAGGGAGAAAAGGCCACAGCTAGAATCAAGAAAATTATAAATGGAAAAGCTCACTAGTAAAGGCAAACATACAGTATACTGTAAGGTAGGAAACCATCTGCACACAAATGTGATATCAAAACCAGCAGTTGTACAAAGAGGAGACCACAAATTCAGGACACTGGAAATACATTTGAAATTAAAAGACCAGCAACTAAAAACAATCTTGTTTATATATAGACTTCTGTATCAAAACCTCATGGTAACTGTAAGCCGAAAATCTATAATAGACACACAACATACAAAAGAGAAAGGAATCCAAACACAACACTAAAATTAGTCATCAAATCACATGAGGAAAAAAAAAGAGGAAGGGAAGAAAAAACACTTATAAAAGCCTATCCATTTTGCCATTAACAAAATGGCAGTAAGAACATACATATCGATAATTACCTTAAAAGTAAATGGATTAAATGCTCCAACAAAGACTAGACTAGTTGAATGGATGCAAAAACAAGACCCGTATATATGCTGTCTACAAGAGACCCACTTCAGACTTAGGGACACATACAGACTGAAAGTGAGGGGTTGGAAAAACATATTCCATGCAAGTGGAAACAAAAAGAAAGCTGGAATAGCAATGCTCATATCAGAAAAAACAGGCTTTAACATAAAGACTGTTACAATACACAAAGCAGGACACTACATGATGATCAAGGTATCAATCTAAGAAAAAGATATAAAAATTGTTAATATATATGCACCCAACATAGTATTTACCTTATATATTGAGATTCTCCAAGCAGCCATACAAGGATAAATCAACAGTAACACAATAATAGTGGGGGACTTTAACACCCTACATTTCATCAATGGACAGATCATTCAGACAGAAAATCAATAAGGAAACATAGGCCTTGAATGACACATTAGTCCAGATGGACTTAACTGATATTCATAGAACATTCCATCCAAAAGCAGCAGAATACACATTCTTCTCAAGTGCACATGGAACATTCTCCAGGATTGATCAAGAGCTGGCCCACAAAGCAAGCCGTGGTAAATTTAAGAAAATTGAAATCATATGAAGCATCTTTTCTGACCACAAAGCTATGAGATTAGAAAGCAACTACCAGAAAAAAAAACTGTAAAAAACCACAAACATGTGGAGGCTAAACAATATGCTATTAAACAACCAATGGATCACTGAAGAAATCAAAGAGGAAATCAAAAAATACCTAAAGACAAATGAAAGCACGATGATCCAAAACCTAAGGGTCACAGCAAAAGCAGTTCTAAGAGGGAAGTTTATAGCAATACAATCTTACCTCAGGAAATAAGAAAAATCTCAAATAAACCACCAAACTAACTTTACACCTAAAGCAACTAGAAAAGAAGAACAAACAAAACCCAAAGTTAGTAGAAGGAAAGAAATCATAAAGATCAGAGCAGAAATAAATGCAGTAGTGACAAAGAAAACAATAGAAAAGATCAATGAAACTAAAAGCTGGTACTTTGAAAAGATTAACAAAATCAATAAACCTTTAGCCAGACTCATCAAGAAAAAAAGGGAGAGGATACAAATCAATAAAATTAGAAATGAACAAGGAGAAGTTACAACGAACAGCACAGAAATACAAAGGCTCATGAGAGACTACCACAAGCAACTCTATGCCAATAAAATGGACAACCTAGAAGATATGGACAAATTCTTAGAAAGGTACAATCTCCCAAGACTGAGCCAGGAAGAAGTAGAAAATATGAACAGACCAGTTATAAATAATGAAACTGAAACTGTGATTAAAAAACTCTCAACAAACAAAAGTCCAGGACCAGATGGCTTCACAGGCAAATTTTATCAAACACTGAAGAAGAGTTAACGTCTATCCTTCTGAAACTATTCCAAAAAATCACAGAGGAAGGAACACTTCCAAACTGATTCTATAAGGCCACCATCACCTCAAAACCAAAGATACCACAAGAAAAGGCAATTACAGGCCAATATCACCGATGAACATAGACACAAAAATCCTCAACAAAATACTAGCAAACTGAATCCAACAATACATTAAAAGGATCATACTACATGATCGTGTGGGATTTATCCCAGAGATGCAAGCATTTTTCAATATCTGTAAATCAATCAGTGTGATACAACACCTCAACAAATTGAAGAATAAAAACAATATGATTATCTCAGTGGATGCAGAAAAACCTTTTGACAGAATTCCACACCCACTTATGATAAAAACTCTCCAGAAAGTAGGCATAGAGGGAACATACCTCAACATAATAAAGGCCATATATGACAAACCTATAGCTAACATCATACTCAACAGTGAAAAGCTGAATGCATTCCCTCTAAGATCAGGAAAAAGACAAGGATGTCCGCTCTTGTGATTTTTATTCAACATAGTTTTGGAAGTCCTAGCCATGGCAATCAGAGAAGAAAAAGAAATAAAGGGAATTCCAACTGGAAAGGAAGAAGTAAAACTGTCACTTTTTGCAGATGACACAATACTATACATAGACAATCCTAAAGATGCTACCCAAAAACTACTAGAGCTCATCAATGAATTCGGTAAAGTTGCACGATATGAAATTAACACACAAAATCTGTTGCATTTCTTGACCAGCAAGGGCTTAATTTCCAAAATATACAAACAGCTCATACAGCTCAACAATAAAAATAAACAACCCAATCAAAAAATGTACAGAAGACCTAAAGAGACACTTCTCCAAAGAAGAGATACAGATGGCCAAGAGGCACATGAAAATATACTCAACATTGCTAATTGTCAGAGAAATGCAAATCAAGACAACAATGAGGTATCAGCTCACACTAGTGAGAATGGCCATTGTCAAAAAGTCTACAAAAATAAATGCTGGAGAGGGTATGAAGAAAAGAGAACCCTCCTACACTGTTACTGGGAATGTAACTTGGTACAGCCACTATGGAGAACATTATGGAAGTTGCTTAAAAAACTAAAAATAGAGCTACCATATGATCCAGCAATCCCACTCCTGGGCATATATCTGGAGAAAACCATGTTTCAAAAGGATACATGTACCACAGTGTTCATTGCAGCACTACTTACAGTAGCCAAGGCATGGAAGCAACCTAAATATCCATCGACAGGGGAATAAAGAAGATGCGGTATATATATACGATGGAATATTACTCAGCCATTTAAAAGAATGAAATAATGCCATTTGCAGCCACATGGATGGACCTGGAGATTATCATACTAAGTGAAGTAAGTCAGACACAGAAAGACAAATATCATGATGCCACGTATACACAGAATCTAAAAAAAAGTAAAAATAAGTAAAAATGTACTTATTTACAAAACAGAAACAGACTCACAAACTTAGAGAAAGAACTTATGGTTACCAGGGTAGAAAGGTGGTGGGAAGTGATAGATTGGGAATTTGGAACTGACATATATACACTGCTATATTTAAAACAGGTAACCAACAAGGACCTACTGTATAGCACAGGGAACTCTGCTCAATATTCTGTAATAACCTAAATAGGAAAAGAACTTGAAAAAGACTAGGTACATGTGTATGTATAACTGAATCACTTTGCTGTACACCTGAAATTAACACACATTGTTAATCAACTATGGTCCAATATAAAATAATTTTTTTTTTTTTTTTTTTTTTTTTGCGGTATGCGGGCCTCTCACTGCTGTGGCCTCTCCCGTTGCGGAGCACAGGCTCCAGACACGCAGGCTCAGTGGCCATGGCTCACAGGCCCAGCCGCTCCGCGGCATGTGGGATCCTCCTGGACCGGGACACAAACCCGCGTCCCCTGCGTCAGCAGGCGGAATCTCAACCACTGCGCCACCAGGGAAGCCCAATACATTTTTTTTAAATTTGCTTTTAATATTGCCTTTTACTCTCAGCAGGTCACTGGTCAATAGTAGAATAGCTTTCTGAATTAAGAACACCATGTGACAATACTATTGTAGGAAGACCACTGGATCTTGCATTAGTAAAAGTGGGAAGGGGGTTTGAATATGAACACTAGTCTTTTACTACTGACTTGTCTTGGAGCAAGCTAATTAGCAACTCAGAGTCAGTTTCTCATCTGTAAGATAGAAACTCTCAAAGGACTATTAATATGACAATAAATTTAGAAAAAATATTAGCATAAAGTTTGATAACATGAGGATAAAATGTGAGAAGATAATTTATAAGCTATAGAATCCCATACAAATATTACAAAATAAAAGTAATACTTGTATACCATTCTGCTGTTTTTACTTAGCCTCTGATAATGTTCTAGATGTCAAAGCTGCTTCCCCACACCTCTCTTAACCAAGGAAGATATATTTTAAAATCCAGTGACACGAGTTCTTTTTCCCCAGGGTCACTGCAGTGACCTATTTCCTTCATTTTTAATTTTCAGTATCCAGTCCTTTCCCTTATATATTTGCTAAAAGCCTGCCTATTGAGTGGCTGCAACATCCCATAGAAAATAAAGTGTTGTAGGTAAATGGAATTAAACGTGCAGTTTTTAAAAAAGAGTCATTATAATATTTAAATAGCATTATATTCTGAAATAAATGTGGGCACTCTAAATGACAAACCTTTTCCAGTAGGAAAGCCTTTCCTCAAACCATTTTCTTTAAGTGTTCAGGAAACCCCATGGCAAACATCATAGTTTTCTGAGACAGATTCTCTCACATTTTAAGTTTTGAAGTTTGGACCACTTTTTAGATTTTGGCACCAACCATTTCATGCTTGAAATTTAATAGGTTATGAATACGCATTCTTCCTAGCATATTTTAGCAAATTTCAGCAAAATCCTGGTCTTGTCACTGATTGTTGCCATGCTTAAGGGCATGAGTCCTAAAGGCTGTTGTTGTAACTGGGTATCTCCTTTCTTCAAGCGCCCTTATACCAGTGCAGAAAGTCTTAAAAATGGGAGAGCACTGATTATTGCCATCTTCTTCATTTAGTGTCTGGACTAAACTGCTGAGACATAGAAAGATCTTTGATTTTAAACTTTTAGTGTACCAGTAGAAAATCATGGGATATTAACATTGCTCTCATCAAAAAGATGATTGGCAAAGGTTTTCTATTTATAGGCAACTCCAATATATGAGCGCAAAATATAGCAACACAACCGTACATTTATACACTGGAATAAATCATCTGCATAAAATCCCGTGTTTAGTCTCTCTGCACATATAAAGAGACAGCAGTTAAATAGTAAAGCTAATAAAGGTTTCCCTCCCTCCCTCCCCATTATGGTTACACGCGCGCGCGCGCACACACACACACACTGCTGCACTATTAACTGGGGTTAGGTGGGGTTATCAGGTAATTTTACCAAAGGATAGGAAATTGGGTGTGGCTCTGGGGAGCAGAATTAGAAATCCACCCACTGTCTTGCAGTGGTTTTGATTTGAGGGGGTGGGGAACTGAGAAGGAAGCCAACATGAGCTAGTGTTTAATGCTGGCTGCTAAGTAGAAATGAGACTCTGGGAAAGTGAACATCCTCAAGAACCACCATTCAAAATAAATTAAAGGCTAATTATTATCTTTAAAACAAAACTATTGGTTATGCTGCAGTATTGTCCTGTTGTTCTTTCTAAATACATGATATTTCAGCTACACCGTGGTTAAGTAGTCTGTTAGGGGCTATCTAAGCAACTACGTTTTTAATATTGCTTTGAGAAGATGCTTCTGTGTGCTAAACAATGGCTTTAATCGGGAGTTTTGGGAACACACCCATTTGTAATTTGAATGGCAGTGTGTTGCACGTGTGCTAGTCTCTGGCTTCATGTCCTTAAGAAAGCAGGTTCATAATAAAGGATGTCCTTTCCAAGATAGCTGGAATGGCCTTGTGGAAAGTTCAGAGGATAGTTTCGAGCCAACCCATGCCAAGACAATTTTTTGTTAGCATCCTTGAAAGCAGGAAAATAGCAATGTAAATGTCAAGATGCTGCTGCCTTGAGCCAAGAATAAACAGAGCAAGTAATCCATTAAAAGTACTTTTCAAACACATAAGCTCCCCAAACTTTGCTTTTGAAAGATATTAGAACTGGTTTACACTTAGGCAATCAATGACATTAGACAAAACTATTGAAAAACACATTTCTCAGTGGCTCTATGATCAGGTTTCCAGCTACTCCATATATGCAGTTGATTTTAAGAATTTTAAGATGTCGAGACCCAAACCCCCCAAAAACATTTCAGAATAACATTGATCTCATTATACAGTTTTCACGGTGTTTAAATTATAGTTAGTTATATAAGTACTAACAGAACCTCATGTTCAGTGTTTGATTGGGATAATAACTACTTTGTTCCGGTTGTACTTTTTCTTTCAGTGAGGTGTGGGTGGTCTGAATGGCACTAAAATCCCACCATTGTTTCTCTTGTCATTAATTCTATCAGCAACGCCTTTCTTTAGACTATGAAAAAAATAACTAGTGATTAAGAATTACCATAATGCTTTTAAAATAATAGTGGCTACTTGCACAAAAGAATCTATGTATGAATACAGAGTTTGATAATCTATACAATGTAAAATTTCTAAAAGAGGGTTGAAGATCTGGCTCATATGCAAAATTATTATAACGCTGATCATTATATACATCCCCTTTTACCCTTTTATGAATAAATATATGTACTAGCTTTGTAATTATGTACCCCTTTCATATTTTTAAAGTTTCTACTACAAGGAGCAAAAGAAAAAGGACTACCAAATTTTAAAAGAAACCAAATTAATATACTGGAATTCCAGCCTTTTTTTTCAATAGCTTATTTTGTTATTATTAAAACAAAGAGCATATCCCGTTGTGACAGATAAGGTTCCCTGCAATTTGATTAGACGTTGAAACACTTGTTTAAAAAATTTCAGTTGACAACGACCACTTTATCAGGCTAATTAGTCTGAGATCCAGTCTGCTAATACCAAAATAGAAATCCATGTGTGCCCAACTGTTTGGATTTCATAAAAAATATCTCTTTCAGGTTTGAGGTTTCTTTCCATCTAAAGTGAGAAAAATTTACTGTTGTCATATTTATAAGTCAAGACACATTGCCAGTCTGAGGATGATTTGTAACTTTATGGTGTACTTAATAACGTTAAGACTAATAGTAGTAGCAGTACTTTTCACAGAAGAGGATTTACCTTGTACCAGGCACTACGCTGTACATTTTCATATATTATCTCTAATCCATCTAACAAAATTGCAAGATTGGTCTTATTATCCCCTTTATACAGTTAACACATTATTGACCTGGGGATTTTTGCAGAAACCAACGGCTGTGGCCTTAATACATCATCTCTGGTCAAAAATGTGTTTAGAAAACTGAAGCTTAGGAAAGGTTAATGTGTGGCAGAAAAGGGATTTGAGCCTGGCTTTTTTTTATCTAAAAGCGTTGCTCCTTCTACTAGACAGTACTGCTTGTGTTTGATCCAAATTATCCCCGGTCTGCTCAGAAGTCACCAATAAATTTAGTTAGATTTTGGTGCAAATGTAGCCTCATATGAAATAAATTCAATTTTCATAAAGACTTAAGTTTCATTTGTTCTACATTTGCAGAATTATATCCCCTAACCCTAATGGTTGTCAAAGCACATTTGTTAGGCAGCAAATTTATCCCTACTTCTGTAAAAAAAAGATAGGCCCTATTGTCCTGAATTAATAAAATTATCTTGTCCCAAAATGTTGCCTACCCTTTCATGTTTCCATAAATCTTAGATACAATTAAAAGAAGAGGGACTTTTGTCTGCTAAATCTCATATATCGTAGTTAGAAATGCTTTTACATAAACAACAGTGCAGTATAGCGGAGGAATCACTAGAATGGGAATTTAGAGATATGGGTTTCGATCTAAAAGAGCTACTGATCATGTAATCCTACAAGTCACTTAAACTTCCATGACATTCACTATTTTAATCAATTAAGTAAAAAAAGAAATAAACTGGCAGATCTCTAAGATAATGGAAATATTAGTTGAGGAAGTATTTATGATTCTGATTTCTTTTAAAAACAATTTTTGGGACTTCCCTGGTGGCACAGTGGTTAAGAATCTGCCCGCCAATGCAGGGGATTCCCCCTGGTTCAAGCCCTGGTCCAGGAAGATCCCACATGCTGCGGAGCAACTAAGCCCATGCGCCACAACTACGGATCCTGTGCTCTAGAGCCTGCGAGCCACAACTACTGAGCCCATGTACAACTACTACTGAAGCCTGCATGCCTAGAGCCTCTGCTCTGCAACAAGTGGCCACCGCAATGAGAAGCCTACGCACCACAACAAAGAGTAGCCCCCGCTCACTGCAATTAGAGAGAGTACTTGTGCAGCAACGAAGACCCAATGCAGCCAAAAATAAATAAATAAATTTATTTAAATAAATAAATAAATAATAATTTTTGAAATAATTATTTCAATGAGGGAAAAAATAACAAAATCTAGATTCTCCATGAAACCATGTTAAACATTTTAGCACTTGTTTCTCTCTCCTTTACCTATCACCTATTTTATCTATCATCAGTACAACATATTTTATCATTCCATATGTACAAATATCTTGCTTATTTAATATGACTCAAGGAGAATTAAGAGAGAGAATCATGGCTAATACTTTCTTTGTACCTACTGAAACACTAAACATTTTATTTCACTACATAACAAAACTAAAATATCAGTACCTGATTGCTGTATAGATCATATGTTCAGTGGGTCAAATGCTCAGGAATTATTTTGTATTTGCCAATAACTAGATTGTAAGTAGAAACATTTTCTTCTTATGGTAAGTAGGTACATCTTTATACCACACATACACACAAAATATGGAGCAGGTATAGCATATTGAGAAGCACATAGAGAAAAAAGTGAGACCCTATAGACATGATTCTGTAAAGCACATATTTAGTCCTGAACCCAACTCCAGTGGAATCTTTTGTTCAGAGGAAAGCTTATATAAGTTACTCTAGTTGAGGAGGAAAGGGACACAGATGTCCCTCCTTTCCCATGGTCACCTCAAGGGCCTTCATGATTTTGCCACCCATTACTTTTACTGTGCTTCTTATCCAGTCGGCTTACTAAGATTGCAAGGCTACAACATTTTTAACTGATGAAAAAAAAAAAAGTGGGAAGGGCTGTGAATATACAACCATACTGAGATTACATCAACTTGAAAATTTATAAAGATTTATAAGGATGAAATGAGAATTCCTTACCCTAGAATCTCTAATTAGAACAAGATATAATATATAGTTTAATATATAATTGATGTAACCCTAACTAGACAATACAACAAACCCTCAAATTACATATGTTGGGATTCTAGTATTTCCTTCAAATCTATCTTTATTAGACAAGTTTCACTGAGAAAACTAGAAGGCAATAAAGGTATTCAAAGTATGAATAGTCTGAATAGAGAGAATTTGATGTTTGCATGTCCATTGGAAGTTTTGGAGATGTAAAGATGAAGGAAGTTTCCTTTGTGATTTATGAAATCAAGAATTACCAGAACTGAAAGAAATCCTTCAGTAACAGTCCAGATACTTGCAGCTTTCAAGCAGGCAATTTTAGGAGCACTCTGGGAAACTCTGTGAATCTTATGTCTGCCATCCACCTACCTGCCTGCCTGCCACCACTGTTAGAAAGTACAGTTTCACGTCCTCTTCTGCCAAATCCTGTGATGATTGATTTAACTTGTGTACCCTTTTCTGTGCTTTGAAAGCATTTGCTGACCCCTTTATTCAGAAAAATCAACTTGGTCCTTTATGCTGTTCTCTCTAGATCTTAAATGAGTTGGGATCTACATTATACTGCAATTGGTGGTGATGGCCATGGTGGAGGTATAGCCCAGGTTTTATTGGGAGTGTTCAATTTATAATACATTTTTCTGTCAAGCAAAGATTAGAGACTCAAGGATACTGCCTATAAGAATTTTAAAAATTAAAATACTAATCATGTCAGGCATTTAATATACTTGGTGCCTATCTCTGATCTTCAAAACAATGCACATAATAATTGTTGGAGCTGGGAGTTTTACCCAGGGCTTTCTGGCTTTAAAACCCTTTCTCGTTTACTCTGACATTCTCTCCAAGATTATTTATGGAAGATTCAATTTGTTCCGTGGTGCACTCTATACATATTTACTAATCTGTCAGTCACTCATCCAGGTAGATATTTTCCCCATTTTGCAGACAAGGGCTCTAAAGTTCAGAAAAATTAAATTTTCTCCCAAAGTTCCCAGAGATGGTAAATGCCACAAATTAGTAAGTAATACCTAGTTGCAGCCTTTCTGAATTTTATTTTTAAATGAAATTCATGACCACATTTGTAGTAGCCTCACAGACAGAAGATAAAAAGGAAATTCAAAAAAAAGTCAAGGTGAATAAAATAATCCTATCTCAACCCAGTAAAGAGAAGCAAAAGCAGAATATATATTATCTCATGAAAAATAGTTATTTAATCCTTCGCTACTACCTCGGTTGTAGGACTGATGCCTATGGGTTGGGTGACACTTTGTTTCTTGTATCTCCTTTGATTTTTGTGTTAATTTTACTGTTTTTCTTATCTGTGAGTTAGAAGTCAGTGCCACTTTTTCAAAATATTTATCTAGGATTACTACTGATTACATTACATTAATTAATTCAGCAAATACTTAGTGTCTACCAAATGCCAGAACTATGTGAGGTACTCAGAATACAGTGCTCAAAAATGTAAATATTGACCTTACCTTGTGGACTTTACCCTTTAGTGGGGAGAAAGAGAATAAGCAAACAATAAATATGTATGAAATAAATATGTAATTACAAATTTTATAAGTGCATAGAAGTAAAGAAACAGGACTTTTTCTTTTAAGGTGTCTAAATTGATTGGGGGAGAGCAATATGGGTTGAGATTAGAATTAGACAAGGGCCTAGAATCATGAAGAAGGGGGTGAGATGTTATTTTCAGTACATTTTAAATCTGATTCTAAGCACAGGGTAACAATTCAACCATCCATCTATTCTTCATCCATCCATCCTTGTCTGCAATGTGGAGAAGGAATTGTAGAGGTAATGAAAGAAGTGAAGAGATTAAAAATGATGTGATACAAAAATAAACTCAAAATGGCTTAAAGACTTAAATATAGGACATGACAATATAAAACTCCTAGAAGAGAACATAAGCAAAACATTCTCTGACATAAATTGTACCAATATTTTCTTAGGTCATTCTCCCAAGACAATAGAAATAAAGGCAAAATAAACAAATGGGACCTAATCAAACTTACAAGCTTTTGTACAGCAAAGAAAAACAAAAATGAAAAGCCAACCTATGGACTGGGAGAAAATATTTGTAAATGATGCAACCAACAAGGGCTTAATTTCCAAAATATACAAACAGCTCATACAACTCAACAACAACAAAAAACAAACAACCCAATTGAAAAATGGGCAGAAGACATAAATAGACATTTCTCCAAAGAAGACATACAGATGGCCAAACAGCACATTGAAAAGATGCTCAACATCACTAATTATTAGAGAGATGCAAATCAAAACTACAATGAGGTATCACCTCACACCAGTCAGAATGGCCATTACTAGAAAATCTACAAATAACAAATGCTGGAGAGGGTGTGGAGAAAAGGGAACCCTCCTACACTGTTGGTGGGAATGTAAATTGGTGCAGCTATGATGGAAAATGGTATGGAGGTTCCTCAAACAACTAAAAATAGAACTACCATACAATCCAGCAATCCCACTGGACTGCAAAAAGATACATGCACCCCTATATTCATAGCAGCACTATTCACAATAGCCAAGACATAGAAACAACCTAAATGTCCATCAACAGATGAATGGACAAAGAAGATGTGGTACATATATACAGTGGAATGTTACTCAGCCATAAAAAAGAATGAAATAGGGCTTCCCTGGTGGCGCAGTGGTTGAGAGTCCACCTGCCGATGCAGGGGACATGGGTTCGTGCCCCAGTTCGGGAAGATCCCACATGCCGTGGAGCGGCTGGGCCCGTGAGCCATGGCTGCTGAGCCTGCACGTCCAGAGTCTGTGCTCCGCAATGGGAGAGGCCACAACAGTGAGAGGCCCGCATACCGCAAAAAAAAAAAAAAAAAAAAGAATGAAATAATGCCATTTGCAGCAACATGGATGGACCTAGAGATTATCATACTAAGTGAAGTTAGACAGAGAAAGACAAATATCATATGATGTCACTTATATGGTGGAATCTAAAATATGACACAAATGAACTTACCTACGAAACAGAAACAGACTCACAGACATAGAGAGCACACTTGTGGTTGCCAAGAGGGAGGGGGGATGGGAGAGGGATGGATTGGGAGTTCGGAATTAGCAGAGGTAAACTATTATATATAGACTGGATAAACAAGGTCTTACTATATAGCACAGGGAAATATATTAAAAAATCCCGTGATAAACCATAATGGAAAAGAATGTTAAAAAGAATATATACATATATATATATATATATATATATATGTGTGTATATATATATATGTATATATATATATGTATAACTGAATCACTTTGCTGTACAGCAGAAATTAACACATTATAAATCAACTATACTACAAAAAAATAAATTAAAAAAAAATGATGTAATAGTTTAATGATATAAGTGTATCAGGGTTCCCCAGAGAAGAACATATAGGATGGATGGCTCATGATAGATAGATAGATAGATAGATAGATAGATAGATAGATAGATAGATAGATAGATAGATAGATTTAAAAGAATCAGTCCCTGTGATTGTGGAGGCTGGCAAGTCCAAAATCTGTAGGGCAGAAAGGCTGGAAATCAGGGAAAAGTTGACGTTGTGGTCTTAAATCTCAAATTTGTAAGGCTGGCAGTAGGCTGGGAATTCAGGATGGATTTCTATACTATGGTCTTGAAGCAGACTTCCTTTTTCTCCGTGAAGCCTCAGTTTTTGCTTTTAAGGACCTCAACTGATTGGATGAATCCCATTCGCAATATCAAGAATAATATCCTTTAATTAAAGTCAACTGATTGTAAATTTAAATTACATATACACAGTGCCTTCAGAACAACATATAATTTAGTGTTTGACCAAACAACTGGGCAGCATAGCCTAGCCAAGTTGACACATAAAATTTATCACCAGAGATCATATTGATAGAAGGATGAATGGAGAGAAGATGAACTTGTAACATTTTGGAGGTAGAATCTATAGAACTTGTCAGTGGATTAGATGTGAGGGTGAATTACAGGCTTCTCATGTGAGCAATGGATTTTAACCATTATGATGTGGACCAGATGAGTTTCTCTGTTTTCTAATAGAGGTTGTGCTGATTTCAGCCCAAATAATATGACTGGCAAGGTAAGATTACTTTTGGTAAGCACTTTAAATGGCTAAATAGTATTGGGAAGAAATTCTGTTTGTATCTGCCTGGTTATATTTGGCTGGTACTAATGTAGAATAAAAATTCACCTTGCCTTCTCTTTCTCATCCAGAAATAATTACATGCAAATAGTAATCTGCTCTTTATACGATAATGTGAAATGAGAGGAAGCAGGGCCAAATATTTTTGGAAGGAACAGCTTTCAAATGTGCCAGTTAAAGTGTCTCCAATTTTTTTTATTGCTAATCATAGTAGGTCTTATTTTCTAATCAAAGCTTACATATGCTCCACCAGGGAATCTGGAAGATACGCTATCTCAATCTAATTTTACATAATATCATTCAAAGCCAATAAAATGTAGTCTTGTCAGATACAAAAGTTTAGGAGGAAAGAAAATAATATATGCACCAAATATTAAGTATCTTCTCTGCAAGTTGCTGCAAATTCTCTTTGTTCCCAATTCTTCTCTCCTTTTCTTAACTGTTAACTATGAAATTAAACAGACAGTTCTGAAAAAATAAGACATTTTCTCAAAGCTGATTTATAGTGCCAGTTTTTCCTTTCTAAAGCAGAATATCAAATGGATAAATAGAAAATCATTCCAGATATTGAAAATTAAGAATTAAAAATACAGGAAATCATTTTTCTAGATTAATTTCTGGAGGTTGATAAATAACTTTCATTTTATTTCAGAAAATGTTTGCTTTCACTTTTATATACTTATTACTGTAAGCCACAAGTGAAAGTCTTGATAACCCATAAAGTCAAATTTCTTCAAACTTTTAAATGGTTAATTTTGCATACAATTTAGAGTAGGTTTAGTCAAATTTCAATTACCTCAGCTTATTAGTGTTTTATATTTGTAAAATTTCTAAATAAATGAAACTTCATCTAATTAAATAAATCAAGGTTTGTGATTATCAATTTAATTCATTTTTTTCATAAATTTTAGTAAGTATCTCTATTTATATATAGTCATCCCTCAATATCCATGGGAGATTGGTTCCGGGATCCCTCATGGATACCAACATTCATGAATGCTCAAGTTCCTTATGTAAAATGCGTACATATTTGCATATAATAGTATAATCCATGGTTGGCTGAGTCTACAGATGCAGAACCCACAGATATGGAGGGACACTATATAAGGCATAAGCTAAGTTTCTTAGTTTCATGTGCCTGTCGTAATAAATTACCAAAAACTTGTCTTAAAACAGAATTTTGTTCTCTCAAAGGTCTGGGTGCCAGAGGTACGAGATCAGAGTGTTACCAGGGCCACACACTCTCTCCAGAGGCTCTAGGGGAGAGTCCATTCCCTGTGCCTCTTGCAGCTTCTGCTGGCTGCCCATGTGGCTCTATCACCCCAACCTCTACCTCAGTTTCCACACTGCCTTCTTCTCTTCTTCATGTATTTAAGTAATCTCCCTCTACCTCTCTTGTATAAGGACCCTTGTGAATGAATTTAGGGCTCATCCAGGTAATACAAGATGATCTGCTTATATCAAGATTCTTAACCACATCTGCAAGGACACTTTTTACAAATCAGGTAACATTTACAGGTCTCAGGGATTAGGGTATGGACATATCTTTGGGGTCACTACTCAACCTACTACACCAAACAGTGTAAGGAATATGAGTGTGGATTAGACAACGGCTTTATTTTCACAAATGTGCCATTATTAAGCTTTAGTCTTTCAGTTGAAATCCCATTCTGTATACTATTCTGTAAACCTGGGGTTGGGACTCTGCAATCCACATTTCTGCTTGGCCAGCTCACTCCCCACTACTCTATCATGGAAAGTACTGAAGGAAACCTGGAATCCTGGAGCAGGAAGAGAGGCTTCTTCCTATGTGCATTTTATTCCTGTTTTTACTTGCTTTTCCTGTCATTGCCACTCTTGCAATGCTTCTTCACCCAGGTAGTGACAGTTCACTTGGTAGCAGCAAGTAATTCTGATTTGCTCTTTTTCCAACATTAGCTAAACCAACCTCATAATACTCATCAGAGACACCAGCACTGGCTGACTAGAATCCCTTCCTCAGAAGTCTGGGCCCCAGTTTCACAGGGTCCCATCTCTGAGCTCAGCAATACTAACAACAGCCAAGCAGTAATCCCTATCCAGAGGTCTGAGTTTCAGCTTTGTAGGACACCGCCTCCAACTTTCTGAGTTTTAATAGTTCCAACCTTGCCATTTCCCAGCCCTAGGGATAGTAGTCCCTTCCTGCTGTTATAACCACTATGGTAATTTAGTGTTTCCTCTGTCCTTATAATCTAATACAGATACAAAATATCTCCAAAAATAACTGTCAAATAAGGCTAAAAGTAATATATTCTGAGAGTTATAGCTAGGAGGAGTGAGAGGATTTTTTTATTTCTTCAGATGGGTAGGATCTAGGTAGAGTCTTATAAATTAGTCAAGAGTTTGGTCTATAAGAGATAACAATGGAAGGGCATTTCTCAAGGAAAGCTTTCTGAAAGCTTTCAGTTTACCTTTCTCAAAATCTCCTTAACAATGTTTAGCATTCTCTTGCCAATTGAAAGTCATCAAAGTTATGTATTCTCTACTAATATAACAAAGCCGTCAAAGATTAGTGAGTCATTTGCCCCATGACTAAGTAACTATAGATGATTTGCTGCTGAAAACTAGAAAACTGAATGAGTAGTTCAGTGTTTTGGTAAGTTCCCTTTTTTATTCCTCTGTTCTTATTGGCTACTTCTACCTGGTGTCATTGTGCCTAGCTGCTGCCTCAGTTATTCAGTATTATTCTGTCTCCCTCAATAGACAGTCTGTTGGCCTTTGTGACAATTATTTGACTGTGCAGATGCTATTTTAGTTATTAATTAGCTTGATTGCTGTGTTCTAGAAGCATGACCTCGGAGTATTACTATACATAAACTTATCCCTGTTTCAGCTTTCCCTTTCTGGAACAGGAGGGTAAAATTTTTACTTTTTTGTAGGTCACAGGTGTTCATCCTACAGTGATGATAGTCAGAAAAAAGTTTGCTGAGAAACCTTTGAGACCTAAATATTAAAGACTCACTAAGCCATATCTAAAGTTCTCTAAAATGAGCCTGGGTTATAGGATCATAAATGAAAGACCTGAGGATAAACACTAGCCATTTAACACTGACTAAAAAGTGATGTGTTAACATCAGTGAATTTTGAGTGTAACGTTGACTGAATTTGAGGCTATAAGGCCAACTATATATCTCCCTTTTCCCCGTGTAACATATATGGTTTATTGTGTCCACATAGTCTCTTTTCAGAGATTGTAAATTACATTATTTACAGACTCTTGATGGTCAAAACACAGTTGGAGCTTGAAGGTCAAGGCAGAAAACTGCATCCTAAATTCCTATTTATCAATGATGTATGGTACATAGAGCAGCACACTGTGCTGCTACAATTAAAGATCTGTCAACATTTATAACATACACCATTATTTCAGCATTTGATAATGTGGTCATTTATCCTTACTCTTTTTTGAATTATATGATGGCAAGGCCTCAGCTGTGGGAGGACATCTCCAAAGTTCTTTTAACAAGATTATAAAATATTTATTTGTCTTTTTTTTTAGCTATTAAAATGCTAAATAATGAAAGTTAGGATAAACTAGCTTTTAGCAGTCTCATAACTCAAAAACAGCAGCTATATATAGGCCACGTATTTGTTTTAGCCCCAAACACTTGACTTAAGTGAATGCTAAGAAATAAACTGTTATTTCAGATTTCATTTTATTACTTATGTTCACTTTAAAATAAAAGCTTAGGAATATCGAACAAGGAAAATTTAAGAATAAAAGTTAAATACTAGAAACTTTTGGAGATGGCTTCACTGGGGAATTCTACCAAACATACAAAGACGAACTGATACCTAACATTCTCAAACTATTCCAAAAAATTGAAGAGGGAACACTGTGAAATTTGTTATATGAGGCTATCATCACCCTGATACCAAACCAGGCAAAGACACTGCAAAAAAAGAAAATTACAGGCCAATATCTTCTTTGATGAATATAGATGCAAAATCCTCAACAAAATATTAGTATACTGAATCCAGCAATATGTAAAGAGGATAATACACCATGACCAAGTTGGATTCATTCCAAGGTCATAAAGATAGTTCAACATATGCAAATCAATGTAATATACCGCATTAACTTAACCAGAAACCATGATCATCTCATTAGATGCAGAAAAATCATTTGACAAAATTCAACATCCATTCATGAAAAAAATTCTCATCAAAGTGGGTATAGAGGGAACATATCATTACATAATAAAAGCCATTTACAACAATCCCACAGTCAACATAATACTCATTGGTGAAAAGTGAAATCCTGCTGAATTCAAGAACAAGACAGGGATGTGCACTCTCAACACTTCTCAACATGGTATTGGAAGTCCTAGCCACAGCAATCGTACAGGCAAAAGAAATAAAAGATATCCAAACTGGAAGGGAAAAGGTAAAACTGTCACTATTTACGATGACATGATACTCTATACAGAGAACACTAAAGTTTCTACACAAAAACTATTAGAACTAATAGAGATGGGCCAAAATGGCAGAGTAGAAAGACCATAGTTTACCTCCTCTCACAAGTACACCAAAATCACAAATATCTGCAGAACAACCACTGATGAAAAAGACCTGAACCTACCAAAAAAGATGTTCTACAAAGAAGGAACCATAACATGATGGGTAGGAGGGGCAGACTTGCAATATAGTCAAGTCCCATACTCCTGGGTAGGAGACCCACAAACTGGAGAATAATCATATTGCAGAGGTTCTTCCAAAGGAGTGAGAGGTCTGGGCTCCCCAGCCTGGGTGTCCTGCACTGGGAACAAGAGTCCCCAAAGCATTTGGCTGTGAAGGCCAGTGGGGAATAATTTTAGGAGTCCCAGACGGCTGGGGGAAATAGACACTTCACTTTTGAAGCACACACACAAAATCTCTCATGATCAGGGGCCCAGGGCAGAAGAAGTAATTTGAGAGGACCCTGGATCAGAGTCTCCCAGAGAGGCAGGAGGCAAGTGTAACTCACCCTGGGAATATAGACACTGGAAGCAGCCATTTTCGGAAGTGTCTACCACGTGGACACTGGTGCTGGCGATCACCATTGTGGAATCCTCCATCCAGCTTATTAGCACCAAGACCTGGCCCCACACAACAGCCTGTATGCACCAGTGCTGGGATGCCTCAGGCCAAAGAGCTAACTGGGTGAGGACACAGCCCCAGCCATCAACAGACAGGCTGGCTTAAGACCCTCTGAGCTCACAGCTGCCTTTGGACACGGTCCTAAGCACCACAGGGCCCAACACCCAGCTCCACCCACCAGTGGGAAGGCACTAGTCCCAGAATCCCCCAGGCCCTAGCCCTGCCCTCCAGGGAGCCTTCTCTAACCTCTGGACCAGCTTCACCCACCAGGGGGAAGACATCAGACTCAAGAAAACCACAATCCCGTGACCTGCAGACCCAGCCTGACAGTCAGCAGCCCAGACCCTGCCATGGGATCAGTTGGACCCCAGCCATGACCACTAGCATGCCAACACATGCTTCAGGACACCCTGGACCCCATGCCAACTGTCAGGAACTGGAAACCCCCTCCAGCAATCTGACATCAGATCTGGGACCCTTGGTCCTACAACAAGACTGTATGACCCAGCTCTGCCCACCAGTAGGCCAACACTAACCCCAGGACCTGGCTTTACCCACCAGAGTGCAGACAGCAGTCTCAGAGTCTTCTGGATCCTGACTCTGCCCACCAGTGAGCCAGCATAAGTCCCAGGACACCCTGGGGTTCCACAGTCAGCCACTTTGTAACCTGGTCCCACCAACTAGTGGCCAGCAGCATCCACACAAGGTAAGGCCTGGCAACCAACTGGACTGGGGGCCAACCAAGCCCACCATACAGCCCACAGTTAGCCCATCACAACAGAAGAACCTACACAGCACTCATGGAGGAAACCCTAGAGCATATTACTCAGGTGATGAGAGGGGAGTGTGCTGCTGGGATGCACAGGATGTCTCCTAAAAAAGCCCATTTCTCCAAGACTGGGAAATGTAACCAACCTACCAGAAACATAATAATAAAAAAAGCAAATGAGGCAACATGAGGCAACAGAGGAACATGTTCCAGATGAAGGAACGAAATAAAACCTGAAAAGAAGTAAGTGAAGTGGAGATAGGCAATCTACCTAAGAAAAAATTCAGAGTAATGATCATAAAAGTGATCAAAGAACACAGGAGGAGAATGGATGCACAGAGCTAGGAGTTAGAAGTTTTTAAAAAAGTTATAAAATATAAAGACAACCAAACAGAGACGAAGAATACAATAACTGAAATAAAAAATACACTAGAAGGAACCAACAGTAGATTAAATGATACAGAGGAATGGATCAGTGAGCTGGAAGACAGAGTAGTGGAAATCACTGCTCTGAACAGAAAAAAAAGAAAAAGAAATAAGGACAGTTTAAGAGACATCTGGGACAATATCAAGCACACTAACATTCATATTATAGGGGCCCGAGAAGGAGAGAAGAGAGAGAAAGGGCCTGAGAATATATTTGAAGACATAATGTAGGAAAACTCCTCTAACCTGGGAAAGGAAAAAGACATCCAAGTCCAGGAGATGCAGAGAGTCCTCTACAGGATTAATCCAAAGAGGAACACACAAGACACACTGTAATTAAAATCACAAAAATTAAAGAGAAAATATTAAAAGCAGCAAGGTAAAAGCGACAAATAACATAGAAGGGAACTTCCATAAGGCTATCAGCTGATTTTTCAGTGGAAACTCTGCAGGTCAGAAGGGAATGGCACAATATATTTAAAGTTATGAAAGGGAAAAGGCTACAAACAAAAATAGTCTACCAAGCAAGGCTCTCCTTCAGATTTGATGGAAAGATCAAAAGCTTTACAGACAAGCAAAAGCTAAAATAGTTCAGCACCACCAAGCCAACTTTACAACAACTATTAAAGGAACTCCTTTAGGCAAAAAAGAAGAGGCCACAACTAGAAACATAAAAATTACAAAATGGAAAAGCTAATCAGTAAAGGCAAACATACAGTAAAGGTAGGAAATCATCCATACCCAAAGCTAGTAGGAAAGCTAAAAGACAAAATAGTAAAATCATCTATATCCACAGTAAGCAGTTAAGGGATACACAAAATCATGAGGGGAGGAGAGTACAAATGCAGGCTTGTTAAAACACATTTGAAAGTAAGAGATCAGCAGCTTAAAACAATCATATATATATTACAAAAAGTACCTGAGAAAATAACCTCAAAGCAAGTAAGAAAATGGCAATAAGAACATACATATCAATAATTGCCATAAATGAATGGACAAATGCTCCAATCAAAAGACACAGAGTGGCTGAATGGATACAAAAATAAGACCCACACATATGGATTCACGACTGGGGTCAAGTGAGCCTACAAGACTCACTTCAGATCCAAAGGCACACACAGAATGAAAGTGAGGGGATGGAAAAAAGCATTCCATGCAAATGGAAAGCAAAAGAAAACCATGGTAGCAATACTTATATCAGACAAAATAGACTTGTAAAGACTTACAAGAGACAAAGGTGGACATTATATAATGATTGAGGAATCAATCCAACAAGAATACATAACAATTGTAAATATATTTGCACCCAACACAGGTGCACCTAAATACATAAAGCAAATAATAACAGACATGAAGGGAGAAATTGACAGCAACACACTAATAATAGAGGACTTTAACACTCCACTTACATCAATGGGCATATTATTCCCACAGAAAGTCAATAAGGAAACACTGGCCTTACAGTTACATCAGATGGCTTAATAGATATATATATATATAGAACATTCCATCTGAAATCAACAGAATACACATTCTTTTCAAGTGCACATGGAATATTCTCCAGGATAGATCACATGTTGGGCCATAAAAAAATCCTTGGTAAATTTATATTTTCTTAAGTCATATGAAGCATCTTTTCTGACCACAACACTATGAGACTAGAAATCAACTACAAGAAAAAATCTGCAAAAAACAAAAACATGTGGAGGCTAAACAGTATGCTACTAAACAATCAATGGATCACTGAAGAAGTCAAAGAGGAAATAAAAAAAAAAATACCTGGAGCCAAATGAAAATAAAAATATAACAATCCAAAATCTATGCTAATAAATATGATCAATAAGGGGTTAATATATGAAATATATAAACAGCTCATGTAACTGAACATCAAAAAAAACAAACAACCCAATTTAAAAATGTGCAGAAGACCTGAATAGACATTTTCCCAAAGACATTAAGATGGCCAACAGGCACATGAAAAGATATTCAACACACAATGATATATCACCTTAAACCTGGCAGAATGGCTATCATCAAAAAGAACACAAATAACAAATGTTGATGAGAATATGGAGAAAAGGAAATGCTCATACATTGTTGGTGGGAATGTAAATTAGTGCAGCCACTATGGAAAACAGTATGGAGGTTTCTCAAAAAACTAAAAATAGAACTACCATATGACCCAGCAATTCCACTCATGAGTATATATATATATATATATATAAAATTGAAAACACTAATTTGAAAAGACACATGCACCCCAATGTTCATAGCAGCATTATTCACAACTGCCAAGATATGGATAAAAAAGATCTGAGATGTACACACACACACACACACACACACACACACACACACACACACACACACAATGGAATACTACTTAGCCATGAAAAAGAATGAAATTTTTCCATTTGCAACCACATGGATGGACTTGGAAAATATGCTAAGTGAAATAATTCAGACAGAGAAAGACAAACACTGTATGATATCACTTATATGTGAAATCTAAAAATTAAAACAAACTAGTGAATATAACAAAAAAGGAAACAGACTCACAGATAATGAGAACATATTAGTGGTTACCAGTGCAGGGGGTACAATAGGATAAGGGATTAAGAGGTATAAAGTATTATTAATAAAATAAATAAGGTACAAGGATATATTGTACAACACAGCAAAAATAGCCAATATTTTATAAAACTATAAAGGGAATATAACCTTTAAAAGTTGTGAATCACTATGTTGTACACCTATAATTTATATAATATTATACATCAGTTATATCTCAATTAAAAAAAGAATAATAGTGGCCAAAAAAAAACCAAACAAAACTATTAGAACTAATAGATGAATTCACTAAGGTAGCAAGATACAAGATTAATATACAGAAATGTGTTGCATTTCTTTACACTAATAATGAAATATCAGAAAGTTAAAAAATATTTCATTTAAAGTTGCATCAAAAAAAAAATACCTAGGAACAAACTTAATCAAGGAGATGAAAGACCTATACACTGAAAACTGTGAAATATTGATAAAGGAAACTGAAGATGATTTAAAGAAATGGGGAGATATCCCATGCTCTTGGATTGGAAAAATTAATATTATTAAAATGACCATACTATCCAAAGTAACCTACAGATTTAATGCAATTCCTATTAAAAATACCCATGACATTTTTCACAGAGCTAAGACAAATAATCCTAAAATTTATATGGAACCACAAAAGACCCAGAATTGTCAAAGCAATCCTGAGGAAATAGAATAAAGCTGGAGGTATAACCTTCCAGACTTAAGACTATACTACAAAGCTAGAGTAATCAAAACAGCATGGTATTGGCACAAAAACAGACATAGATCAATGGAACAGAATAGAGAGCTCAGAAATAAACTCATGTACTTACAGTCAATTAATCTACAGCAAAGGAGGCAAAAGTATACAATGCAGAAAACACAGTCTCTTCAACAAGTGATGCTGGGAAAGCTGGACAGCTATATTAAAATGCTCCCCCATACCACATACAAAAATAAACTCAGAATGGTTTAAAGACCTAAATATAAGACACCATAATTCCTAGAAGAGAACATAGACAAAACATTCTCAGACATAAATCATACAAATATTTTCTTAGATGAGTCTTCAAAGGCAAAGGAATAAAAGCAAAAATAAACTAATGGGACCTAATCAAATGTAAAAGCTTTGCTCAGCAAAGGAAACCATCAACAAAATGAAAATACAACCTACAGAATGGGAGAAAATATTTGCAGATGATGTGAACAACAGGGGTTAATATCCAAAATATACAAACAGCTTATACAACTCAATATTGAAAAAAACAAAAAACCCAATCCAAACATGGGCAGAAGACCTAAATAGGCATTTTTCCAAAAAAGATATACAGATGGCCAACAGGCACACGAAATGATGCTCAACATTGCTTATTATTAGATAAATGCAAATCAAAGCCACAATGAGGTATCACCTCTTATTGGTCAGAATAGCTATTGTGAAAATGTCTACAAATAATAAATGCTGGATAGGATGTGTAGAAAAGGGAATCCTCACACACTGTTGGTGGGAATGTAAATTGGTACAGTCACTATGGAAAACAATATGGAGGTTCCTTAAAAAGCTAAAAATACAGCTACCACATGATCCAGCAATCCCACGCATGGGTATATATCTGGAAAAAACCAAAAACACTAACTCAAAAAGATACATGCACTCCAACGTTCATGGCAGCACTATTTACAATAGCCAAGACATGTAAAAACCCATGTGCTTATCAGCAGATGATTGGCTTAAGATGTGATATATGTATACAATGGAATATTACTCAGCCCTAAAAAAGAATATTGCCATTTGCAGCAACATGGATGGATCTAGAGATTATTATACTAAGTAAAATATGTCAGACAAAGACAAATATATGACTTTACTTATATGTGGAATCTAAAAATAAAATTACAAATAAAACTGTACACAAAACAGAGACAGAGAAAACAAACATGCTTACCAAAGGGGAGAGATGGGGGAGGGACCAATTAGGAGTATGGGATTAATAGATATAAACTATTATACATAAATAGATAAGTAATGAGGATTTACTGTATAGCACAGGGAATTATATTCAATATCTTGTAATAACCTATAATAGAATAAGAAAAAACTATAACTGAATAATTACACCATACACCTGAAATTAACACAGTACTGTAAATCAACTATACTTCTATAAAAAAAGAAAACACACTAACACACACACACAAAATGAGTACAGGCCTCATATTTGGAGTCTTTATTTAGATATAGTATTTACTTAAATGTTATAATATTGTCTAGATAAAATTTGATAAGAAAAGAAAGAGATACAGATTTCAAATGCTCAGGGTGGGTAGAAAAGTACTTAGTATCTGTGATCATCTCCCTCTTTTGTTAGAAAACTTCCTCAGTCAAGTATTTCTTACCATCTCACTTGATTTTGAAAGGAAATCATTATCATGAAGTAGGGAGAAAAATTTATTTACTGTTTTCCTATTGATGATGCTGTGAAGTCTGAGGTTTGCTATACTCTGGCAGTTTGGAAAGAGTCCATTTTGTTATTTCTTTGGAACTTTTTTCTCTGTCAGCCATGAGTTTCAAGTTTAGTACTTGTTGAAATATAGTTTTAATATAAGTCCCAAAACAGAGGCAGATATTCAAATTAAATCCCTTTCAACATGTGCTTTTCTAAATCTTGCCTCTACTACTTAAGGGCTATGTTATGTTGGACAAGCTAATCTCTCTGTGCCCTTTTCTTTCTCTATAAAATGGGTATACTAATGGTATATATTACACTAAGTTGTTTTAAAGACTAAATGAGCTAGAATATAAAAAACTGCTTAGAATATTGCTAAGCATACTGTGGGGGAGGAAAAAACAACTTTCTCCTCTACCTCCCTAGGTTCACTAACTGAGGCCCTGCAAATTAGACTGACAAAGGCAGGTTAACACATGAAGCACACATCCACAGAAGAGAAACTCAGTGAAGAGTAACTCAAAGTGGTGGCTTTTATAGCATCTTAAAAAAGAGCAATGGGTGGACTGGAATCAAGATGGCAGAGTAGTAGGACATAGAACTCACTTCTTACCACAAATACATCAAGAATACACCTACAAATGGAACAATTCTCACAGACAGCTACTGAACACTACCAGAAGATCTCAGAAACCTGAAAGGACAAGAAAGGTCTCCACGTAATTGGGTAGGACAAAAGGAAAAAAATAAAAACAAAGAGGAAGCAGGACAGGTTCTGTGCCCCTGGGAGGGGGCTGAAGGAGAGGAGAGGCTCCTGTACCTAGGGAAGTACCCTCACGGGGGAAATCAGCCAGGACAGAAAAGAAGTTTCACAGGCTCAGAGGAGAGTACAACAACTGGTATGTGGCAGTCAGGACAGAGGCGGTCCATGCCACTGCCCTGTGTGTCCCAGCCTGTGATGCGTGTCTAGTTGTATGGGCAGGGTCTGGGTGCTGAAACACAGGGTTTAGAGGACAGACCCAGGGAGAGAACTTGTGTTGCTTGTGCAGAGACAGCCAGAAGGGGCTGGAGTGTGGGGCACTGCTCTAGGGTGTGTACGTGGAAGAAGCCTGAGCTGCCACAGAAGTACCATTGTTAAGTGGTGTGCAAAGGGAGGGGTAGGGCTGCCACTGAAGCCTCTTTCCCCACTTGCTGAACCCTGCCTCCATGGGCTCCAGGGGAGGCTCCCATCTGGGCAGGCTCACACTCCCTGGCCATGGCCTCAGTGGCCCCAGGAATACAAGCCAATGGCTTGCCTCCATGCAGTGGTGGGGCTGAAATCACAGCTGAGCCCCAGGGGCCATGTAACTTAGGAAGCAGGGCTGAAATCTCTCCCTGCAGCTGCGTGAGCCACAGATTTGCACCTCCTCTTCCAGCTTTGTAAATTCAGCACCTGCAGAACATCCAAATGGACAACGGATGCTCCCATGGCTGGGACAGGTCTGGCCTTAGAAGCTATGGACTTTGTGGGCACATACACACAAAGGCTGGGCTGAGCTAGGGTCTGAGCTGCCTCCATATCTCTCACAGTGGGTCTAGGTGTGCAACTACTGCAGTCCTGGGACCTGACTTCAGTGTACCTGCACTGGTGGCCTTGTGAAAACAAAGCCTAAGAGGCACCAGGGCCGATTACCAGCCTATCCAGCATGTTGCCAGCATATTCTCGGCTGAGGTGGTCTGAGAGCAGTGACAACAACAGTGTACTCTGTGAGCCTGCACAATGGGTGAATGGTGACACAACAGAGCACACTCACAGCTGACCATAGCCAGCAGAGGAACACTCAGTGGCTCCTCTCCCAGTGGGAGTGCTCCAATCCTGCGTACCTCACACCACAGATCAGAAACACAGCTCACAAATGGATCTGGGGGCTTCTACTCCAAATAGGGAGATGACCCTACCCCTGAAAGTGCAGTGACAACCACAGAGCAAAGAGGAGGCCACACTCAATATCCAGTGCATGCCCTGGTCACAACATCAGTCACACCTCCTATCAAGGGTATAACAGCCAGCATACACTGAGGAAAGAGGTAGAAAACATCCATACTCAAAACAATGCTCACACCAAAAAAATATTAAACCCACACTGGTTACACAGGGACATTCCCACATAAAAATAGCTCTCCAAGATCACACTAGATAACCGTTTCTCCTAAACTCATAGAGCAAGAGAAATATAAGTAAAATGAAGAAGCACAGGAACCACTCCCAATTATGAGAAAAGAATCTAAAAAATAATAAATATATATATATGTATAACTGAATCACTTTGCTCTACACCTGAAACTAATACAACGTTGTAAATCAACTATACTCAAATAAAATTAAAGCATTTAAAAAAAAGTATGTGGAGAAAAAAAAAAAAAGATTGAGAGAATTCCCCTGAAAGAACAAACAAATGAAACAGAACTCTTCAATCTAATAGACACTGAGTTCAAAATGGAGATAATGAAAATACTGACGGAATTAAAAAAGGCTATCAACAGAAATACAGATTACTGTAAAAAGGAACTAGAAACTACAAGGAGGAGCCAAGAAAAACTAGAAAATTCATTTGAAGAGACAAAAGCTAACCAAAGGCTATGAATAGCAGAATGAATAATACAGAAGAATGAATAAGTGATCTAGAAAACAGAATAATGGAAATCACCCATTTAGAATAGCAGACAGAAACCCAAAGGAAAAAAAAAAATAAATTAAAAGCAATATAAGACACCTATGGGATAATATCAAGTATGCCAATCTACACATAATAGGGATCCCAGAAGGAAAAGAAAGAGAAAAGGGGATTGAAAATGTATTTGAAGAAATTATGGCTGAAAACTTCCCAAACCTAAAGAAGGAAACAGACATCCAGATACAGGAAGCACAGAGAGTCCCAAACAAGATAAACCCAAACAGACCTACACCAAGACATAATAAAAATAACAAAAGTTAAAGAGAGGATTCTAAAGGCATCACGAGAATAACAAAGAATTAACTACAAGGGAACCCCCATAAGGCTGTCAACTGATTTTTCTACAGAAACGTTGCAGGCCAGAAGGAAGTGGTAAGGTATATTCAAAGTCCTGAAATGGAAAAATCTGCAAGCTAGGATTCTCTACCCAGCAAGATTATCATTTAGAATAGAGGGAGAGAGAAAGAATTTCTCAAACAAAAATTAAAAGAATACAGCAATACTAAACCTATCCTAAAGGAAATATTGAAAGTTCTTCTCTAAATAGAAAAGAAGTAAGAATCCATAGGAAGAGAAAATTAATATTGGAAAACAAATCACTTAAATAAGCCAGTACACAGGCTAAAAAAAAAATTCTGTGAAAGTGATAATAACCTCAGTGAACAGCAAAAGGATGAACATGAAGATGCAAAAGAGGACATCAAAATCATAAAGTGTGGGCAAGGAGAGTAAGAAAATGTAGATTTTTTTTTTTCTAGAATGTGTTTGAGCTTATATGACTACCATTCTAAGGCAAGTAAATATAGGAAGGGGTTAACATATTTGAAAAACAGGGCAACCACAAATCAAAAACATACAATAGATTCACAAAAACCAAAAAGAAGAGAACATAGTATACTATGAAACAAAATCATCAAACCACAAAAGGAAAAACAAAAAGAAAGGGCACAGTTGGGTAAGGGGAAGCTGGGATGAAGTGAGAGAGTAGCATTGACATATATATACTACCAAATGTAAAATGGATGGCTAGTGGGAAGCTGCTGCATAGCACAGGGAGATCAGCTCGGTGCTTTGCGACGACCTAGAGGGATAGGATAGGGAAAGTGGGAGGGAGGCTTAAGAGGGAGGAGGGGCTATGGGGATATATGTATACATATAGCTGATTCACTTTGTTGTACAGCAGAAACTAACACAACATTGTAAAGCATTTATACTCCAAAAAAGATGTGGGAAAAAAAAAGGGGGACAAAGAAGAAATATAAAATCAATGGGAAAACAAGATTTAAAATGGTAATAAATACTAACTACCAATAATTACCTTAAATGTCAATGAACTAAATGCTTCAGTCAAAAGACACAGAGTGGCAGACTGGATTAAAATATAAGAGCCTACAGTATGCTGCCTACAAGAGACCCACTTTAGGGCAAAGAATACACATAGATTAAAAGTGAGGGGATGGAAAAAGATATTTCATGCAAACAGAAATGACAAGAAAGTGGGAGTCACAATACTCATATCAGACAAAATAGATTTTAAAACAAAATCTACAAAGAAAGATAAAAAAGGACACTATATATAGGGCTCCCCTGGTGGCGTAGTGGTTGAGAGTCTGCCTGCCGATGCAGGGGACACGAGTTTGTGCCCCGTTCCAGGAGAATCCCACATGCCGCGGAGCGGCTGGGCCCGTGAGCCATGGCTGCTGAGCCTGCACGTCCAGAGCCTGTGCTCCGCAACAGGAGAGGCCACAACAGTGGGAGGCCCGCGTACCACAAAAAAAAAAAAAAAAAAAAAAAAGGACACTATATAATGATAAAAGGATCAATACAAGGAGAGGATATTACACCCATCAATGTATATGCACCCAACATAAGAGCACCCAAATACATAAAACAAATAGTAACAGCCATAAAGGGAGAAACTGACAGGTATACAAAAATAGTAGGAGACTTTAACACTCCACTCATATCAATGGACAGATCTTCAAAGCAGAAAATCAATAAGGCAACAGAGACCCTAAATGATACAATAGAATAGCTACATTTAATTGATATCTTCAGGACATTACATCCAAAAAAAGCAGAATACACATTCTTTCCAAGTGCATATGGAACATTGTCTAGGATTGGCCACATACTAGGGCACAAAATAAGCCTCAACAAATTTAAGAGTATAGAAATTATTTCAAGCATCTTTTCTGACCACAATGACATGAAATTAGAAATCAACCACAGAAAAAGGAATGAGAAAGAAACAATTACATGGAGACTTAACAACATGCTAGTAAAAAACCAACTGGTTGGTCAAGAATGAAATCAAAGAAGAAATTAAAAAATACCTTGAGGCAAATGACAATGAAAACACAACCATATGAAATCTATGGGATTCAGCAAAAGCAGTCCTTAGAGGGAAGTTCATAGTGATACAGGCCTTCTTTAAGAAACAAGAAAAAATCTCAAATAAACAACCTAACCCACCACCTGAAAGAATTAGAACACCAGGCACAGTGGATAAGACTCTGCAATCCCAATGCAAGGGGCCAGGGTTCGATCCCTGCTCAGGGAATTGGATCCCACATGCATGCTGCAAGTAAGAGTTCATACGCCACAACTAAGAAGCCCAAGTGCCTCAACTAAGGAGCCAGGGAACCGCAACTAAGGAGCCTGTCTGCCACAACTAAGACCTGGTACAACCAAATAAATAAATTAAAAAAAAATTAGAAAACCAAGAACAAACAAAATTAGAAAAAGAAGAATAAAATAGCAGAAGGAAGGAGATAATATAGATCAAAGAGGAAAAAAATAAAATAGAGTTTAAAAAATAGAAAAAAATCAATAAAAACAAGACCTGGTTCTTTGAAAGGGTAAACAAAATTGACAAATCTCTGTCCAGGCTCACCAAGAAGAAAAGAGAGAGGACCTAAAAGAACAAAATAAGAAGTGAAAGAGGAGAAATCACAACACATACTGCTGAAAAAAAAATACTATGAAAAAGTATATGCCAACAAATTTGACAATCTCAAAGAAATGGACAACTTTCTAGAAACATACAGCTCACCAAAACTGAATTAAGAAGAAAGAGATAACTTGAACAGACCAATCACCAGAAATGAAATAGAATCTGTAATAAAAATAAATTCCTACAAACCAAAGTCCAGGACCAGATGGCTTCATGGGGAATTCTACCAAACATACAAAGAAGAACTTATATTGATCTTTGTCAAACTCTTCCAAAAGACTGAAGATGAAGGAACACTCCCAAAGACATTCTACAAAGACACCATCACCCCTATATTAAAACCAGACAAAGACACTACCAAAAAAGAAAATTATAGTTCAATATCTTTGATGAATATAGATGTAAAAATACTCAACAAAATATTAGCAAATCTAATCAAACAACACATAAAAAAGGTCATACACCATGACCAAGTGGGATTCATCCCATGGTTACAAGGATGGTTCAATATATGCAAATCAATCAATGTGATACACCACATCAACATAAGAAAAGACAAAAACCATATGTTCATCTCAATACATGCAGAAAAATCATTTGATAAAATTCAACATCCATTCATTATAAAAACCCTTAAGAAAGTGTGTATAGAGGGAACATATCTCAACATAAAAGCTATTTATGACAAATCCACATCCAATATAATGCTCAATGGTGAAAAGCTGAAAGCCTTCCTGCTAAAATCTAGAACAAGACAAGGATGCACACTCTCACCCCTTCTCTTCAACATAGTATTGGAAGGAAGTCCTAGCCACAGCAATCAAACAAGAAAAAGAAATAAAATTTATTCAAATTGGTAGGGAAGAGGTAAAATTGTCATTGTCCACAGATGACATGATAATACATATAGAAAACCCTAAAGACTCCAAACAAAAACGAGAACTGATCAACGAATTCAGCAAGGTAGCAGGATACAAGATTAACATACAGAAATCAGTTGCATTTCTTTACACTAACAATGAAATATCAGAAAGGGAATGTAAACACACAATCCCTTTTAAAATAGCAACCCCCAAAATAAAATACTGAGGAAAAAACCTTACCAAGGAGGTGAAAGACTTATATGCTGAGAACTACAAAACATTAGTAAAGGAAATTGAAGACGATTCAAAGAAATGGAAGTATATCCCATGCTGTTGTACTGGAAGAATTAATATTTTAAAAATGACCATACTACGCAAAGCAATCAACAGATTGAATGCAATCCCTATTAAATTACCCAAGGCATTTTTCACAGAAATAGAATTATACTAAAAATCATATGGAACCATAAAAGTGCCAGAATTGCCAAAGCAATCCTGAGGAAAAAGAAAAAAGCAGGAGGCATAACCATCCCAGACTTCAGACAATACTACAAGGGTACAGTAATCAAAACAGCATGGTACTGGCACAAAAGCAGACATACAGATCAATGGAACAGAATAGAGAGTCCAGAAATAAACACACACCTATGGACAATTAATCTTCAACAAAGGAGGCAAGAATATACAATGGGGAAAAGATAGTCTCCTCAGCAAGTGGGAAGTTGGACAGCCGTATATAAATCAATGAAGTTAGAACACACCCTCACACCATTCACAAAAATAAACTGAAAATAACTTAAATACTAAAATATAAGACAAGACAGCAAAAAACTCCTAGAAGAGAACATAGGCAAAACATTCTCTGACATACCACTGTTTTCTTAGGTCAGTCTCCCAAGGCAATAGAAATAAAAACAGAAATAAACAAATGGGACATAATCAAACTTACAGGCTTTTGCACAGCAAAAGAAACCATAAAGAAAATGAAAAGAAAATCTACAGACTGGGAGAAAATATTTGCAAATGATGCGACCAACAAGGGTTTAATTTCCAAAATACAAAAGCAGCTCATGCAGTTCAGCAACAAAAAACAAACCCAATCAAAAAGTGATCAGAAGACCTAAATAGACATTTCTCCCAAGAAGATATACATATGTCCAATAGGCACATGAAAAGATGCTCAACATCTCTAATTACTAGAGAAATGAAAATCAAAACTACAATGAGGTACCACCTCACACTGGTCAGAAAGGCCATTATTAAAAATTCTACAAATAACAGATGCTGGAGAGGGTGTGCAGAAAAGGGAATCCTCTTATGCAGTTGTTGGGAATGTAAACTGGTACAGCCAGTATGGAGGTTCCTCAAAAAACTAAAAAACAGAGTTGCCATTTGATCCAGAAATCACTCATATAGGCATATTCCCAGACAAACCTATAATTTGAAAAGATACTTGCACCCCTATGTTCATATCAGCACTATTCACAATAGTCAAGACATAGAAACAACCTAAATATACACTGACAGATGAATAGGTAAAGCAGATGTGGTACATATATACAAGAGAATACTTCTCAGCCACAAAAAAGAATGAAATAATGCTATTTGCAACAACATGGATGCAACTAGAGATTATCATACTAAGTGAAGTAAGTCAGAAAGAAAAAGACAAATATCATATGATATCACTTTTTGTGAAATCTGAAATATGGCACAAATGAACCTATCTACAAAACAGGAACAGACTCACAGAGAACAGACTTATGGTGGTGGGGTGCTGGGGCAGGGAGGACTGTGATTAGCAGAGGCAAACTATTATAGATAGGATTGCTAAACAACAAGGTCCTACTATATAGCACGGGGAACTATATTCAATACCCTGTGATAAACCATAATGGCAAAGGATATGAAAAAATAATGTGTGTGTGTGTATATATATACATGTATATATATTTATTTGTATGTATGTGTATATATATATATATATATATATATACACTCACACACATGTAAAACTGAGTCACTTTGCTGTACAGAAAAAATAAACACAACATTGTAAATCAACTATGCCTCAATTAATTGGAAATTTTTTTTTTAAAAAGAGCAATGAATTAATAGAGAAGTGACAAGCCTCCCCAAAATTGTTTTAGGCTTTCAAGGGCAGCAAACTGTGGGAAGGGAAATATGTGGTGGAAACTAAAAGATGTTGAGGGTTATTTTAGTAAGATTTGTTATATAGATTCCTCTTGGTGGTATCTCTGGGCTGATGAGAGTGTAGGTGCATTTCCAGTGATTAAGAGTTAGGGGAGTATAGAGAGCTCTTCTGTCTACACTTTCTCAATTGTCTTCAGATCAAAATACTTCTTATGCTAAAGTGGCATGTTTGGGTGGCATATTTCGTACAACATATTAAATTTGCTACAAATATTAACAATTATTTTCACCATTATTAATTTATGCCATCAAATTTATTCCATATCAACTTGTTAGAAACCTGGTGAAATCCACAGGGAACATGAAACTCTCTGTTCTTGAGGAGTTCTGCCTGAGAGACAAGTGTCCATCTAAGAGTAGCAATGGTGTGTGATCAGTGCCACGATGAAACCATGCTATGGTTGCACTGAGCTTAATCAACAAAGTTTGCTTTGGGTTGCTGACAAAACATGAGGAGTGGGCTTCTTTCTGAAATTCATCAAATGTGTGTTCTTGTTTCTCTAGACAATAAGAAACCTGTGCTCTCATTAGTAACTCCCAGAGTCAGTAGCTGGATTTCCTCCCATATACCAAGTCAGAAAATATAGAACTTTTATTCATTAATTTACCATGATCCTTTAAACATTACAAGTAAAAAGAATCTGCTTTTTTTGTCTACCAATGGACCAAGTTACATTTTTTCTAATAGCCTAAAATAAAGTTTACTAAAACATCTTCACATATGTGTGTGTCCATGTATTATATTATCCCTATCAGCCGTCTAATTATTCTGACCTGCGTACACCTTTTAAAATAGTCATTCATATACATATATGTTATATGTATACAGCAAAGTGAAATGGTGGCATTTTTTATAATTAAAAGGCAGATAGTCTTATTGGCACAGATTCTTGCAGGAGTTGATATATTCTTGGCAAACGCTTAGAAGTGGTCTTTCCCTTGCTCCCTGAAAGTTCCTTTTGGATGAACTATTTACTGGGCCAGGAGATATCATCTGATGATCGCACAGCTCTGTGATACTAAGGACAGAGTTAGTTGAGAATTAAGGGGAGGGAGTAATACGTGTCCAAGGAAGGAAAATCCAGAAATGTCAAATAATAACAGTAGATACCATTTATGAGGTACTTACTGTGTATGCCAGGCATGAGCTAAGCACTTTACATGTTTTAGCTAATTATTGCAAAAACTCTAGATTGTAAATAATACTTCCCATTTTACCAGTGCAGAAGAAGAATTTCAGAGAGTTTAAATAACTTTAATGTGCTGTATATCATAGAGCTATGAAGTGGTGGTGATAGGTCAAGAAGCTTAGTGTCCTGGGAAACAGCATGGATTTTAGACTCAGACATGATTTTAATACTGACCATTTAGTATTTCTTTCATATTTTTCCATTTCTCTTTGTTGTTGTAATTACTTTTTAGATGTAACTCATGTTTTCTTTTCAAACATTTCCCTTCTTTAAATCATCCTTCCTCCCTCAGTAAGGCAAAGATCAGAGTGGGTCTTTCGCAGCACACTACGCAGTCAAGTAGGATGATTACTTATATAATCAGAATTTCTGTAAAGAAAGTCCTATTTTGATAAAACAGATATAATAAGGGTGAAAATTTGGTGAATATTCTTGAATTGGGAAAAAGAGTGTGGTGATTTGAGGATAGATACCAAGACAGACTGCTATGGAAATGTTCTACAGCCTGTAAGAAACACAGGGCTTTCTATCTTCACCTAATTACTTTGGTGCCTATAAAACAACATAATTAGCCCTTTATCTCTTAGAACACAATATATTTGTTTCGTTTGCACTGTCTTTTATCCTTATTGATTTATATTACTAGTAAGCGTAATATTTTACAGTATAACAAGCAGCTTACTATTCAGTTATATGATTTGGGAAGAAGACATAAAGTTTAGACTTTCTTCTTCCTGGTCCAGTGTGGGACAGATTACATATCTATCTATACACACACATTTATGAAAATACACATATATCTCTTCATGTATTTAAACATACATACATACATACATGTATCTCAAAAATGTATAGACAAGTGATAAATACTCAAATAGCAAGAATGAAACAGAAATGTTTTCATAATATTGTCAGACATAAGTTTTTCTCTGAGTTTACGCTTTGTGTGTTTATAAAACCACAGGAGGGCAAAGCTGGTGTGGTTTATCTTCAGTCTTCACTTATTCACAGCTGCTCACTAGTAGCAATAATAATAATAATTATCACTGTAACTTATCCTCATTTAAAAAGTGAATAACAATTTTTAAATTCCATTGAAAAGGAAAAGCAAAGTTTACTGGCTGCATTGGGGTGGGTAGAGAGGTTGAATTAAATATATATATTTTAAATATAACATCAAAATTTTACGAGATTAAGATACACATCATTTAAAATGTTCTGTGGTGTGTCTGTATCACAGTTATTTGATTTACTTTAAGGATTAAAATATCATTAATTTTTGCTCTTTCCTTGTTACATGTTTTCCTTGCCTTTGGATTAAACTGTTCAATAGTTTCATTATTTTTTATAGGTGCATGAGAGATTAGTGTTGAAGCTAATTACTGACTGCAAGTACCCAGTACACTTTGTTCTGATAAATAATTTTCTTCTCACTTTGAAATAAGTAATTTAAAATTTTCATTGAACATTGATTTTTTAAAAAATATTTAATTAATTTATTTAGACTGTGCCGGGTCTTAGTTGCAGCACACAGGATCTTTTAGTTGCGGCATGAGTACTTCTTAGTTGTGGCATGCATGCGGGATCTAGTTCCCTGACCAGGGATCAAACCCAGGCCCCCTGCATTGGGAGCGTGGAGTCTTACCCACTGGACCACCAGGGAAGTTCCGAACACTGATTTTTAAGGGATGAATTATCTGAAAATTCAGATAAAACTGAAAACCTAAATAAAATTGAATATGCTTGTTTGAAATTTATATATTCCTACATTCAGTTATTTCTCAAGTTGGGAGAAACTTTGTATATATACAAACTATTTCCATTTGGTTTTAATTGGATTCTTATGAGTGTACCTAAAATAACGGGAAAAGTCTATATTATAGATGAAGAATTATCAAATGTAATTAATTGTGGAAAATAAGAAAGTATAAAATTACAGAGTAGGCTCTGATGTCCTACTTTATAAGTCTATCACTTTTTTAGTATCTTTATATTTCAGACAATTAATGGCCAACATCTCTAGGTTATCTCTGAGAAAAGAAAGATAAAATATACAAAACTATTAAAAATTTTTCATTTTGAGGCCTTTGAGGTCTTGAGCAAGAAAATTGGGAGATTCTTTGAACTTCAGGGTTTGTTTAACTATGTTAGCCACATATGCAAAAGACAATAGCCCTGAAACTCTCCTCTTTCCTACTTAACTCAAAATTCAAAAATCCCTTTGGAACTGAGACCACTCTTGTAATTCCTTTGTATTCCATATTGTACTTGGTGCTTAATAAATACTTCATGAATGAGCTCTCAAGGTAATTATTTTTCCTTGATTTCTATCAACTTTTACTTTAAAAGTCTTCTCAGATTTTCATAGGTATGATGAGATTAGTGCAGTAGTTACTATGTTCTTTCTTCTATTTTTATCCAAATGTAGACCATTTTGGATCTGCCTTATCTAAGTATTAAAAATATCAAAATTCTTTAAAATCTGTAATGTTATTTAATTATCTTAATGCACTTTATGACATTAAACAGTCAGCTCACAGACTACCTGACATTTACATAATTTAGACATATCTCTTACTGGAGTTCTTGCTTTTGTATGGCTCAGATTCACTTAGTGATGTTGTTTTTAGAATATTGGATTAATGTGTCTGCCAGAACATTCATTAAGTATAGAACAAAATTTCAAGATGACTCATATCCAGATGTCCAGTGCAAAGAACCAATTACTTTTTTCCTTCTATATTTAAGGCCATAGTTTCCCTAAGGGTTCAGTTAAGAACTGCATGTATTATTTTTTGCATATATTAAATATTAGGCTTCAAGAAAGGTGGCTATAGATTAATATAACTCTACTCACTGAATAAAGTACTTTAAAAACTAGTTTGTATTTCAGATAGTGAACTTATGTCTTACAAAAGAACTAATTAAATATCCAGAAACAGAGTTATTTGTGAAAAATGCCCATAAATTCTAATTTTTTTTAGTGTAATTTAATTGATTAATAACAGATTGGGCCATTGCTTAAACAAACAGAGACGACATGGTCTAGAGCATCAAGTGAAGAGAAAACTTAGTAGCTATTCTGTTAATTCAGATCCATAAACAGGAAAACTAGAGAATTTATAATATACAATTTAGAAGGGATTACTGGGGTTGCCTATACTCTAATTAGCAAAACTAAGTAATTATGACTTTCTCCCTTTGTTTTGATAACTTGGTTTATACTTCCATTGATTAATTCAAGAAACCTATACATTATTATCAAGCGAATGGGCTAAATAATCTTACGTAAAGCAGGGTCTACAAGTAGGAAGCTAAGTCATGACAGACCTCTTTTATTCTGGGCTCTGAAACAGCCCAATCCATTGTCAACCTAGTACTTCAAGCCACAATAAGCAGTCCATGAGAGGTGGGACTCAAGATGATACCTATTTGCCCTTCTAGTTCTTAAGAGTAAAGGTTTGACTAATGCCCAAAGGGTAAACATCCCTTAATCTGACACAATCAGAACCAGTAAATGGTCAAATGATAGAAAAAACGGTCTATTTTTAACCGAAACATTCATCACCAATCTTTTGATATAGGACCAAGGACTTTTCTTTGAGTTCTGTTCTGGGAATTGGAATTCCGGATTTACTTTCCTATTTAATCCACACTAATGCTTCATCATCTGAGATTTCCAATTTCAGTTTCCTTATTTTGGAGCAATAAATAGCTATTTGCAAAACAATCTGAATGCAGATTCCTTCTCCATTGTCACTGTAGTCCTCCCCTCCCCTTGCTAATAATCTTTTCAGTTATCTCTCCACATAATTCAACAACACTCTCATTTTGTCAATTCATCTCTGTGAGTCTTTCCAAAGCGTTCAGGTTCGTTTTCACAGGAGTAACTTTCTTTCACACTTAATATGTCATTTAAATCATGTAAGTTTGTATATAATAACATGTGGCTGGAAGAAGCTAATTTGGGACCAAACCAAGACCTCTTGGCAAATGTAAAACTCACCAGAGGGAACTGCTGAGTATGCATGGGTGTCACCCAGTAGGTTTAAGTAATGCAGCAGGGAAAAAAACATATACTCCTATAAGGTATCCCAGACCTGTTGCATCTGAATCCCTTGAGAATTTTTTTAAATGTCTCAGCTTATTCTTATACACATTCAATTTGATAAACACTGCTGCCATATTATAGAGTAGTTGCTAACATTTAACATAAGGGGAAAAACTGCCATACAGTAGAACAGCAATTTCCAGGGTAATTCCAAGAGAACCCTGTTGAAATACACTCTTCCTTCCTGTCACTAGTGTACTAGATATTTATTGAGTTGCAGTTTTAATTTTTTTTAATTAAAAAACAAATCTTCCTGGTATCAAAATTTCTTTCCTATGTGAGGGTAATTCCCTGTGAGCTTGGTGGAAAGCAGGGCTTATCTCCCCCACAGAAGGTGAATGGATCTAGGTATTTTGTTCCTGGGGTATAGGCACATGACCTAAGTTCAGTCAATTGGATGAGCTCTCCTAGGACTTTATATCTAAGAGAAGTGAGGCAAAGATGTAGGGGCAGTTCACGATTATTCATGCTAGTTGTGGATTAACATTCTGGCAATGACAGAGCAAGTGTTAAGAGACAGCAATGCTGCCGTGGTGGAGAAGTATTCTCAATGAAGTGGTGGCAGTGGGAGTGTCTGAAACATCAATGTCCTAAACATGTTGCTAAGCAGAATCTTGGCAGTACTCTATGATACTCAGCTTCCCTTGGTTACTGCCTTGTTCTCAATGTTTTTCATCACTTCTGTAAACTATTACATGTACACGTAGTCATATATTTACATATATACACACTTTCAATAAATGAATGTTTTTTCTTAAATTAGATAAAATTAGTGTTTGACTGGTACAACCAAATGTACACCTTCTTTGAGTCAGGTACCTGGGGAACCCTTTTGACCCTCTGATACCCATGGCTAAGAGCCATGGGCGAATGCATCTTCTTTTAGAGTTCCCAAAGCAAAGAGCTGATGTTTCTACTATTTACAGTAGTTTTGCTCCCCAGGGATGATCCTGGGGTACTTTAGGGTTAATGACTGAATGCATAAGAAAGTTTTCAGAACTAAGAAGTATATGGAAACATATGTGACAAAATGTAACAACATGGCTGAGTTTTATGGGTTTTGTCTTCCATTCAAATAGCAAATATAAAATAATATGATGATACTCTTTTGGGAAAGGTCTCCAAATACAGCAATTTATTTTTTGTATGCAGCAAGCTAAATGGTTTTTAGTACACAAAGGAGAAATAGTAAAAGATGAGCTACTTCTGAAAATGGGCAGGAGAAATTATCCTTCTCATGAAAATTTAAAGAAGGTATTTTTGTTATCTTCAATTTGTTTTTAAGGTAAAGCAATTTATCAAGGTGAAAAAATTCTACCATAATAAAGATCAACTGACTTAAGTTGTATCAGCAACTACCCCAAATTAAGGTTCTCTCTTAAACTGTGATGAAAGAATCCTAGTCACTGATCTTCAGCCAGAATCTAAGTATCTGTAATTTTAAGCTGATTTGTATCCAATTTGGGTAGAAATGGATATGAGTGTTTGTCTTACATAATAGCTTGCCACAGCCTACTCCTTGAATCATGTAGCATATGGAAAATGTGTTTAGCTTCTTGTAGAATTTCACAAACCAAAACAGAATCTATTTCTATGCACATGGCTTGTTTACAGTCATTATAAAAGTATTACTGTGTTGCTTACTAGTTAGAAAAAGCAAATGTTGGCACATTGCAGACTCCACTGCACTGGTCTTTAAGAAATATATGTATTGCTTTCGAGTTAAAAAAAAAAAAAAAAAAACAGTAATTGCATGTCTTGTGCTTTAGACCCAAACATTATTTTTAGGATGTATTTTTATGCTTCCACATGATCTCTCTTCTAGATATTTTATACTAGTTATGGCTGAAGTTTTATGTAAATATATTAGAGATTGTGCTCATGCTTAAATGAACTGTCATTGAGGGATTAATACTGTAACCTTTATGAGCATGTTTTATTAATATCTTATCATTAAATTGAATATTAATAACATTTAACATTTGATAAACATAGAATGTGTATATAGGAATGTATTTCATGCCAGTGGGTTTTGAATATGTCAAAAGGTCACTATGCCAGCCCCCCACATCATTAAACTTACTTCTCATAATGTATTAATTGCACTGGTACAACACATTGAAGGGGCAGTTCTGGATAAAAATGATTGTAATATCTTTGTTTGCCAGCATGCTGAGCAGTATGCCCTCAAGAAACAGAAGTGTTTCATACAGCTTCTGAAAATATTTTTGCACTCTTAAATTCTGGAAATATATTTGCCATTAAATGATTTATAATGAAACTGAGAATTAGAGGAAGAGAATTCAAAACTATGAATATTATGAGAGATGATTAAATATTTTTATTATACTAATTTGGTTATTCTTAATGGTAAAGCAGTATAACTTGCCTACAAAGGAATACTATTTTAAATGATTAAGTAATTAAAATATACTTTAAACTACTTTTATCCTCAAAATACTAAACCAGTTTTTATCTATCTGCCTACCTACCTATCTATTTAAATCATTTACCAGGAATTTAAATATGTTTGATAGGTATCCTGACAGTAAAAACCCACTCCTTTTTTTATGGCGATTAAGGATTATGTTAACAGGAAAAAGTAACTTTTGTACAGCTCTGTCATGTAGGAGAATACATGTGACCATCTGAGGCAGTTTCATCTTCATCTGGGAAAATTCCATGGCTATGTCAAGCTTCCTCTCTATTGGTTGGTTCCTTTTACCACCCCCTCCCCAATTTAATAATAAATATAAAACTAATAAAACTTATATTTAGGGAAACTTTCATTAGGTGTTTTGCTAATTCTATTTTGTTTGTCATTTTGATATAATAAAAATTTTTACACATAAAACACATGTACATATGTCTATGTAGATACATATATAATTGCTTATTTTAACATGGCACAGTGGCTACTTCTGAAAAGTTCTTTAATTTTATGAAGGCTGTGGAAATATCAAAAGGGAAATCTCTATTTCAAGGAGTATTCTCCTTGTAAAAGTAGAGCCACATTTTTCTCAGAGTACAGCTCATAGCCAGATCATTCTCATGACCCACTTGCCTCTTCATCTGGAAGATGTTTTTCTCCCTCCTATATCCAGGGGATATGTGTTTCTTAATACAAAGTTTATACCTGAATTCAAGGATATTTGGAATATAAAGAATATCCTTCTTGCACTGCTCTAATTCATAAAATGCCAAGTATATTCATAAGTACAAAGATTAAGGATATTGGATTATTAGGGATAGTTCCCATTTCAAATAATAGGTTTTGAAAAAAAAATTACTGAAATAACCTCTGAGTTCAAGCATCTTCTGCTCCACTGCCACCCACCATGTACTATTATTAACTGAAATTTTTCTCCAAAGACACAAAATCTATTGTTTTGAAGTGAGTTAATGCTTAAAAGGCAAAATAACCTGAATTGATGTAGTTTACACGGACATTAGAGGGTCTACGAAATTTCCATCACTGAACAAAGCCTGATAAAAATGTAAGTCAGTCAAATCACCATGATTGAAGACCTCCTATATTCACAACACTGAATTAGACCTGATAAAGAAGGAACATATTTCTCAACGCTGATATGTAAAGCAATGATATTATAATATATCCTTGAAAATACAGGGATCAGGGTCCCACAACAGAGGAGAAAAGATGCTGAAAAGATGGACAGTGAGTATCTTCAGAAACCAGTTGGATATTTAAGGGAAAGAAATGACTTGCAGAGTTCTGTCATGGGTGATTAGGTAGATTTCAGTGTCCATTCACCACCATCAGAGTACAGAGTGGGAAGTTTAGGAGAGGCTGAAGTAGTGAAGCCTGGATGAGCTAGGAAACAATGATCCAGAACTCTATATAAAACTGAGGTCAGTGCTAGGGTAAGTGAAAATTAACTAAACCTTGCACTGTGGCCCTTTCAAACAACTATCATTGTGTAACTGACATCTTTGTCAATTTTCATCTGGACTAAGTCGTTCTCTAGGCTTTATATTACAACCAAAGTAACTATTCCAAAATAAAATCTAATAATCTTTCTTTCTTGCTTAAAAACTTTCATTGGTTTCCTACCGCCCATAAGAAAAAGTGTAACCTCCTTAGCTTGGTACAGAAGGCCCGGTAGGACGTGGCCATGGCTTGCTCTGCCAGCTCTTCTCCTACAGCTGCCCACTGTGGCCTTGCACTCTGGCCATACAGAAACACTGGCATTGATCCACTAAGAAGAGCAAGCTGTTTTATAAATCCATACCTTTGCATATGCTATTCCTCCTACATAGGGTGCTGTCTCCACTTTCTAGCTTGTTTCCTTTCTTATACCCTTGTAACTGGTAATTCCCATCATCCTTCAAGATGAAATTGTAATATTCTCCATGATAAATTTTTCCAGCAGCAATCCTTCTTCCGTTATCACTGGACCTTACATTTCTAATATGACAATTAGACAATTATTTTAATCATTTATATATCTGCCTCTCTTATTAGACCATGAAATTTCAGCTATTTCAGGTGGTTTGGGTTGGAAATAAGTCAAATGATGCAATAATCCATAGCTTTCTACCAAAATGTATTCTTTCTATCTATCAGTGAATAAAAGGAAGCTCTTTAGACTTGCCCACGGCCAAATTCCTCTTTCTCAGATATTTGGATAAATTTCAAGTCACCGTCTTATTACACACACTCTACTTGAGAAGAATTCTAAATGTCAAACATATACAAAGGGAGAGAGAATAGTATAATGAATCCATTACCCCATTTCAACAATTATTAACTAATGGTCAGTCTTGTTCTACCTGTGATGTCCATAGCTCCACTCTCCTTTTTCCTTCCAAATATTTTGAAGCAAATCCCAGATGTAATAACTTTTCATTTGTAAATATTACTGTATATTTCTAGAAGATAAGGACACTTTGAAAACATACTGATGATACCATTATCACACCTAAAATATTAACAATTTCTTAATATTAACAAATCCTTAATTAGTATTCAATTTTGTACTACTCATTTTTAAAAATTGTTTGTTTGAATAAAGACCTAGTAAAGTCTATACTGGATGGGTTGACATTTCTTTTAGTCTAAAGCAGCAGTTCTTAACTGGGGGCAATTTTGCCCTATAAGAGACAGTTTTGGCAGTCTGGAGACAGTTTTAGTTTTTACAACAGCTGTGGACTGATTCTCCCAAAATATGTGTGTTAAAATCCTAACCTCAATGTGATGGTATTCGAAGATGGGCCTTTGGGAAGTAATCCAGGTTAGATTAGGTCATATACAGGTGGGGCCCTCATGATGGGACTAATGTCCTTATTAAAAGAAGACACGGGATCTCTCTGTGCTCATGCACAAGGCCATGTGAGGATATAGCTAGGAAAAGGCCTCTCATCAACAATCCAACCATTGGATTACTGTTTAAGCTGCCCAGTCTCCAGGATTCTGTTATAGCAGCCCAAACTAACTGAGACAACTAAAGGAGGGGTGCTGCTAGTACCTAGTGGGTGGAGGTCAGGGATACTGCTAAACATCCCACAATGCACAGGAAAGCTGCCACAATAAAGAATCACCCACCCCACCACTCCACAAATGTCAACAACACAAGGTTGAAAAGCCCTGGTCGAGTGGTTCCTCCTTCACCTATTTATTACAATTTATTCATTGAATAAACTGTGTCATTTGTCCTACAGGATTTTCACAGTATTTTGCTGATGACAGACTGTGGTATCATTTTTATATTTTTCTGTCCCTTGTATTATTAGCAATTAGATTTAGAAGCTTCATCAGATTTAGATCAATTTTTTAGCAAAAATAATTGATTTCATAGGTAGTACTGTGTACTTCCATCAGGAGGTACATACTGTCTGATCCTCTCTCATCACTAGAGGGAACTTTTGATGATCAATGTCTAGATCCATTAATTCAATAGAGGTCCCAAAATGATAATATTGTATTCTTATAATTTCTTAATTTCTTAAAAACATAAGTTTCTTGGAAATATTTTTTACAATGTTTGATATGAAAATAGCATGGTGCATAAAACATTTACTCATTCTGTATTTCTTTTCAGAAATATCCTGTACCACCTTGATGGGAAGACAAGCCAGTTTTCAATACTCCTGGAGGCTTGGGAACACTGCAAGTCACTTGCATCAAATGAGACCCTTCAAGAAGCCCTGTCAGAAGTATTGAACAGCATTAATGCAGCTCAGGTTTACTTCAAAGCAGGACTTGATGTGTTTGAGAGTGTCTTAGCTGGAAAGAACTGAGAAAACTCTCAGCATTTGAAAACGTTTGTTTACAATTCCTCAAGTGAAAGCTCTAATCTGACTAGATTTTCTGACATTGAAGACTTTTTCCCTCCAATGGCTTTTGATATAAGTATAAAGCTATCCTTCCTTTGTATTTTTTAATGTATGTGTAAAAAGAGCATTTTGCACATTTAATATTTTTTCTTATATCTAGATTTCTGATTATGTAAAAGCAAGTTATTGAAATCATACTTAAGATTTATCTATTAAAAAGAAATCTGCTGTATCTATATCTATATATATCTATATATCTATAGATATAGATATATCTATAGATATATAGATATATATAAAATATTTGGGGGGGAATTTTCCAAGAAGTTCTGGACAATCTTCGCTCCTATGGATAAAACACGTAGAAACAGAAATGATTCCCTATGTTAGAGCTTTAGTGACCTAGTTTCTGTAATAGAAATGAAGAGTTGATATGGTTTCAGATTAACTTTCACTATCAAGTATTCAATATGAAGAACGAGTATTCTGACTGAGTGATTGGTTGACCAAAACCACTTTGAATGTGACTATTTTATGAAGTGAAGTGCCTGTTAGTAACACAACTAGATGTAGTAATACACTGGTTATGAAATTGTATTTTTTTAAGTATTAATGAAAAAAAAAAGAGCCATAAACATTCCAGGGGAAAATCTCAAGGTAGCTGCACAGAGCAATATAAATGTAAATTTTTTTTTCCTAACAACTTATAAGGTGACTAGCTTTGAAATCCCTAATATGTCTCAGTTGATTTCGGGAGTGATGTATGTCTTGTGAGGGAGAAAATATTTATTTCTTCCTGTGCTGTTTCTGTTGGAAGCACTGAAATAGAGCTACTCTAAAATGAAAGCATCTCACATTGCTCTTCCTTCATGTACTTTTCTGAAACTCCTTGCTGTAAGGCAGTTTTCACAGAATACCATATAATTTCCACAGGAAAGTAGCAAAGTTTCTCTTTGAAAACCCAAAATATCTTAAAAAGCATCAAATTGCTTTTTAAAGCATCAATTGCTAACAAAAAGGACTCCTTATGAAAGAAATAGTTATTTTGATCAACGAAAAGCTCCTTAATTCTACAAAAAATCTTTTGATGTTTTTTCCCTTCTTTATCCACATGTGACTAAGATGACAACGTAGAAAATATTCATGCTTCTACTTTTAGGCAGAAAATACAGTGTTACTATACTTCAGTTCTTTTCTCATGTTGAAAATGAAGCTTTTCATACTGACATTGTCATTGAATGGCCTTAGTACCCACTATTCCCCGAAACCACAGAATTCCATTAGGTGTTTAAACTTTGAGCTTACCTTTAGAAATTGATTTGGTATTTGACAAAGCAATTCCCCTTAGGAAACATATCCTCAGAATATTTCATGTGGATTATTTTTCTCTAACACAACATTGGAACACACGTCCCCATCATACGCCTCCAGAGCAACTTCATAGACAGTGTCTATAGGTCTAAGTCTTCACTCTTTAATGGATGAACATAAACCTAATCTTAGTTTAAAGGGAAACTGAAGTTGAAAGGAGAGAATTAATCAGCATTGATTGATTTATAAAGGGCAGCTGTTCCTACCATAAGTAATGCTTATACGCTCAAGGCAAAGAAGAGAATTGAGGCAATTAGCTAGATAATTCAAGCAGAAATCCATTTTCATCTGAATTGCCTGTGTGCACATGTTTTACGTAAGAAATGAAACTACCTTATAATATATATTTCGTAAACAATGCACTTGTGTGTCTGAAAGCATCTGCCATGTTGAGGAGTGTGTATAGGAAAGGGCTAAAGAACCAAGATCCCACAAGCCTCAATGTCAGTGCCCTCTCTTGCTACACAGAAAACAGCAGAAAAGAGGTGGGAGAAATACACATATAGTTGCATGTCAGGTCAAATAATAGAATCCCTTATACCAAAGGATCAGAAATAGTGAATCAAGGTTCAATGTATTCATTCTAGTTCTTCCTTTGGAGCTGAATTTGAAACAAAGAAAGACAAATAATTATCAGTTAGGTAGTTTATCATTTTACAACAAAATCCTAAGTAAATTCACTCCCTTAGTTTCTAATAGCATTGAGAGCACAAAACACTTGTGTTTGTATATTTTTGTTTAAAGACTGTGTACTTAGCTAAACCCCACTGCACAGATCAAAATCTCAATATCCTGTATTTTTTACTTCTACATTATATGGTATTCGCTACTTGAAGACTGAAGTTAACTCTGGACTAACATTTTTATTAGTCTATTTAAGAGATGATGTGAAGAAACTAAATTATAATTAAAACAGATGTCCATCAATTATATAAATGCTGCTCTACATCTTTGACTGCAACAAACCTCTTAACTAAGAACATTACTGCTATAGTCTGATTACCTCAGGGTTCCTTTAAATTTATATCATTTAAATTTTTCCCTAATAGATCCAAGTAAATAAAATCCTTTGCGCATTAAAATAACAAGTGTTTGCAGTGAATTGGTAGTAGGTTTAAATTGTTGTTGAGATATCTGGGTGCCTGGTACTTCCCACAATCCTTCATACGTAGTATTGTACCAGGACATAATGAATCATAAATGATTATTCTCCCAAGAAAATGTGGCAGATGTGCACCACTGCAATTTGGGTTCAGGCAGGGCACACGTGGGATACAACCCTTTGTGAAAAAGTATAGATTCCAGAGTAAAAGGAAGCCTGAGACATTCTGATCTAAGCCCTAGAATGTTACCTTCAGTCGGGAAAGCATCAGCGTTCCCATCAGATACACTAACTGCATACAAAGTGATTAAGGAACTGGGGTAGAGTCACATATTCAGTTACTAGCAGAAGTGCTGCTAGAATTTAAGCTTTTCTGCTTTCTCATGCAGTATATAACGGGGTTATAAATGTTCTTTTCCAGTACACTCTATATAACCAGCCATTCTATCAGATGATGTATGGGCTGGAATCACTGCTTTTTAAATGAAGAACTAGTTCATTCTCTGACTATACCTAACAAACGAAACTGTCCCAGGGAATCCACGCAAAAGGCACAAAGCCTGGGTACTTGTGGGGAGGTGGAGAGTCTCTGCATGACACCAGCAGTCAGGAAGGAGGGTATTAAGTAAAATGCTCTTATGAGAGGACATTTTAGCCCTATATTAAATCAGCAGTTTAAATCAGTATTTCTGATTTGGGGGAAGAAAGCCTAGGAATCTTTGTCTTCAAGCAAAATTTCCCAAACGATCCTTATGCATACTGAAGTTTAAGGATTTCTCATCTACATTAATCCTGGGTCCTGAGAAAACATCACTTGTTGATGTACTAAAGAAACTGAAAAGTCACAATAATAAGAGACGCCTACGGCTTTGCTGTGAATGGCACCATTTTAAAAAGAGGGAGAGAGAGTAACCATTGTATCTCTCAAAAAAGACACAGGCACAGCTAAAGTCTGTGCCTACTACAGGTCAGGAACTGTTCGAGATTTAACCTATTTGTTTTTTCTAATGAATCCTCACGACAACTCATTTAAAAAAATGAGGAAACTTGGTGGAGTGGCTTGCCCAAAGTTCCACAGCTATAAAGACTGGGTCCAGACCTGTGTTCTTCACGCTGTGTGCTGCAGAAAGTTAAGAAACTTTTGATTATAGAAAGTGATATGATTGAAATTTTTAATGTATTTCTGCACCACTGATCAGACTATGTCATCTGCCATTTCACTGGTTTAATGGAGGAGTTTGAAGAAACCTATGCTATCATTCCTCATTATGGTAGCCCACCCCAACAATGGTGGACATATGTAGGTAACTTAGATCTATAAGAGCATTAAATATAAGTGCACCATTGTAGAATACCATGACAACTAGATGAAAAATTATAACAGACCACAAGCTACATCTCATAATTTCCTCCGCAAAATGTCCATATAATTTCACTGGGGGAAAAAAAAAAAGACCAGGTTCTGGGATTTACAACCACAGTTTTATATCCTCCTTAAAACACAGAATAACTAATTGACTTCTTAAATTACATAAATATTTCATATATAGTAGCTTTCCCCCTTGCAAAGATAGGTGTTACAAAAATAAAATGATGATCCGTTACCATCTGTCCAATGATGAATCGGCATCTTTGCCTCAAATGAAAAACTATTTTTGTAATTAGTAGACCTAGCCAAAAATGTTCTCATGAGATATTCTGTGTTATATGTAATTACTCCAAAAATTAAGCTTTCTCTGTGGGTAGCACATTGTCATCTCATTGGTTTAAAGGGCTATTTAAATGTGCCTTAATTACACGTTCCTTCAATAGAAAGGAATTACATTTTAAACTGCTAATCCATGTGTTGAGTGGAAGGGAAATGGGTCTATATATTCCAAAAGATAGATCCGCAACCTAATGGTTCAATCACAGGAGCATGGATGCAACCCAGGAGAAAAAAATAGTGTGACATTTGAGCAAAGAAATATTCTACCTAGGTGCACTAGTGAATCTGTATTTCTTGCATGAGTTTAAATTGGTAGTTTAAAAAAGCCTCATTAGAATTGCTATTCAGAAAGTTCTCAGTTTTAAGCACCCCATTAAGTATAAATATTTTTAAGTTAAGTGTGTTATTATATGCAATTTAGAATTTCAAGTGATGTAAATTTAAAGTGGAGTTGCAAAAGAAAGTTTTTAAATGTCACCAATTTTGATTACCACAATGTCCACTGAATTTTCTGTCTTCCCTTTCTAAATATACTCTAGCAATGGGATTAGGATTTTTTTTTCTTTTTAATCCCGAGAAAGTAATTTTAAGATCTAGTCTTCTCAATATACATTTATCTGTTAATCAGCCAGAGTTTTATTTCCATAATAACATTCCATTACCCTTCAAAGATGTACACTGAAGTGCCTTTAGCATTCCTGGGACCACCAAGAATCTTGAGAGCTTGCTGACTGTGAGATGACATATTTCTTAAAGACATTTATAGTTTCATACTCAGATTGTATCTGAATTTACAAAGCAAAGGATTAAATTGAGGCACTTTCAGGTAGCATTCAAGAGAAAGCTGCTTTCAAATTTTAATATGTTCTGGTTAGCTTGTGTTTGAATTATATAGTTATATAGTTTTCTATAACCAAAATGGTAATTTTGATGTTTTTAGCCAAAATACAATCATCGAGGCCAAAGAAAAGTATGTCTACTCTAACTCCTTAAGCAGGATCTGTCAAGAATTAACTCAGTTAATTGCAGTTAATCCAGGGCCTACATCTAGACAAAGATTTAAGGAGTGTAGACAGAGTCTAACAGTATTCCTTCTAATTCCTTAAACCAATACGCACTGAGGTAGCTTTTCTCAGAAGGAAGCAGATTTTATTTTCCAGTTGCTAATTAATATGTACCACCTCAGTCCCAAAAGGACCACACAGGTGCCTGTACCATGCCATATGTCATGTGCTTTATTCCAGCAAGCTCAAGAGATTAATATACAATCATTATTATGAATTATTATGTTGTATTGAAGTTAACGTAAGTCTTTTTTGTTCTAATTAAAGTACAAACTTGGCATCTGAACAGAAGCTTAGCTACAGAAGTAGAGTTAGTCTCTATTTTAATGAACTACGTCTATTTTTCAATCCAAATGTGTAATTATTTAATTATCTGGCCTGCTCAGTAAGTTTAACTCTCCAATTTCTTCAAACAATATTTATTCAATATAGTAATGACACAGACGGACATTCCTTGGAGTGTGCTTTATCTTTTGAAATTCTTAGCCATTGTTGAATCATGCTTTTAGTGTATGTGATAGTGTTTTATTAATATTAATAATGATTTGTCTACCTTTATATCAAGCTGCTGCAAATGGACTGCCTTATTCTGAAAGTCAGAAAAAATGCTATTGCTCTATAAAGACAAGTTTATCATATCTGTTTAACAAGAAATAAAATATTTTATTACACCATTGCAACTAGTCTGCAGGAAACAAAATGGCCAGATGGTTAATTGTAGCTCACATAATTCTATTCCAAAGATGTTATAAATAATTTCATTTATTAAGCTGAGATAGGTCTCTATTAGGTGATTTAGTATTTACATTTCACACAGGAAGGTTTAACGGCAACTATATCCCACATATTCAGACTGGCTACTTGGAGAATATGAATACAATTGTATTCAGAAAAGAAAAGAGCTTTCTAGGACACTTTGAAGGGCTAATTTGATTTTACAGACATCTAGAAAACTCAGCACATCACTGATAATAGTTTCAGATGTGTTTGGAATGTTAATATAAACCATGCATTTTTTTAGCCATGTCAGTAGTATAGCAATATTTAGATACATGAAATTTTATAATGAATAAAATTTCTCAGTTGTATAATAAAAAATATAGCCCTAAAATAGAGAATGGTGGTGAGCAGATTTATAAATTAACTTGGGATAAAATCTGGAGCACAATTTCTCTAATTAAATTTGCTTTGATTAAAAAACAAATCTCTTTCAAGGGGTGTCCCAATTACTAAATTGCACTGAACTGTTATAGTGTTGAGTATTGTTCAAAATAGATTATCATCTGTGATTTGGAAATATTTTCATTGTAAAGAAATTTATTGTCAGTGTCTTTGCTGTGATTGATTTTGAATGACTGATTTAGAGGCATGTGTCTGTAGTTTCTTAATTACTATATAGGGTTGAATGCCTAATTTCTATAATGTGTGGATGCCCATCAGGAATCCAGTGCATTCTATATTTAGATCAATTGTGATTTCAATTTATTTTACAACTTTTTATGTATTATTCACATGATTCAATATACAGCTTACTTAAAAAAGTATGTTGTGATTTGGAGTGACAAAAAATGGATTGGGACATCACATCCATTAAGAATATGAGTGAATATTTTATATTTTATAGTTGCTTAAATATTTGCACATAATTGAAAACACAGTACTATGAAATGAAGGCATCTTTTAAGGAATATTTTCTAATTCATAAATGCAATGTGTATGTACAGCAAAATGATCATATTTAAAATGCCCATTAAAAAAATATTAAATACAGTTGAAAATCATTGTTAACTGTTTTGTTATAAACATGCAAAATGAATTAGTTATTAGTATGTATTATTAATGAATTATCTTTATGTATTGTGTATTACACCCAAACAGAAATAAGCCTTGCTCAGGGAACACTCTAAGATTTTATCACTTTTTCTTTTTTTTCCTTCCATTCTTTTCTCAAACATGCAGTCCTCATATTGGGCCATTTAGGTTTGTAGTTTGTGCCAAGTTCTAACATCAAGTAACAGCATTTGTATCAACTCCAGTGCTAAGGAGCTTTGTTTCTTCAAATTTGCTCTAAAAAATGTTGTCAGTTCTTTATTGCACAAAGGCATCTCTATTGCATGATGTAGCAGATTTCACTCAATTATTCATTCAGCAGATATTTACAGAGAGCCTATTCTAGGCCAGATACTGTATTAAGTGCTAGAGATACAAAAATGGTGAACACAGTTTTACCTTCTAGGACTGCACAGCCAAATAAAATATAAACTTCAGTTTAACTATTGGCAATACTAGATTCAGAGGGACTCATAGATAGTGTAGTTTATCACAAGGATAATGACAGAGCAGAGATAGTTTAAAGGCACCATGTGTTCAGGCTACATACCTAACTCGCTAGGCCTTCCTTAAGGTTCATTAAGACTAAAGCAGAATGTTCTTATCTCCAATATCGTTGCTGTATGATAACTAACATTTATTGGGGGCTTACCATTGCACCAGGTATACATATACACACACATAAAAATTTTGAAAAAATAATATGTATTATGTATATGTATATTCTACAGAATAACATATATTATTCTAACCATGAAGTAAAATTTAAATATACAAAATTATATACATATCCATGAATAGCATATATGTATTCAAAGTATAAAACTACAGACTGAAAAAGTAAATATCTAATTTGATTCATGGTAGGAGGGAAACAAGTGCTCAGGATAGGGGTACAGAGTACAATTTAACAGTCATTTCTTTTTTTACAGAAAAAGGAATTGAAGCACATACAATAAAATGGAGGAGTGCTAGATAAAATTTTCTTCTCATTTCTTTATATCCCCCTCGTCAGTTTGGGTGGTGGATATATATGTGTTTGTTATGGAATTCTTACTAGTTTTCTGAATAAAAAATAAAATTCTCAAAGTAACAAATTCCTAATAAGATGGTCTGATCCTGGAGCTCACACTTATAACCACTACCCTAATCTGCCTTTCTAAAGGACACAATTTTTTAAACTCAGTTCCTTTCCTCTCTCCTCCTTCAATTGTACTAATCTTATAAAGGCAGAGGCTTTCTTACAAGGAATTCTCTGACATCCTAAGTGCTCACAGATAGAATTTCAGCACAGTTATATTTCTTGTACAATTTGCTCCTCTTCAAAATTCTTCCTTGTGTTAGTAAATACACTCGATTCTCTAACTAAAAATAGGAATCTTCCTTGGTCCTTGATTTTCCTCGCTTCCTACTTCCAATCTATCAGCAAGTTGTATTGGCTTTGCTGTAAAATATAGCCCAAACTTGACATTTCTCCATCTCCACTGCCACCATTCTACTCAATGCCAACCTCTCCTCTTCCCTGCACTGCACTAAACATAATAAGTATTTAAAGCAAAGGGGATTTTAAAAAGGAAAATGATTACAAAATTATCAAAAGGGCTAACAAAAATGTGAAGCTACCATTTCTCAGAGATCAGTAACTGCAGGAAACCACTACTGACCTGCACGCAGGAGCAGCATAAAGGAGGAAACCTGTGATGGCCCGGGAACCAACATTCTACTCACACTCTTGGAAACTTTACTGCTGCTGGTGGTGGAACCACTGCTCACAGGGCTTAAAGAACCACCACAAGGTTGCTGAGTCTGGGAGTCTGCACTTCCTCTACCTCCCCTACTAGAAGCAGGAAAAAAAATCTTCCACACTTCTTTGACTTTTACTCTCTTCTGAGTGCCTCTCCTTGGCAGATCAAACTGGAATCCAGCTGGCATGAGAGGCTCTGAAATGTGAGTTTCTGCTTCCAGCCCCAGCATTATAGGGGAGGATGTCAGTGGGTGGGCATGGGACCAAGTCCACACACATCATGGCTACTGCAATCTCCAAATGGCTCTCTGTTCTTCTTTGAATGTATGAATGAATGAACATACCTAACTCATCCATACATATGTATTAAGATCCCTTGATTATTTTCCCCCAAATCTATGGATGTCACTTAATCTATAATAAAATAACTTGAAGTGACTTTAGTGTAATTTCCCTATACCACTTCATAACAAAATGGCTAGCTCCAAGGCAGAGCTAAGAGAGCAAAAGACATGTAAGCACATAGCTGTAGTAAAGCCTTAAGTCTTATAATGGAGACCTAAATAAGGTGATAAGAGAGCAGAGAGTAAAAATACTTAAATCCTATAGAAGCCAAGAAAGGTTTCTCAGGAGAAAATATTTGAGTTGAGTCTGAAGAGTGAATAGAAGTTCTGTAGGGGAAAAGGAGAAGAATGTCATTCCAGAAATAGGGAGCAGTATATGCAAGCCACGCCAGAAACAAAAGACAGGGCATTCCCATACTTTTCTCCTTTGAAGTCTATTTCTTTTATCTCAGCTTCAGCAAAAATTATGATTTAATACTGTGGTTTTTGTGGGAAGAGCAACCTTTAGACTGCTTATTTACTATTGATAGTTTAGATACTACTCGGGATTATAAAATACTTAAAGTGACTAAGTTACATATAATACATATTGAAGAGATTTCCATCACAGTAGAGAAGTCACAGTGGTTTCCCACCATCTTCAGCATAAAATCCGTATGTCTTTTGATGATATTCAAGATCCTCCACAGATGACTCCCACCCCTACCTCTTCCTCTGTGTTTGCCTTTTCTCCCTCTCATGTCTCATATACCAGCCAAATTGAAGGGCCTGAATTTTTCCAACTTGTGCTGCACTTTCTCAATACCTGTGTGACTGCTTTCGTTCTTTCAATAAGGCACCCCCCAGCTCCCAATTCCCATACGATGCACATCTTTCTTTTCCAAAATAAATCTTATGAAGTCATCTCAAACTTCTGTAAAAAGTTATTCAAACCTCCCTTATAGCACAAAAGAAAAAAAAAAGCTCACACTCATACCTGTATCCCTGCATCTTTAGATGCAGAGGGACAAAGAATCACTAAACAGTTGAAAGAAGCCTAAAACAGAACTGAAAAAAAAAATCAACAGATGCCTAAGAAAAAAGAGGTAATTCAAGGAAAAGAAAATCTCCCCAAACTGTTAATCAATATGTATGATAATTTGAGGAGATATTATTTTCACAAAATATAATGGCAATAATCATAAAGCAAGGAAGGTTCTTAAAAAATAAAATATGATTATGAAAATAAAATAGTTCATAAAATAAATGTAAGAAGCTACTGTTCACAGTGACATATATATATTTATATACATAAATTTATATATATTTATAAATTTATATACATATATATATATATAAATATGTGTGTGTGTGTGTGTGTGTAAGGAAGCAAATATAGCAGAGAAGGAAAAAAACAAATATCAATCCAGGAAGTCCAACAATAATAAATGAATCAACCAGTTCTCACATTCGTAAAGAATTAAATGTTTTGAAAGCCTACAAATAATAAATGTCGAGGGGGTGTGGAGAAAAGGGAACCCTTCTGCACTGTCAGTGGGAATGTAACTTGGTTCAGCCACTATGGAAAACAGTATGGTGTGGTGGTTCCTTAAAAAATGAAAAATAAAGCTACCATATAATCCAGCAATCCCACTCCTAGGCATATATCCAGAAGGGATGAAAACTCTTAAATCAAAAAGATACGTGCACCCCAATGTTCATGGCTGCACTATTTACAATAGCAAGACATGGAAGCAACCCAAATGCCCAACAACAGACAATTAAGAAAGCTGGTATATATATACACAATAGAATATTAATCATAAAAAAGAATGAAATACTGCCATTTGCAGCAACAAGGATGGACCTAGAGAATATCATACTAAGTGAAGTCACACAGAAAAAGAGAAATATTATACCTTATCACTTATATGTGGAATCTAAAAAATAACACAAATGAATTTATATGCAAAACGGAAAAAGACTCACAGACATGGAAAACAAGTTTACGGTTACCAAAGGGGAGAGGGAGGCAGGGAGGGATAAATTAGGAGTTTGGGATTAACAGAGACACAAACTACTGTACATAAAATACATAAGCAAGGAGCACTTAGTATATAACATAGGGAAAATATTCAATATCTTGGAATGACCTATAATGGAGAACAATCTGAAATTATATATATGTAAAACTGAATCACTTTGCTCTACACCTGAAACTAAACACAATATAGTAAATCAACTGTACTTCACTAGTAAATAAATAAATAATAAAATGTAAAAATTAAAAAAAAGAAATAATTGTTTTGGAAATTATTCTCCCGCTATAAACAACTAGAAAACAAGACCCACTATATGAAACAAATATTTTTCTGGACATTAGACAATAGGCAACCCAGAAATAAGATGCCTGAGGGAAGGTGAACAAGTAATGTGAGCCCTGTTATTGCCCCTGCTTACTGCCTAAAGGCAGTAGGTTAATTAAATACAAAGATGAGAATAATAATGGGGGGAGGATATTGGACAAAGAGTTTTCAATATCTGGAGACAGGAACCTTTGATACTGATTTATATATGTTGGGCGGACTTCCAGGAAGCTACTAAAAAAGAATCACCAGAAAAGAAGAGTCTGAACAAGCTCTGGGTTGGGACTAGTAGAGAGAATTTGTAATATCCAGGGACTTGGGAAGAGTAGTCAAAAGGATAACTCCTTTGTAGCAAGCAAAACTAATCCTAGGTCAAAGGCTGCTCTGGACACTCCCAAATCAAGCTAAAACCAAGCCTTAAAAGGATTAAACTAACCCTTAGTAATTTAACTGTATGCCTGAACAAAGCACAACACACTAGGAATACAAGAAAATCTAGTATCCCAAAATGTAAGAGCTACATACAATGTGAAGCATCCAATAAGAAACTGTCAGGCATGCACAGGAGCAGGAAAATACGACACATAATAAGAGTAAAAAACAATCAATGGAAAGAAACCAGAAATAAAAAGTTAGAGAACTAGCAGATAACTATATTAAAAGTATATTATAACTTTCTCCCTATGATCAAAAATATAAAAGAAATATAAAATTTATGAGGAGGTTATTAAAGGAGGTTTATTAAAGACTTAAACTTCTAGAAATATGGAGAAATAAAAGATACACATATATACTCAAAGGATTAATAGTAACTTACATACTGAAGAAAAAAAGTGAAATTAAAATCTTGCAATATTATCTACCCAAAACAAAGTAGAGAGAGAAAGAACAAATACTGAAAGAGAAAAATAAACAGAGCAACAGTGACCTGTAAGTCGATGTCAAGTGATCTTATATAGCAGAAAATGCAACTGGTGGTATAGAAGGAGAAGAGACATGGAGAGCAGGTGTAAATGTTTGTAGAAACAATGAAATAATGACCAAAATTTATCAAATGATGAAAATTATAGACCTATATTTTCAAAAAGCTAAACAATCCACAAGTGAGATAAACATAGAAAACACACAAAGGCAAAGATTGTCAGAGTGGTTAAAAAGCAAAAACCAAACTATATGCTGAATATAAGAACCAACTTTAAATATAAAAACATATATAGGCTAAAATGAAAAGAATGGGAAAAGATACAACATGGCACAAATTAAAAGAGAGCCCAAAGAGTTCTTTTATCAAGTGAAATAGACTTTAGAACAAAACATATTCAAAAAGACATTTCAAGCAAGGGCAGAAATAACAAGCAATACCAAAGAGATACAAAAAGTCGTAAGAGAATACTATGAACACTTAGATGCCAAAAAATTGGACAACCTAGAATAAATTTCTAGGAACATAAAACATGCCATGACTGAATCAGGAAGAAACAGGTAATATGAACAGACTGATCACTAGGGGTAAAATTGAATTGTAATTAAAAAAAAAAAAAAAAAAAAACCTTCTGGCAAACAAAGGTCCAGGACCTTATGGCTTCATAGGGAAATTTGGGAATTCCACCAAACATATAAAAAATAGATAATACCCATCCTTCTCAAATTATTCCAAAGAATTGAAGAGAATGGAAAGCTTCTAAATTCATTCTACAAAGCCACTTTTACCCTGATATCAAAACCAGACAAAGACATTACAAATAAAATTAGGAACCAATAACTGTGATGAATATAGGTGCAAAAATCATCAAAAGACTATTAGCAAACCAAATCTAAAAATACATAAAAAGGATCATACACCATGATAAAGTGGGATTTACTCCAGGGATGCAAGTGTGGTTTAATATTTGCAAATAAATCAATGTGATACACCACACCAACAAAGGAAGGATAAAAATCATATGATCATCTGAATAGACACAGAAAAAGCATTTGACAAAATTCAACATCCATTCATGTTAAAAACTCATCACAGTTGGTATAGAGGGAACACATCTCAACATAATAAAAGTCATGTGACAAACCAACAGCTCACATCATACTCAGTGGTGAAAAGCTGAAAGCTTTTCCTTCAAAATCAGGAAAAAGACAAGGATGCCCACTCTTGCCATTTCTATTTAACATAGTATTGGAAGTCCTAGCCACAAAAATCAGTCAAGAAATAAAAAGGTATCCAAAATTTAAAGAGAAGAAGTAAAACTGTAACTATTTGCAGATGGCATGATACTATATATAGAAAAAACATAAAATTTCCACCAAAAAACTATTAGAATAAATGAACTCAGTAAAGTTGCAGGATACAAGATTACTATGCAGAAAATGTTGCTTTTCTATACACTAATAATGAACTATTAGAGAAAACAAACAAACAAAAAACATTCAAAATTGCATCAAAAAGAATAAAATACCTAGGAATAAACTTAACCAAAGAGGTGAAAGATCTATATGCTGAAAACTATAAAACTGAAGACAACAGAAAGAAATGGAAAGATATCTTGCACTCTTGGATTAGAATAATTAATATTATTAAAATGTCCATACCACCAAAAGAAATCTATAGATTTAATGCACTCCCAATCAAAATACCAATGAAATCTTCCACAGAACTAGAAAAAAATAATCCTAAAATTTATGTGGAAACAGCAAAGATCTCAAATTGCCAAAGCAGTCTTCAAAAAAAAAGAACAAAGCTTGAGGTATCACACACCCTGACTTCAGACTATACTACAAAGCCACATTACTCAAAACAGTATGGTACTGGCACAAAAATGGACACAGATCAATGAAACAGAACAGACAGCCCAGAAATAAACGCATGTACCTATGGTCAATTAATCTATGACAAAGGAGGCAATAATATACAATGAAGAAAAGACAGTCTCTTCAATAATTGGTGCTGGGAAAACTGAACAGCTACATGTAGAAGAATGAGATGACAACATTTCCTCCCACCATAGACAAAAATAAACTCAAAATGGATTAAAGACCTAAATGTAAGACCTAAAACCATAAAAGAGAACAGAGACAGAATACTCTGACATGAACCCTGGTAACATTTTTTTTTTTTTTTTTGGATCTGTCTCCTAATGCAAAGGAAAACACAGCAATAATAAATAGGACCTAGCTAAACTTAAAAGCTTTTCCACAGAAAAGGAAACTGTCAGCAAAACAAAAAGACAACCTACTGAATGGGAGAAAATATTTGCAAATGATATGACTGATAACAGATTAAGATTCAAAATATAGAAACAGGTCATACAACTTAATATCAAAAAAACAAAGAACTCATTAAAAAAAAAAGGCAGAAGATCTGAATAGACATTTTTCCAAAAAAGACGTACAGATGGCTAACAGGCACATGAAAAGATGCTCAACATTGCTAATTATTAGAGAAATGAAAATCAAAACAACAATGAGGTAACATCTCACACCAGTAAGAATGGCTATCATCAAAAAGTCTAGAAATAATAAGTGTTGGAGGAACCATCGTTTATGCGTAGAGAAAGGGGAACTCTCCTACATTGTTGGTAGGAATGTGAATTGGTGCAGCCAGTATGGAAAATAGTATGGAGATTCCTCCAAAAACTAAAAACAGAGAACTACCATATGATCCAGCAATTCCACTCCTGGGTATATATCCAAAGAAAATGAAAAACACTAATTCGAGAAGGTACATTCATCCCAATATTCACAGCAGCACTATTTACAATAGCCATAATATGGAAGCAACCCAAGTGTCCATCAACAGATAAATAGATAAAGAAGATGTGGTATATATACATATATATATATATATATATACACACACATATATGTATACATACATACATATATATATACATACATACATATATGTATATATATACACATACACACATATACACATTGTAATATTACTCAGCCTTATAAAAGAACAAAATTTTGTCATTTGCAACAACATGGACGGAGTATTATAGTTACTGAAAAAAGTCAGAAAGAGGAAGAAAAATACTAATACTATACAAATACTAATACTATATGTTATCACTTTTATATGGAATCTAAAAAATAAAACAAACGAATGTGTATAACAAAACAGAAACAGATTGAAATATGGAAAACAAACTAGTGTTTACCAGTGAGGAGAGAAAAGGGAGGAGGGACAAGATAGGGTATGGGATTAATAGATACAAACTACTGTGTATGAAATAGGTAAGCAACAAGGATATATTTTATAGCACAGGGAAATGTAGCCATTACTTTGTAATAACTTTAAATGGAGTACAAACTATAAAAGTATTGAACCACTATGCTATATATCTTGAATGAATATAATATTGTAAATCAACTGTACTTGAATAATAAAAAAGACATTTCAAAGTGTCAAAGTGGTAATCTCATCAAGAGGATATAATATTCCTAAAAATGAATGTACCAACTTGACCTAATTAACGTTTATGGAATATTCCACTCAACAATAGCTGAATCATATTCTTTGAAGTGTCAGTAAGTCTTCTAGTCAGACCAGGTGGGACGAGAGAGAAGACACAAATTATCAATGTTAGAAGTGAAAGAACATTCCTATAGACAGGAAAAAGAAAATATTATGAACAATTTTGTTTTAATAATTTAGAAGTTAGATGAAATGGAAGTGTTCTTAGCAAGACATAAAATATCATACTTTCCCCAAGAAAAAATAAATAACCTGAATAACCTTAAAGATTTAATTTTTGTTTAAAAATTTTCACAAAGAAACACCAGGACCACCTGGATTCACTTGTGAATTCTAGACAAAATATTTAAGGAAGAAACACAAATTTTAGACAAACTCTTTCAGAAACCACAGAGGAAGAAATTATTTCCTACTCTACGAGGCCAGCACTTCCTCAATAATCAGACAAAAATATAACACAAAAGGAAAACTACATAATGACTATAGAGTCAAAATCCTTTAAAAAGTTAGTAGATTAAATAGTCATATTTTAAATAATATCAAAAATAATGGGGGATTATTTTAGGAATATAAAATGTTTTAACATTTTTAAAAAAGCAATGTATTTTACTATATTAACAGACCAGAAGTGAATATACAAATTGACAAAAATAAACCTTTATGCGTATCTTATACAATATACAAAAATTAACTTGAATTGTATTATAGACTCAAATATAAGAGCATCAACTATAAAACATTAAGAAACATGAGAAAATCTTTGTGACCATAAAGTAAGAAATGATTTATTTGATAAAAAAACAGAAAGCACAAACCATAAATTAAAAAAAAAAATGCACTTACCAGTATTTAAAAGTTTGCTCTTCAAAAGGCATTTTTAACAAAAAGAAAAGGCAAGCCAAATATTGACAGAAATTATTTGCAAAGTATATCTGATAAAGGAACTCATCCAGAATATATAAAGAACTCTTATATCTCAGTAATAAAAAACAAAACCAACAATTAAAACAGTGGGCAAAAAATTTTAAATAGATATCCCACCAAAGAAAAGTTATTAATGGCACAGTAAGTCCAAATAAGCCATAATGTGTTACTTCTGCACAAAGAATGACAATACGAAATTTTCACAAGGATATGAAGCAACTGAAACTCTCATACACTACTGGTGGAAAGACAAAATGGTACAGCCACTTTGGGAAACAATTTGACAATCTCTTATAAATATACATACCATATGACCCAGCAATCCTGCCCCAGTGTAGTTATTCAAAAGAAATAAAAACTTATTCCTTGACAAAGACGTGTACTTATGTTCATAAGAGAATTTTTCATAAACTGAGGACAACTCAAATGACCATGAACTGTTGAAATGATACAACACATTGTCATATATCCATAAAATGGGTACTATCCAGGAATAAAAAGGAGCAAATTATTGATATATACATTAACATGGATGACTCTCAAGAGCATTATGCTAAGTGAAATAAATCCTATTTAGAAGTCCAGTGTTGGGAGAAAATTCTCCATGACATTTCTATACATTTTGTGATAGCTTTTGTTAAAGGACTCTCCAAGAATGTTTGCTATTCAAGGTCCTTAGAAGAAAGATAGAACGCCTTGTCCAAGTTAAAGGACAGATTTGTTTCCTAACCTGTATAATGATATTGTCTCCCCTTTGGGGCAAAGGGTGGGCATATTGCTGACAGCCTATTTACAAGATTGGAGGCTATAAATAGTAAATACATACTATTGCCTCAATTTCCCTAACACGAAATTCTTTAGATCATCTAAGGTAAAACAGTCAGTATTTTGAACATAATCAAAGTAAGCATAAAATTTACGATACACATAACACCATCAGCTCACTTGGGAATTGTAATTCTCACTTCCTTAGGTTACCTATGGGGCTAACCTGGCTAGGGATCCTTGATGTATTCTTATTTTGAAGCCTTAGTCTCTTTAGGGCACCTGGTGTGTGAAAGGCTGTAGCTAAAAATTGTTCAGGAACTTCTCTCAAGTTACGTGTTCCTGAAGCCATCTTCTTAGTATACAACACTGGCCTTAAAACAAAAAGACAATTATTTTTCAGGAATAGCAAATCTAAAGTAGCTACCTAGGTACTTCTCTGCAAAACAATAATCTTTCACTGATACTGTTCTTTGAAATATGTGTGTGTTTGTACCAGTAGTCTCACCCCCTCACCAACAAGCTCCATGAGCCTATTTGACTTGCTCTCTCTCTAATATCTAGAGCTCAACTTGGTGCTCAATAAATAATTTATTAAATGAATAGTTTCTCTAGAAAAGTACTGAAAATAATAAAATTTAAAAATTTGTTCCTATGTGAATTTAATATGTGAATTGTATATACAGCAAAAAAAATACAGTGGTCTTTTGAAAAAGTTATTTTTAGCTTTGGTCATATTGATCATAATTTATATGAAAACAGGAAGTGATAGATAATAAATTGGAAAACAGGGCTTCTCTGGTGGCGCAATGGTTGAGAGTCTGCCTGCCAATGCAGGGGACACGGTTTCGTGCCCCGGTCCGGGAGGATCCCACATGCCATGGAGCGGCTGGGCCCGTGAGCCATGGCCGCTGAGTCTGCGCGTCCAGAGCCTGTGCTCCGCAACGGGAGAGACCACAACAGTGAGAGTACCGCGTACCGCAAAATAAATAAATAAATAAATAAATAAATAAATAAATAAATAAATAAAATTGGAAAACAAACCAAATCCAAAAAGACTGGAATAAAGGAGTGAAATGGATCAAAACTTCAGCTGCATAGAATGCTTAGCTTAACATCAGTATAACTACAAAAAAATAAAATAAAATTTAAAAAGACCTACTGGTGTTAGTTGCTTTAATTTCTATAAGAGCAAATATGATGACTGTCAAAATGTGTTAATTTAATCTTACACTAAATTCATAGGAATTTAATGGAGGGCAAGGGAAGTGATGGCCCACATATTTCTAATGACAGAGCAAATAGAATGTTTTATTCAGTACTGTACACCAATTTAAAAGAACACAGATAAACCAGACTTTATCCAGAGGAGCATGACCAAAATGTTGAAAACTGAAGAAAACATATTGATTTCCAGCTAAAGGCAGAGATCTAAAAATACATGATAGTCTTTGTATCCCCCTAAATGACAGAAATGAATAACAAGAAAAAATTAACCTAAGTTGGAAGAGGTTCCCTGAGTGGACCAGAAACCATGAGAAATCCCAGAAATCCAAGAATGTATAGAGAAAAATAATATCAAAAAATGTGGCTATTATAGCCTCATTGAGGAAAACCAGAGCTAGAGGATAGCCAGGAGCAACAAGACGAGTGAAAATTGGGGACCACCAGCATTAGCATCCAGGTGGGTCCGCTTCTGCATACATTGCCTCCTCTTTCCCCATACAAGCCCCACTGGGGTATCTGCCTTTACCTTTAAGCAGTGGGTGAAGGAACATAGGTCAGAGAGACAGAAAAGCATTCTAAAGGACTGCCCATCCCAGAGACACACAGCCATGCTCAGACCAATGTGGTCCACACCTGCATACCATGGGGTTTAGTCCTTTACACAAATTCACCTTCTTCTCCAACCCTGGTACTGTTACCAAACCAGGTTCATTTGTGCAACATGCAGCAAGCCAGAACGCTAAGATGCCATGATTTGCAGCAAAGAGAAGGTTCATTCACACGGCAGCCAAGCGCGAAGACAGGAAAACAAATCTCAGAACCACGTGCCCTAAAGCGAGGGGTTATTTTTAAAATTAATTAATTAATTTATTTTTGGTTGCATTGGGTCTTTGTTGCTGCGTGTAGGGCTTTTCATTAGTTGAGGTGAGCGGGGGCTACTCTGCATTGCAGTGCGTGGGCTTCTCATTGTGGTGGCTTCCCTTGTTGCGGAGCATAGGCTCTAGGTGCATGGACTTCAGTAGCTGTGGCTCGTGGGCTCTAGAGTGCAGGCTCAGTAGTTGTGGCACACGAGCTTAATTGTTCTGCGGCATGTGGGATCTTCCCAGACCAGTGCTCAAACCTGTGTCTCCACCACTGTGGCAGGTGGATGCTTCACCACTGCACACAAGAGAAGCCCCAGGCAGGTGGTTATTCATAGGATACCAATAAAGAAGCAGGGTGGTCCAAGGTGTGGTGAGCGTGAGAAAAGGTGATTGGAAAAAGTGTGGCAATTGTGGTTCTGCACAGGCCACCCTTCAAAACTCTTCCATCCACAAGCCCCAGGAGAAGAGGATTCGTACAGGTAGAAGTGCACCATCTAAAGTGGTTTTACCCATCTGCCCTCCACGTCCTTCTCCTTTACAGCCCTCACGTCGGCCAGGCATTCCCCAGACCAAAATAAGGGATGAGGCTCGACTTGAGGGCCATCAGCCTAGTCAACCAGCTGCCTGGACTGTGGGGAGAAGGGAAGAGGCAGTATCGACGGCAGCTCCACCCCATGCCACTCCCCTCTGCATATTTTAATATGAAAGCATTTAGCAAGATCTGAGGATGGAGTTTTTGTCCCTCTGATGTCGAAAGATCACAGGGTGAACACTCCTGCATGCCTAGTTGGAGGGTGGGTGGTCTTATCCAGTCTTAACCAGCTCAGCTCCAACTAGATGCAGCTAACTCCGAATTCCTGAAAAACAACTCTGGCAAATATCTTTTTGTTTTGGTTACTTCCACGTGGAAGACAGGCAAGTCTTTGTAGCAGCAATTAAAACAACCTTAACTGGTGAAGGCAGGTGAAATGGATTTGACTACTGATTACCCAGGGTTTCACTACCCCAGACTGAAAAAACTAGAGGCAACAAGGTCTAAAAGAGAATTTCAACTACCAAGAGTAAGCAGATTGGAGTGTTATATTAAATATGTTTAAAAATTTGAGAACTATATGATGATGTTGCAGCCCTAAAATTCAATGAAGACAAGAGCTTCCATTAGGAATATGGCAGAAGCTTAGATTTGAATATCCTCACGTTCTTCTGGAAAAAAAGAGAAAGAAAAATAGAAAGCACACATGTTTATTTAAACTTGACTAAAACTTACAAGCTCCAAATTGCACATAAGGGAACAAAGTCAGAGGCTGGCAGGAAGCATATACAGGGTCTAAGCAATGGAAAACCTCAAAAACCTCTGGAAAATATTCACATTCAAAAAGAGTAGGAAGGCCTTTCCCCAGAGGTAAGTGCTATGCTCTTAGCTGAAACAAGACAGAATGTAAGCACAGAGGGGAGGACGAAAGACTAAGGCTTCAAAACTCTTCATAGGACTCAGAGGAGGCAGAGCTCAGAAAACACCAGGAAAAAACCAAATGACAAGATCTGAGTCATTTGTTGATGGCAGCCTGTGAGAAAGTCAGGAAAGAACAGGGCTGGAGGGATAAGCCCTTCTGAACCATGACGGTTTCTGAGAATCAGAGAGTGTATACTCAGTGGTCCCATATTATCAGAAGGAAACAATCTATTGGTGTAGAAGGAGTACTGGGAGCCCTTGAGCCTGAAATCTGAAAAACTACTAGGGCCCCTCCATGCTTCTCTCTAGAATCCAGTGCTAAGAGTTCAAGAAAATCCAACTCAAACACTTATGAGAACAAAAAAGAATATGCATACAAAGACACTGTAAGTCAAAAGGAAAAAAAGTTTAAAAAAAAAGAGTACAATTTTCCTATAGATTAGTAAAAGTCTGTGAAAAATGATCCTTGTTCTCTCTCTATGGATTGATCAATTTATAATTCTCCCTACCTTGTCCCAGGACCAACACCATGAGAGGAAAATGTGGAAGACAGAAGACAGACTGGGAGATACCACCCAACCTTCTCCTCCCTCCCTTTTCTGCTCCACACTATTGGAGCAAAAAGTCTATGTGCTGGGGAAAGAGGAAAATCTTTGAATCAAATATAATATTGAAATTTTGTAAGGTTTGAAACAAAGCCTCATCTAAAATGAGATTTTTTAATAAAAGTGAAAAAAAGAGACATATGCAATCACACAGAGATATCCTTCAGGAAGCCCCTGCTCGGCTGTTTACGGAGATTTGACAGAGAACAGTGGGAAGCAGTAATTGGCAAAATAAAATTTTTATTTTAATCAAATTAATCACATGATATCATTTAATTCTCATGACATGAGCGCAGGTTTTAATATTATCAGCATTTTATGGTCAAAAAATTCTTGGGCTCAGAAAAGTTAAGCTTGATCCTAAGTGAACTGGATGATATACAAATACATTTTCCAAGTCCATGTGCCATGCTACTTTATTGTCCCTGCGCTTTGAAAAGTATTTACAACAGACAAGGTTCATTCATATTATCTTTTAACCTTATCTATTAATGTCTACCTTATCTATTAACATAATAAACTTTACCATATTCCAACATTTCAAAGTCATCTCTGTATTTCAATATTGATTTTAAATACTATGTTTTCCCTGAAACCTACAGTACCCCAGTTAGAACTGACCTTTGCCCACAGAACTGATGTCTTTCCCTCCCACAATTTCATAGAATGTTAAGATATTTGTTCTAGCCTACTTATGTTATTGTATGTGTGTCTGCTCTGTTCCCATCAGATATTATTCTTGGAATAGTGGCTCAATTTTCCTTTATATTACTCATGGTACCTAGTACAATATTTTGCACCTAGTAAGTATCCAAGTTTGTTTATTAAATAATGCATGCAGTATTTTTTTAATATCTTGAAGAATGGGGCAGAGTGCCTAACCTTGGTTTGACCCACAGACACTTATGCCCAATACTAGTTGTTCAGTAATTTATTTCTTTGAAGGAATGAATAGGCATTGTGTTCAAAAATATTAAAGATGGAGAAACGGGATTGGAACCAAGATGGCGGAGTAGAAGGACATGCTCTCACTCCCTCTTGTGAGAACACCAGAATCACAACTAGCTGCTGGACAATCATCGACAGGAAAACACTGGAACTCACCAAAAAAGATACCCAACATCCAAAGACAAAGGGAGAAGCCACAATGAGACGGTAGGAGGGGCGAAATCAGAGTAAAATCAAATCCCATAACTGCTGGGTGGGTGACTCACAGACTGGAGAACACATACCACAGAAGTCCACCCACTGGAGTGAAGGTTCTGAGCCACACGTCAGGCTTCCCAACCTGGGGGTCCGGCAACGGGAGGAGGAATTCCTAGAGAATCAGACTTTGAAGGCTACTGGGATTGGATTACAGGACTTCGGCAGAACTGGGGGAAAGAGAGACTCCACTCTTGGAGGGCACACACAAAGTAGTGTGTGCACTGGGACCCAGGGAAAGGAGCAGTGACCACAGGGGAGACTGAACAAGACCTACCTTCTAGTGTTGGAGGGTCTCCTGCAGAGGCGGGGGTTGGCTGTGGCTCACTGTGGGGACAAGGACACTGGCAGCAGAAGTTCTGGGAAGTACTCCTTGGCGTGAGCCCTCCCAGAGTCTGCCATTAGCACCACCAAAGAGCCCAGGTAGGCTCCACTGTTCGGTTGCCTCGGGCCAAACAACCAACAGGGAGGGAAACCAGCCCCACCCTACAGCAGTCAAGGGGAAGAAAATTTTACTGAGCTCTGCCCACCAGAGCAAGAGTCAGCTCTACCCACTACCAGTCTCTCCCATCAGGAAACTTGCATAAGCCTCTTAGATAGCCTCATCCACCACAGGGCAGACAGCAGAAGCAAGAACTACAATCCTGCAGTCTGTGGAACAAAAACCACATTCAAAGAGAGAGAGACAAGATGAAAAGGCAGAGGGCTATGTACCAGATGAAGGAACAAGATAAAACCCCAGAAAAACAACTAAATGAAGTGCAGATAGGCAACCTTCCAGAAAAAGAATTCAGAATAATGATAGTGAAGATGATCCTGGACCTCGGAAAAACAATGGAGGCAAAGATCGAGAAGATGCAAGAAATGTTTCACAGAGACCTAGAAGAATTAAAGAACAAATAAACAGAGATGAACAATACAATAACTGAAATTGAAATTACACTAGAAGGAATCAGTAACAGAATAACTGAGGCAGAAGAATGGATAAGTGACCTGGAAGACAGAATGGTGGAATTCACTGCTGCAGAACAGAATAAAGAAAAAAGAATGAAAAGAAATGAAGACAGCCTAAGAGACCTCTGGGACATTAAATGCAACAGCATTCGCATTATAGGGGTCCCAGAAGAAGAAGAGAGAGAGAAAGGACCAGAGAAAATACTGAAGACATTATAGTCGAAAACTTCCCTAACATGGGAAAGGAAATAGCCACCTAAGTACAGGAGAGTCCCACACACGATAAACCCAAGGAGAAACAGGCCAAGACACATAGTAATCAAATTGGAAAAATTAAAGACAAAGAGAAATTATTGAAAGCAGCAAGGGAATAATGAAAAATAAAATACAAGGGAACTCCCATAAGGTTAACAGCTGATTTCTCAGCAGAAACTCTACAGTCCAGAAGGGAGTGGCATGATATACTTAAAGTGATGAAAACGAAGAACCTACAACCAAGATTACTCTACCCAGCAAGGATCTCATTCAGATTCGATGGAGAAATCAAAAGCTTTACAGACAAGCAAAAGCTAAGAGAACTCAGCACACCAAACCAGCTCTACAACAAATGCTAAAGGAACTTCTGTAAGTGGCAAACACAAGAGAAGAAACAGACCTACAAAAACAAACCCAAAACAATTAAGAAAATGGTCATAGGAACATATATATCCATAATTACCTTAAACGTGAAAGGATTAAATGCTCTAACAAAAGACACAGGCTTGCTGAATGGACACAAAAACAAGACCCATATATATGCTGTCTATAAGAGACCCACTTCAGACCTAGGGACACATTCAGACTGAAAGTGAGGGGATGGAAAAAGATATTCCGTGCAAATGGAAATCAAAAGAAAGCTGGAGTAGCTATACTCATATCAGATAAAATAGACTTTAAAATAAAGAATGTTACAAGAGACGAGGAAGGACACTACATAATGATCAAGGGATCAACCCAAGAAGATATAACAATTATAAATACATATGCAGCCAACATAGGAGCACCTCAATACATATGGCAACTTCTACTTCTAACAGCTATAAGAGAAAATTGACAGTAACACAATAATAGTGGGGGACTTTAACACCTCACTTATACCAATGGACAGATCATCCAAAATGAAAATAAATAAGGGAACAGAAGCTTTAAATGACACAATAGACCAGACAGATTTAATTGATATTTATAGGACATTCCATCCAAAAACAGCAGATTACACTTTGTTCTCAAGTGCGCACAGAACGTTCTCCAGGATAGATCACATCTTGGGTCACAAATCAAGCCTCAGTAAATTTAAGAAAATTGAAATCATATCAAGCATCTTTTGTGAAAACAATGCTATGAGATTAGAAATCAACTGCAGGAAAAAAAACATAAAAAACAAAAACACATGGAGGCTAAACAATACGTTAATAAATAACCAAGAGATCACTGAAGAAATCAAGGAGAAAATGAAAAAATACCTAGAGACAAATGACTATGAAAACACGACGATACAAAACCTATGGGATGCAGCAAATGCAGTTCTAAGAAGGAAGTTTAGAACTATATAGGCCTACCTCAAGAAACAAGAAAAATCTCAAATAAAAAATCTAACCTTACCTAAAGGAACTAGAGAAGGAAGAACAAAAAAACCCCTAAGTTAGCAGAAGGAAACAAATCATAAAGATCAGAGCAGAAATAAATGAAATAGAAACAGAGAAAACAATAGCAAACATCAATAAAACTAAAAGCTGGGTCTTTGAGACAATAAATGAAATTGATAAACCATTAGCCAGACTCATCAAGAAAAAGAGGGAGAGGACTCAAATCAATAAAATTAGAAATGAAAAAGGAGAAGTTACAACAGACACCGCAGAAGTACAAAGCATCCTAAGAGACTACTACAAGCAACACTATGCCAATAATATGGACAACGTGGAAGAAATGGACAAATTCTTACAAAGGTATAACCTTCCATGACTGAACCAGGAAGCAATAGAAAATATGAACAGACCAATCATGAGTATTGAAATTGAAAATGTGATTAAAAATCTTCCAACAAACAAAAGTCCAGGACCAGATGGCTTCACAGGTGAATTCTATCAAATATTTAGAGAAGAGCTAACACCCATCATTCTCAAAGTCTTCCAAAAATTTGCAGAGGAAGGAACACTCTGAAACTCATTCTATGAGGCTACCAACACACTGATTCCAAAAACAGACACAGAGGGCTTCCCTGGTGGCGCAGTGGTTGAGAGTCCACCTGCCAATGCAGGGGACATGGGTTCGTGCCCTGGTCTGGGAAGATCCCACATGCCGTGGAGCGGCTGGGCCCGTGAGCCATGGCCGCTGAGCCTGCGCGTCCGGAGCGTGTGCTCCGCAATGGGAGAGGCCACGACAGTAAGAGGCCCACGTACTGCAAAAAAAAAAAAAAAAAAAAAAACAGACACAGATACTACAAAAAAAAGAAAATTACAGACCAATATCACTGATGAATATAGATGCAAAAATCCTCAACAAAATACTAGCAAACAGAATCCAACAACACATTAAAAGAATCATACACTACGATCAAGGGCGATTTATCCCAGGGATGCAACGATTCTTCAATATATGCAAATCGATCAATGTGATACACCATATTAACAAATTTAAGAAGAAAAACCATATGATCATCTCAATAGATGCAGAAAAAGCTTTTGACAAAATTCAACACCCATTTATCATAAAAAACTCTCCAGAAAGTGGGCATAGATGGAACCTACCTCAACATAATAAAGGCCATATATGACAAATCCACAGCAAACATCATTCTCAATGGTGAAAAACTGAAAGCATTTACTCTAAGATCAGGAAAAACACAAGGACATCCACTCTCACCACTATTATTCAACATAGTTTTGGAAGTCCTGGCCACAGCAATCAGAGAAGAAAAAGAAATAAAAGCAATACATATTGGAAAAGAAGAAGTAGAAGTGTCACTGTTTGCAGATGACATGATACTATACATAGAGAATCCTAAAGATACCACCAGAAAACTACTAGAGGTAATTAATGAATTTGGTAAAGTTGCAGGATACAAAATTAATGCACAGAAATCTCTTGCATTCCCATACACTAATGATGACCAATCTGAAAGAAAAATTAAGGAAACACTTCCATTTACCATTGCAACAAAAAGAATAAAATACCTAGGAATAAACCTATGGTGACAAAAGACCTGTATGCAGAAAACTATAAGACACTGATGAAAGAAATTTAAAATGATACCAACAGATGGAGAGATATACCATGTTCTTGGATTGGAAGAATCAATATTGTGAAAATGACTATACTACCCAAAGCAATCTACAGATTCAATGTAATCCCTATCAAATTACCAATGGCATTTTTTACAGAACTAGAATAAAAAATCTTAAAATTTGTTTGGAGACACCAAAGACCCCGAACAGCCAAAGCAGTATTGACAGACAAAAACAGAGCTGGAGGAATCAGACTCCCTGACTTCAGACTATACTATAAAGCTACAGTAATCAAGACAATATGGTACTGGAACAAAAACAGAAACATAGATCAATGGAACAAGATAGAAAGCCCAGAGATTAACCCACACACCTATGGTCAACTAACCTATGACAAAGGAGGCAAGGATATACAATAGAGAAAAGATAGTCTCTTCAATAAGTGGTGCTTGGAAAAACTGACACCTACATGCAAAAGAATGTAATTAGAACACTCCCTAACACCGTAAACAAAAATAAACTCAAAATGGATTCGAGACCTAAATGTAAGACTGGACACTACAAAACTCTTAGAGGAAAATATAGGAAGAACACTCTTTGACATAAATCACAGCAAGATCTTTTGTGATCCACCTCCTAGAATAATGGAAACAAAAATAAACAAATGGGACCTAATGAAATGTCAAAGCTTTTGCACAGCAAAGGAAACCATAAACAAGATGAAAAGGCAACCCGCAGAATGGGAGAAAATATTTGCAAACGAATCAATGGACAAAGGATTAATCTCCAAAATATATAAACAGATCATGAAACTCAATATTAAAAAAACATTAACAACCCAATCCAAAAATGGGCAGAAGACCTAAATAAACATTTCTCCAAAGAAGACATAGAGATGGCCAAGAAGTACATGGAAAGCTGCTCAACATCACTAATTATTAGAGAAATGCAAATCAAAACTACAATGTGTTATCACCTCACATCAGTTAGAATGGGCATCATCAGAAAATCTACAAACAACAAATGCTGGAGAAGGTGTGGAGAAAAGGAACCCTCTTGCCTGTTGGTGGGAATGTAAATTGATACAGCCACTATGGAAAACAGTATGGAGGTTCCTTAAAAAACTAAAAATAGTACTACCATATGATCCAGCAATCCCAGTACTTGGTATATACCCAGAGAAAACCATAATTCAAAAAGAGTCATGCACCAAAATGTTCACTGCCGCTCTATGTAGAATAGCCAGGACATGGAAGCAACCTAAGTGTCCATAAACAGATGGATGGATGAAGATGTGGCACATATATACAATGGAATATTACTCAGCCATAAAAAGGAACGAAACTGAGTTATTAGTAGTGAGGTGGATGGACCTAGAGACTGTCATTCAGAGTGAAGTAAGTTAGAAAGACAAAAATAGATACCGTATGCTAACACATATATATGGAATCTAATAAAAAAAAAATGGTCATGAAGAATCTAGGGGCAAGGTGGGAATAAAGACGCAGACCTACTAGAGAATGGAGTTGCATATACGGGGAGCGGGAAGGGTAAGCTGGGACAAAGTGAGAGAATGGCATGGACATGTATACACTACCAAATGTAAAATAGATAGCTAGTGGGAAGCAGCTGCACAGCACAGGGAGATTAGCTCGGTACTTTGTGACCACGTAGGGGGGTGGGTTGGGGAGGGTAGGAGAGAGGGAGATGCAAGAGGGAAGAGATATGGGTTCATGTGTATATGTATGACTGATTCACTTTGTTATAAAGCAGAAACTAACACACCATTGTGAAGCAATTATACTCCAATAAAGATGTTTTAAAAAAAGAAAGAGAAGACACATGCACCCCAATGTTCATTGCAACACTATTTACAATAGCCAGGTCATGGAAGCAACCTAAATGCCCATCGACAGACAAATGGATAAAGAAGTTGTGGTACATATATATAATGGAATATTATTCAGCCATAAAAAGGAACAAAATTGGGTCATTTGTTGAGGCGTGGATGGATCTAGAGACTGTCATACATAGTGAAGTAAGTCAGAAAGAGAAAAACAAATATCGCATGTTAGCGCATATATGCGGAACCTAGAAAAATGGTACAGGTGAAGCGGTTTGCAGGGCAGAAATTGAGACACAGCTGTAGAGAACAAACGTATGGACACCAAGGGGGGAAAGTGGCGGAGGGTGGGGGTGGTGGTGTGATGAATTGGGCGATTGGGATTGACATGTACACACTGATGTGTATAAAATTGATGACTAATAAGAACTGGCTGTATAAAAAAATAAATAAAATTAAAAAATTTAAAAAAAGATGGAGAAACCTAACATAACATTAACATAAATATTAACATAAATATTAATATAAAAAAGAATGGAATAAACTATTAGATCTGTAGACAAACTTTGCAACTTCTCATTCATTCCCTGCCATAGATTGGACATTATCTTAAAGCAGATCAACAGGAAATGTCTAGTATTTACATGAAGTTATCCCTTTTGTTATCTCTTGTAAAGATTAATTTATGTTTCAATTTGTCTGGGGCATGGGGTGCCCAGGTATTTGGTTAAACAGTATTCTGAATGTGTCTGTGAAGGTGTTTCTGGATAAGATTAACTTTTGAATCGATAGACTGAGTAAAGCAGATTGCCCTCCTCAATTGAGTGGCTTCATCCAATCTGTTGGAGGCAGGAATAGAATAAAAACAGTTAAGAGAGAAATCCCTCTCTCTGCTTGACTGTCTTCAACGTGGGACATCACTGTTCCACCTTTTAACTCAGACTTGGACTTGAACTTATACCGTCAGCAATTTTGGGGTTCCAGCTGCAAATCTTGGGTCTCTCAGCCTCCAAATCACATAAGCCAATTCCTTATAATAAATCTCTCTATTTCTAGCTATATACAGATATCTACAGATATCTTACTGATATTGATATAAATGTATACATTCCTCATATCCTTTAGTGAGTTTTCTATGGATATAAGCAAATCATCACAAACTTTGCAGCTTAAAACAACAGTCATTTATCATCTCACAGTTTCTGTAGGTCAGTAGTCACGATATAACTTAGGTGGGTCCATTGCTCAGGGTCTCATATGGCTGCAATAAGATGTCAGCCAGGCCTGCAGTCTCATTTGAAGTGTGTGTGGGTTCTCTTCCAAGCCTATGTGATTATTGGCAGAATTCACTTTCTTGCAGCTGTATAACTCAGGGTAGTTTGCTTTTTCAAGGCCAACAGGAAAATGTCTCTGAACTCAAGCAAAGACTAACTTCTCTTTTAAAGGTAAAGGGCTCACTTGACTTGGTAAGGTCCACTGAGGGTAATCTCCTTTTGATTATATCAAAGTAAAACTGATCAGAGACCTTAATTACATGTGCAAAATCACTTCACCTTTGCCATATAATGTAAACTAATCATGGGAGTGACCTCCATCATACTCACAAGTAGTGCCTACATTCAAGGGATGTGTATATCAGGGGGTAGGAATCTTTGAGGTCACAGAATTTTTCTTACTTAACCCAGTTAATTATTTTAGATTGTTTCTGATACGTCCTTTGCATCTTTCTTGCCTTTAGTGTCTACAGACTTGAGGATATGAAAATTTTAAAGAACCTGAGAACTTCAAAATGAAATGGTCCTCAAAAGTTAGAGTTCCATAGAAGTGCGCAGAATGGAATTTAAAATATCAGAATATCAAAAAGAAAATAAAGCCTCAGAAAAGACTGCAGAAAACAAACAAACAAACTTTACTTCTTACTATTCAGCAGAGCAAAGGGTGTTTCTATGATCTACGTAAAGTGGGGTCACATGTTCTCTTTTGGAATAGGCTAGAAATATCCCTGTGCTCTTTCTTATGAATTCTCTGGGTTTCATCAAGATAATGTATTTTCTTAAGACACTCTGCATCTACCTTTTCCTGGATATTTTTATTCCCTTAGGATATACAGTATAGAATATATTTAACATATCCTGTCAAATTAATTCATCCAGCTGAAACCATAAAGGTGTGGTCAAGACATTAAAAACACTTTTATTCTTTGATTCTTCATAATGCAGAATGAAATTAAATTGTGTAGTATGTGGACTTCTATCTTACACTGAATACTGCTCACATATTTTTTAAGATTAAGAAAAGTGATTTTACAGTATACTCAGATTGCCAAGCACATAATTCAAACCATCTCTGTGATTTGTATTGATACTTTGTTGATGACAGCAACTTTCACGGCATGTAGTGCTTTTCATTATGTAATAATGTTTGTGAAGAATTATAGTCATTTCAACTTCCAGGGAAAGCAAAATATTTCCCATCTCAAACCTCTGCTTCCAACACACTGTGTGTGATATACATTACCAAGTCCAGAGTAAATAGTCATTTGTCAATCAACTCCCAATTTATTCTTTTAAAAGGCTCACATGGAAAATTATGCAATACAAGTTGGTAAATCCGTTGGATCTTCTCTAGGAGGTGTTAGCCTGAAAAGTTGAACTAGCTTTACTATCTTGGGGTGCCATCTCCTTTCCATCCTTCCCTCCTCTATCTCAGAAACACACGGCATATTACAGCTTATCCAGAGGAAATCCAATCATTTAGCTCTTAGTTCACCTTTGGCTGTAGTGAATTTCCTCTTAGTTCATTGCTGGTTAAAGACTGTAGAGAACTTTCCAAAAATTTGAGTGACTAGATCACTAAGAAAGATCCATTACCAAATGGATCTTTGGTATTATTATATTATTGATGTTGAATTATTGATATTGAATTACGGCTAAGAAAGAAAAAAGGAGAAAGGGCAAAGACATGAGCTAATGAGGAAGAATGGGTTAATAACTTGAAAAAAATCTTATTGAATTGATCATATCCAGTCATAATTCTCTCAAGGACTAACTCACTTGGAATAACATTACAGTGTTATATAGGACTATATCCTTGGAGAAAACCTTCAGTTTTTCCTCCAATCCACAGTCACTTGCATATTATATAAATCTTTATACACAGTAATAGAAACCCAAGCAATCTATCATATTTGATCAAGACAAGCATAAATCATTTATTCATGATTTGCCAGTCCTAACTTGATTCATTGATTCATCTCCAGACAAGACATGTTCAGTACAAAAAAAAAAAAAAGATTAAGCCCCTTGCCCTTAGGAAAGAACAGCTAAACCAACTAATTCATATTTACATCTGACCTCATGAATCTTGACACTGGGAGTACTGTAAGAATAGAAATAGCTCTTATAAATGGACCTTCAGATGGAAATGTCTGGATAAAAGTGAAAATAGTGGAAAGATTAACAATGAGAATGTGATGGGTGTGTCACAACTACCTTAGTCCTCACCATGAGACAATCTGATTCACCTAACATGCATTTACCCAATTTTATCAGTATTTATTTTCAATACTTTTTCTACTTTAATTCATGTTTTTTCCCCAGTTTTACTTCTCCCCAATTCTCTTCCTGCAGCACCCTAATTTTTCACACATACCTTTATCTCATTCAAGTCACGGTGCTTAGATATGAATTAGGCAAGCTGAGGGGTAGGAAAATGGTAGCATCTTTCAAATCTCTCAGTATGATGCCACAACAACCTATAATATCAGATAGGCTACAAAAATAGGCTTCTAACCCTGACTTCTAGGGTCAGGGAACTCTTTGGTTTTCTTAATTCTTCCTCTGGCTCCTCCCCCACCCTACCATCTGCACATATTTCAAATACACAGAAATATAAACAGAGTCCTGTACATTGTCTTACTCAGCTTGATCTGCCATCACAAAACCATAAACTAGGTGGCTTAAACAATAAATATTTATTTCTCATAGGAAGTCCAAGATCAAAGGGTACACAGGTGTTAGCTCTTTTCCTGGCTTTTATATCACCACCTTCTTGCTGAATCTGCCCCCCACATGGCAGAGAGAGATGGGTAGCTCTGGTCTCTCTTCTTCTTATAAACCCACTAATCTTATCATGCGCGGGGGCACAATCTCATCTAAACCTAATTATTTCCCAAAGGCCTCACTTCCAAATACCGTCACATTGAAGGTTGGAGTGTCAACATATCATTTTGAGGACACAATTCAATCTGTAGCATATACTCCAGGCATATGGTACATGTATTAAATGTAGAAAGTGTTCTTGAAAGTAAATCTGATAATTTTTTTTTCTGTTAAAAAATACCTAGATGGCTGAATTGATTCTTCATAGAGCTTTGGATAATTTCCAAGTTTCTTAGAGTAAGATTACAAGACACTTTTAATACCTGACCCCAGGGTCCTTGGTTTCTGCACTCCCCTCCTGCCTGGACTCTACCCTCTAGCCACAACGTGTTTCATTATCCTTCACTAGAAATGTCTGATTCTTTAACTGGCTTCGCATATACTGTTCCCTCTGCTGCAGATGACGTTCATCCCCTTTGCCTGGTGTAAACTCTAATTCATCCTTCAAGTTCAAGTTCCACTAAAGTCTTTCCTGACATCTCCTTTTTCCCAATAAAGTTAATTACTCCCTTTTCTATTTCCCTCTCATTTTGTTTATACTCCTATTACATCATCAAAACCACGAGGTTTTTAATTACCGTTTATATGTCTATCTCTACTGTTAGACTGTGACACCCTTGAGGATGGGGTCATTTATAACAAACCTTTTAGTTTGGCAGACCCAGACTCTTGCCTGACCCATAGTAACACTCAGCATATGAAGAATGAGTGAATGAATGAACCATTAACTTAGGACACAGAGAAGTATGAGATCAGTTGTTTCTCAGTACTCCTTTAGCTATAAAGCTTGCCCTTTGTTTCACACAATCACCTCTTTCTAGTCTGTTCAGTTTTGCCTGTGGTTGTACTGCTTCAATCTTGCAAACCTTCTTCTTAGTTACACCCTCCCTTGCTGCCTGCTGCAAGAGATCTTGATGCTGTAAATCCTATGTCACTCAAGTAGTGTTTCCCAAATTTGTTTAACTATAAAGCTCCGTGAGGGTACTTATTAAAAATACAAATTCTTGAGCTCAATCTCAGATCTACTAAATAGAAACTGCAGGAATTGGGTTTAGCAATCTGCATTTTAAAACACATTCCCCAGATAATCCTGAAGAAGATAACCGCAAATACCGTGAACAGAGGGTTACCTCTGTTTTGGAACAACTGTTTCCTCCAGTGACCACTTGTCTTAGTTTGGGACTTCATTAAGCACTAGTTCAGTTTCCTCAGACCTAGAAAGAAGACTCTCAATTGAATGTCTTTCCTAAAGCTGATTCCTCGAGCTTTTAGGAAAATTGGAAACCCCTTTAATGGACTCCAAATATCTCCATACTACCTTCTCCATTCAAAATTCATTGCAGAAGATTCATCTCGCTGACTCTAGTCCTAGATACTCACTGAGTTTCACAGGTGCTGCCCCAACTGCTGCCGTCAAATCCTAGAACAGCTCTGCATATTGGCAGTCTGCAAACTGACTCTGATGAGCTGTGACAGGACATGTTCTCTGGGTTTACCTTTAATCAGACTAGACCCTGAGGGTGTATGGATTCCCTGTATAAAGTACAGATTGGGGGTCACCCAGGGTTAAAAAAGAGAATGAAGCCTAAGTACTTAGCATAGAGCCTGGCTCAGGGTGAGCATTCAATAAATATTACCACTTACTAATATTTCTGTTGTTGGATGGACTGCATATATTCTTCTTCTGATCTTAACCCAAGAAGACCTATACTATATACATTTTTAAAAATTTAATTATTGGAAATATGAAAATATCCTTTCTCTCAACTAGTTAGGCTACTTAAATTAGTTTTGATTAATCACAATATTGTGGAAATATAGATATTCTTCATAGAATGCCAAAACTCAAGGTACTTAATTTACATCATTCAAATTGCAGAGGCCATAGACTTGCTTTGTTGATCCAATAAACACATTAGTGTTTTAATGCTTTCATGAATACTAAATATTACTGCTTGTATTAGTTAACTATTACTGTGTAAGAAATCACTCCAAAACTTAGTGACTTAAAACAACTACCATTTATTATTTTTCATGAATCTGTGAGTTGGCTAAGTGGTCTGATTTGGGCTGAACTTGACTGGGCTGATCTATGCCAGGCCCACTCATATATTTGTGGTCAGGTGGAGGGTTGCTGGGAGATAGTCTAGCTGTTCTAGTGTTGCCTCAATTGGGATGTCTTGTCTCAAAGACAAAGAGGCTATGTCAAGTTTGTTCAAATGGAGGTCACCGGGTCCAAGGGAGAAAAGATAGGTGCAAAGTCTCTTGACCTAGGTTTTGTCAAGACTAATGACTTAATCAGAATGACCAAATACTTGACTAAAATGACTAATATAATGTCATTTTTGCCATATTTATGGATCAGAAAAAATTTTAAGTTCAGCCTAGATCTAAGGGGTGAGAAATAGACTTCATCTTTTGTTGGAAGTTGCTGAAAAGTGTTATTTCAAAGGATATATGGAGACTATTATTGGGATAGTCAATGCAGTCTGCCACATTAATCATTGTGGCAAAATAACTCATTTTTGGAGTTTTCTGAAATTTTATACCAAAAAAAAAAAAGGTAGATTCTGAGCTAAGGTCAAAGATTATGCCCTTGATTCCATTATCACCTGGATTGTTATAAGAAGCCACAAAACTGTCAGACAATCATTTGTTCGTCTTTAAAATAGTATTAGCATAAATCTCAAATGGTTATCCAGACTGTTATATAAGATACCATAACAATAAGCACCTAGTAGGGTGCCTGGCAAAAGGTAGATATATAGATATTTTGAGCTAAGTTAAAATAATGGATTGTTTCCATTTGCTTTCTTCATAATATTTATTAACTAGAATATCAATTTTTTCTTTAGTTTACTCCATGTATCATCTTTATACCAGTTTTCCATGATATTAACATTATTTGCAATATTTATCCTTCTGAAACATGTTTTCCTATTGATCCTTTCATCCTGACTAATGAGTAAACATCTTTGTGGCGGTGGTGGTGGTGGTGTTTTTTAGTGGGGCTTTGTATTTGTAAGAAACTGAAACTATACCTGGCCAATTTAAACAGAAAAGAAATGTACTTAAGGAAAACTTCAGCATTCACAGAATTGACGAAAGTATTGGCAACCAAAGTCAGAACATGAGGGCAGAAATACACAGCAAAATCATATCAGAAACAGTCTCTAATAAGCCTAGCCAAACTCACAGGCTCTTGACCATACCCAGCGTGCTCACTGAATACATATATTTTTAATTGAGGTAACATTGGTTAATAACATCATGTGAGTTTCATGTATACACACCATATTTCTTATTCTATATACCCTATGGCTTGAGTAACTTTTAACTCTCCTCTGAGCCTCATGTCAAACCCTCAAAATTCAAAATCCTATGCCTAAGCATCTGCTAGACCGAGCCTAGGTCACATAGCCACACCACAACTATTAGAGAACTGTAAGAGAGACTGTCTGTCCCTTCATTCTTCCATTATGGAAAGAAGGGCCTTGCCATTAAACTTTCTTGAGGTCCATATCAAATAAGAAGGATGTTTGGATGCTGGGAAGACCAAAACAAATGCTCACTGTAATCTAACCCTCATAGTTGCCCAATACCCACAATTCTCTTTTTCTCACATTGTATTTCAAAACCAATTCTAGACTCTAGTGTAAGGCAATGAAGTCTTATGTGTACTCACCCACATCACAAAGGGAAGCACCCAATAGTTCGTCTCTGAATAATATCCATTTTTCTCTCTATCTGTTGTGCTTCTCATCTCAATATTCTGAAACCTGTGGAAAAAAAATAACCCTGTAACCACCAACCTCCTAGGGGTAGGTATTCTGTTAGATCACAACTGTATAGTACAGTTCCTTTGTAAATGGTTACTGATCTCTGAGAAAAGATAGCAGAAATATTCACCAAGCATATGTTTGATGTGATTTCAGAATGCTTCCCGGTGAGTGTGGCTTCCTCAAAGTGTAACAGACTTGGGGCCTGACAACACCTTCAGACATGAGGATTGGGCTGAATGGCTGCAACAGTCTAACACTGTGATTCTAGTCAGGCTTCTGTCATGAAGTTTTTCTTTTTTAAACTGATAACTATTCACCAAAATAGGCTTCCTCTTCTCGCTTGGACCACAGTGAGGTTACAGTTCCTGCTTTCCCTGCAACGGCGTGTGGCCACATGACTGAATTCTAGTCAACTGAATGTTACCTTAAATGATGTCTGCCACTTCTAGGTCTGGCCCATTAAAAACCTCTCACTCCTTCATATTCTTTTCCTTTCCAGAATATCCCAGGATCCCCCATGCAAGCTGCATGCTAAGGTTGGCAGAGACACCATCATCCTGGATCACTGAATGGCTTTGTGGTACCTATGTCCTCTTCCTTCAACCTCCATCCTAGAACCACTTAGAATTGCTATCTGGGAAAGAAATACATTTTTAGAGCGTTGAGCCATTATATATTTGTGTACATATTTGGGGTGTGTGTGTGTATATTTGGTACATATTTTCACAGTCTGACCTACCCTAAGTAATAGAAGCTTTGGTATACTGTCCATGTGTTGTGATTCTATGAAACTCTATAACCAGCTAGCAACTTTCAAAAATCTAAGACCAGGGCTTCCCTGGTGGCGCAGTGGTTGGGAGTCCGCCTGTCGATGCGGGGGACACGGGTTCGTGCCCCGGTCCAGGAATATCCCACATGCCGCGGAGCGGCTAGGCCCTTGAGCCATGGCCGCTGAGCCTGCGCGTCCGGAGCCTGTGCTCCGCAACGGGAGGGGAAAAAAAAAAAAAAAAAAAAAAAAAAAAAAAAAAAAAAAAAAAAAAAAAAAAAAATCTAAGACCATTTTAATTATCACAACTACTTTCTTCATCTCATTGTAACCACGGCCACTTTGTCTCTGATTCCTATCAGGAAGCTCAGTTCAACTGCATCTTCTCCCACTAGTGTATAGTGCTTATAAAAGATGAAAGCAAAAACAAAATGAAAAGCGGCTATTAAAGCTCTCTTCCAAGATTTTCGCATGTACTTCATTACCTTTTCCGTGCCTTCATAGGGAATATAGTAAAAGAGTACGTCACAAATGATAAATGTTCTCTAGCATTTCTAACTACTAAATCTTTGAATTCTATCATACCAAGAAAAAGATCTTATTTCAACTTCATTTGGTGTATATTACCATTGAGTTCAGGTTTTAGTCAGCAAGCTGTATGGTTAAATATTTCCAGCTGTTAGAATAGCATAATTATTTCAGAACATTGTATGTCTTATCATGCCTATAAATTAAATATATAAAAATTAAAAATCTAGAAATAATAAAATGTAAGAGATAGGCAATGAAGACAATTTTTTTAAAGAAATAATTTCTTCAGGTTAGGGAGTTACAGCATTTATAAGCAAGGAGAAACGGTCGCAACTAAGGGAAGAAGGACTGCTTCAAATAGCAAGGGAGGGAGGCCCTGTGGGCTTGGGGTTCAGGATAAACAATGTGTTCTGAATCTTTCCATATTGGCCCAACACCAGTTCTTAGACTCCTGCCCTATTCTAATCAAAGCTGTAACTTTCCCAGAAGAGATCTGATGATTAACTGAATTCAGTAGGTGTTATAATTTGGCAGACTATAGATTCAAATTTTGCATTTGATTCTTGGCTCCTGCAGGCCTGCAACTATAGCTATAACATGATCATAGAAAATGTGCATTAAGAATTTAGGGTTTTGAGCTTGCCATTCTCTTTTTTTAAGCTGGCCATAGTCCTAAAAAACAGTCAACAGACTCCATTGTTCTGGAATTCCTCTTTCTATTTTTACTGTTTCAAAGCATAGGCAATTCAGTTTTATACAGCCTTGCTTTCAAAGGAGAATTTATTCTGGGAGAATAGAGTTGATAATTTAATTAGAAATTCCATCCTTTCAAGTTATAGTCTGCCAGAATCATGTTCCTGAAACCCAGCAGGATGTTGTTTAGCTTCAGGCCCAAATAGGCAAGATAACTAATTCCAAATTCTTTGGGCATCCATTACCTCTCCTGTACTTAATAGTACCAGTCAGTGTTCTTGGTTCTGAACAACAGAAACATCTCAGGTTAAACTGCACAGAGAGTAAATTCATTTAGTGACTATGGGATGGTAACGACATCAACAGGAGGTCTGGAGGACTAGCTTTCAGAATGGGCAGAGAGAACAGGAGGTAAGTACAGCCTAGATAAATTCTCAGGCCTGTCTCTTTAGGACTCTGACCTGCCATTAGCATTACTACCACTGAACATTCCCTGAGTTCCTGAACTGCTCCACTGAGCTCTGCTGAAGAACTGTACTGCTGTACCCTGCTCTCCATTGCAGATGTTTTAAGTAATCTGATTGCTCCTTGCATGGTGTATTACTCCCAGATGATGAGACATTTGGAGGAGGAGAAGCCCCGAATTACAACTATGCCCTACAGTAATTGGGTAATGAAAGAGCAGTTAGGCAGTAGATGTTTTAATTCTTCTATTACCATTTTGTCTAACTGATGCAAAATGCTCTGATTATAAGTGAAAATTCTGGTCAAATTATTCCAAATGTGATTGTCAGTAACCAAACAACTTTACAGGAACTCTCACCTTACCTACTCCCTAGCTTTTTCCCCATGGACAAGCAGCTATTTAAGTTTTTAATTTTTATTTTATATTGGAGTATAGTTGATTAACAAATGTTGTCTTAGTTTGAGGTATACAGCGAAGCGATTCAGTTATACATATACAATGTATCTATTCTTTTTCAAATTCTTTTCCCATTTAGGTTATTACAAAATACTAAGCAGAGTTCCCTGTGCCGTACAGTAGGTTCTTGTTGGTTATCTATTTCAAATATAGCAGTGCGTGCATGACAAGTGGCTATTTAAATCATTGAACCAGACATCGCTCGTGTTTACTGGAAGCAGGATCACTGTTCATTTAAAGATCATGGTCATGCCTTCTCCCCGTCTCCTCTATTCAGGGGTTCACAGTTCCTTGTGTAGGCTCATCATTGCTTCAGGGTTTAACTAAAATGATAAAGACCTCAAAATCTAATTTTAGGATTAGGAGAGAGGTCTCATTTAGTAAGCCTCCTGCTAATCTATATTCTCCTTCCCAGATTTACCCGAGCTCTGGATTGGGAGGTATCAAGCACTTTGCTTCTGGGTAAAATGGTATCTTTGCCCTGTGTTTTCTATGTGTAGGTAGTTCCTTTGGGAACTCCATGGGGATGAGGAGTGATTGTCCAAACAGATTTTGGGAATTCCTCGGGCCTCTAACCAAATAAATATTATCAAATCATCACTCAACCAGTGAAAACTTGCTTTACTAATCAATGACTTTCACCTGGAATTCTGGCATAATGCAGAGAGAGCCTTACTTTCAGGAATTCATAATTACACATCTTTTGATCTCTTTACCATTTGTCACTGTCTAAAAGAACTAATTCAGTATGGTTTTTCTTTAAGCAAAAGGAAATTTTGAGATATAGACTCACCTGCAGTTTTAAGAAATAATACAAGGAGATTCCACATACCTTTTACTCAATTTCCCACAACGGTAACATTTTAAAACTACAGTTTACGCTTGAACAACCCAAGAGGGCTAGGGATGCCCACCCCCTGCACAGCCAAAAATCCACGTATAACTTTAGAGTCGGCCCTCCCTATCTGAGGTTCTGTACCCCAGGATTCAACCAACCATGGATATGTACTACATATTTATTGAAAAAAATCACATAGAAGTGGACCCCTGCAGTTCAAACTCATGTTGTTCCAGGGCCAACTCTATAGAGCAATATCACAATCAAGACATTGACACTGAATTGTCAAGGTACAGAATTTTCCATCATCATAAGGATCTTGCATATTGCCATTTATAGTTTCCTCCAGGTCTTAAATGTTGTCAACCAGAAATCTGTTCTTTATTTCTACAATTTTACCATTTAAAAAATGTTATATAAATTGCATTATATTATATATAACCTATAGGGACTGATTTCTTTTTTTAACTCAGTGTATTACTCAGTGTGGAGATTTGTCCAAGTTGTTATATGCACCAATAGTTCATTGCTTTTCATTGCTGAGCCGTGTTATGTGGTATGAACGTACTATAGTCTGTTTAACCATTCACCATTTGAAGCACATCTGTGTTTTACTAATTTTGGCCTTGTATAAATAAAGCTGCTATAAACATTCATGTACAGATTTTGGTGTGAACATAAGTTTTCATATTTCTGGAGTAAATGCACAAGAGTGAAATTCCTGGGTTATATGGTAGTTGAATGTTTAATTTATTAAGAAACTGCTGAATTGTTTTCCAGAGTGGTTGTTAATATTTTTTTACTCCCACCAGAAATGTATGTGTGATCTATTTTCTCTGTATCCTTGCTCTGGGTTTATTTTGCCTTTCTTTTTCTAGGTTTTCAAGGAGGGGCTTAATTATTGATTTGAGACTCTTTTGTCTTTTCTAATATATGCATTTAGTGCTATAAATTTCCTTCTCAGCACTGCTTTAGCTGTATTCCACAAATATTTATATGTTCTATTTTTTTTCACTATGTTGAGTGAGTCATTGAATTTTAATTTCAGTTATAATTTATGGTTCTAAAATTTACATTTGGTTTTTCATATCTTCTATTTAATGGCTAAAACTTTCTGTTTATTTGCTGAGACTTTCTATACTGTCATTTGTATTGTGTTCATAATTGCTTAGAGAAACATTTTTATGATGGCTCCTTTAAGATCTTTATAATTCTAATTTTTTTGTTACCATGTTGTTGACGTCTATTGATTACTTTTTTGATTCACTTGAAGATCTTCCTGATTCTTGGTATGATGAGTGATTTTTTTAATTGAAAACTGGACTTTTTTTGTCATGAGACTGAATCTTACTTAAACTTTGTTTTAACTGGTTTCTTCCGACACTGCTATGACCAGAGACCTTGGAGGTAGAGCCTCATTATCACCAGTGGAGGAATTTCACATCCCCCACTAGGCCTCCATTTACACTTGCTAACAGAGGCTCCTCATTACTGAGGAGGGGTGAGAGTCCTGCCTCCCTACCGATGTCTCCACTGATATATTCCTAACTGGGAGGGACAGGATTACCTTGTTACTGTTCCCTGTGTGGCCTCCACTGGTGCTTCTGAAAGTAGGATAGGTTGGCTTTATTACTACCAGGCAGTGGTAAAAGATCTGATTCTCTAGGCTTCCTCTGATATCACCCTAGTGGAGAATGGAAAGGGCTCCACATTACTACCAGGTAGGGATGGAAGCCCAGGCTCCCCATAGGGTACACTCCGATATCTCAACAGAGGTGAGGTTCATTACCATCAGGTGGGAATGAAAGTCTCACCTCCCTACTCAACTTTCTCAGACACCATCTTGGTGGGAATGTTTGGGTGTCTAGAGCCTGGAAAGGGTGTAAGTACAGATTCCCAACTCAACCCTTGGATAGGGGTGGAGACTACAATATTTTTCCGTGTTTTTTACCTTGCTAGGTTACCCATTTCCTGGTCTTTTGGCTAGAGGGAGAAGGATTTTGTTGGTGTCTTCTTCCTGCTCTCATTAGGGTGTCCAGATTGCTGGCTTCTTCAGCTCCAAACCTGGGATATATGAGACAAAAAGAAAACCCAAGAAGCTCACTATGGTATCATCTCTTGGTTCCTTCTCTGTACCTTTCAAAGTGCTTTTGTTTGTTGTATATGTATGTGCAAGGTTTTCAGTTGTACTCAATGGGGGGAATAGGGAAAAGTACACCATTTTCCTAGAACTACAAATTTAGTATTTTTTTTAAGTAATAAATTTTTGTTGCAATTCAAATCAAATATACATTTTATATAAAGATTAAGTATTTACTGCCTCTTTTCCTTAACTGGGGAAGTATGGTGTCCAGGTGCCTTGTAAGTCTCATGTTGTCCCTTTTTTATATTTCTGGCAGCACTTAGAGAAAAATTTTATATCTAGTAGTATTACTGAAAATGATTATACTCATCATATTTCATTTGAGACTGAGATCTTCAGTTTCTTTTTTTTTAAAGAAGATGAAAACTGATTAGATCTCAAGAGCCTATCAATTTTTTTTTACTAGAAATATTTAACAATTTTTGATGTGTTAAAGCAGACATCCTTTATTGAATTACTCCCAAACCATCATTCCAAATGCCAAGATTAACAGTGGTATAAAATTGAAAATACTTATTAGGTGACACAGTGATTAAATTGACTATGGGTGATACTTTGTCCAATTATTCCAAATTTATTTTCTCCAGAAATGTCTCTAGTTTAGTATTTCAAGTGGACAATCACTTAATCACTCATTGGTATTAACACAATTGCCTATAATCTGAACTTGCAGCATTTAGAAAAATTTAAAGAAATATTGAACATATTAATGAATCATCACTGAGTGTTATATTAAGTAACATTATTGCCACCTGATGGTAGTATTTGTTTAAAAAAAGGCATAAAATGAAAAGAAAGCTGGAGTAACAATACTTATATCAGACAAAATAGACTTTAAAATAAAGACGGGGCTTCCCTGGTGGCTCAGTGGTTGAGAGTCCGCCTGCCGATGCAGGGGACGTGGGTTCGTGCCCCGGTCTGGGAGGATCCCACATGTCACGGAGCAGCTAGGCCCATGAGCCATGGCCGCTGAGCCTGCAGGTCCGGAGCCTGTGCTCCGCAACAGGAGAGGCCACAACAGTGAGAGACCCGCCTACCGCAAAAAAAAAAAAAAAATAATAAAAAATAATAAAGACGGTTACAAGGACAAAGAAGGACACTACATAATGATCAAATGATCAATCCAAGTAGAATATATAACAACTGTGAACATATATACACCCAACATAGGAGAACCTCAATATATAAGGCAAATGTTAACAGACGTAAAAGGAGAAATATAATAATAGTGAGGGACTTTAAAATCCCATTAAATCAATGGACAGATCATCCAAGAAAGAAAAACAATAAGGAAACACAGGTCTTAAATGACACATTAGACCAGATGGACTTAATTGATATTTATAGAGCATTCTACCTGAAAGCAGCAGAATACACTTTCTACTTTCTACTTCTACTCAAGTGCACCTGGAACATTCTCCAGGATAGATCACATGCTAGACCACAAAGCAAGCCTCAGTAAATTTAAGAAAACTGCAATTATATCAAGCATCATTTCCAACCACAACACTATGAAGTTAGAAATCAACTACAAGAAAAAAAAATGCAAAAAGCACAAACATGTGGAGGATAAACAATATGCTACTAAACAACCAATGGATCACTGAGAAAAATCAAAGAGGAAAACAAAAAATATCTAGAGACAAATAGAAATGAAAACATGTTGATACAAAACTTATGGGATGCAGCAAAAGCAGTTCTAAGAGGGAAGTTTACAGCAATAAAAGCTTTCCTCAGGAAACAAGAAAAATCTCAAATAAACAACCTAACCTTACACCTAAAGCAACTAGAAAAAGAAGAACAAACAAAACCCTAAGTTAGTAGAAGGAAAGAAATCATAAAGATCAAAGCAGAAATAAATGAAATAGAGACAAAGGAAACAAAAGAAAAGATCAATGGAACTAAACGTTTGTTCTTTGAAAAGATAAAATTAATAAACCTTTAGCCAGACTCGTCAAGTAAAAAAGGGAGAGGACTCAAAGCAATAAAATTAGAAATGAAAAAGGATAAGTTACAACTACACTACAGAAATATAAAGGACCATGGGAGACTACTACAAGCAACTATATGACAATAAAGTGGACAACCTGGAAGAAATGGGTAAATTCTTAGAAAGGTACAATCTGAACCAGGAAGCAATAGAAAATATGAACAGACCAATTACCAGTACTGACATTGAATCAGTAACTTAAAAACTGCCAACAAACAAAAGTCCAGGACCAGACGGCTTCACAGGTGAATTCTACCAAACATTTAGAGAAGAGTTAACACCTAGCCTTATGAAACTATTCCAAAAAATTGCAGAGGAAGGAACACTTCTAAACTCATTCTATGAGACCACCATCACCCTGATACCAAAACCAGACAAAGATATCACACACAAAAAAGAAAATTACCGGCCAATATCACTGATGAATATAGATGTAAAAATATCAATAAAATACTAGCAAACTGACTCCAGCAATACATTAAAAGGATCAGACACTATGATCAAGTGGTATTTATCCCAGGGATGCAAGGACATTTCAATGTCTGCAAATCAATCAATATGATACACCACATTAACAAACTGAAGGATAAAAACCATATGATCGTCTCAATAGATGAAGGAAAAGGCTTTTGATAAAATTCAACATGCATTTATGACCAAAACCCTCCAGAAAGTGGGCACAGAGGGAGCATACCTCAACATGATAAAGGCCATATATGACAGACCCACAGCTAACATCATACTCAACAGTGAAAAGCTGAAAGCATTTCCTCTAAGATCAGGAATGAAACAAGGAGGTCCACTCTCACCACTTTTATTCAACATAGTTTTGGTAGTCCTAGTCACAGCAATCAGAGAAGAAAAAGAAATAAGAGTAATCCAAATTGGAAAAGAAGAAGTAAAATTGTCACTGTTTGCAGATGACATGATGCTATACATAGAAAATTCTAAAGACACTACCAGAAAACTACTAGAGCTCATCAATGAATTTGGAAAAGTTCCTGGATACAAAATTAATATACAGAAATCTGTTGCATTTCTATATACTAATAATGAAATATCAGAAAGAAAAATTAAGGAAACAATCCCATTTACCATTACATCAAAAACAATAAAATACCTAGGAATAAACCTATCTAAGGAGGCAAAAGACCTATACTCCAAAAACTATAAGAGTGATGAGAATGATTGAAAACAACACAAACAGATGAAAAGATATGTTCATGCATTGGAACATATGTTTGTGTTCCTAGATTGGAAAAATCAATATTGCTAAAATGACCAACTACCCAAAGCAATCTACAGATTTAATGCAATCCCTATCAAATTGCCAATGACATTTTTCACAGAATTAAAACACATTTTTTTTTCTTAATTTGTATGGAAACACAAAAGACCCCAAATAGCTAAAACAATCTTGAGAAAGAAGAACAGAGCTGAAGGAATCAGGCTCCCTGAGTTCAGACTATACTACAAAGTTATAGTAATCAAAACAGTATGTTACTGGCACAAAAACAGAAATATAGATCAATGGAACAGTGTAAAAAGCCTAGAAATAAGCCCACGCACATATGGTCAATTAATTTACAACAAAGAGACAAGAATATAGAATGGAGAAAGGAAAGTCTCTTCAATAAGTGTTGCTGGGATAACTGGACAGCTACATGAAAATAGAACATTCTCTAATACCATTTACAAAAAACAAACTCAAAATGGATTAAAGACATAAATGTAAGACCAGATACTATAAAAGTCCTAGGGGAAAACAATAGGCAGAACACACTTTGACATAAATTGCAGCAATATCTTTTTTGGATCAGTTTCCTAGAGTAATGGAAATAAAAACAAAAGTAAACAAATAGGACCGAATTAAACATAAGAGTTTTTGCACAGCAAAGGAAACCATAAACAAAATGAAAAGACAACCTACAGAATGGGAGAAAATATTTGCAAACAATTCTACCAACAAGGGATTCATTTCCAAAATACACAAATAGTTCATATAGCTTAAAATTTAAAAAATGCAATAAAAAAATGGGTAGAAGACCTAAATAGACATTTCTCCAAAGAAGACATACAGATAGCCAACAGGCACATGAAAAGGTGCACAATATTGTTAATTATTAAAGAATTTCAAATCAAAACTGCAATGAGAAATCACTTCTCACCAGTCAGAATGGCCATCAAGAAAAGTCTACAAATAATAAATGCTGGAGAGGGTGTGGAGAAAAAAGGAACCCTCCTACACTGTCAGCAGGAATGTTAATTGGTGTAGCCACTACAGAGAACAGTATTGAGGGTCATCAAAAAACTAAAAACAGTGTTACCATATGATCCTACAATTCCACTCTTGGGTATATATCGGGAAAAAATTTCTGATTTGAAAAGATACATGTCCCTCAATATTCATAGAAGCACTATTTACAATAGCCAAGACATGGAAGCAACCTAAGTGTCCAGTGACAGAGGAATAGATAAAGAAGATCTGATACACACACACACACACACACACACACACACACACACACAGGAATATTACTCAGCCATAAAAAGAACGAAAGAATACCATTTGCAGCCAAATGGATGGACCTAGAGATTATCATATTAAGTGAAGTAAGTCGGACTGAGAAAGACAAATATCAAATAATATCACTTATTTGTGTAATCTAAAAAATTGATACAAATGGACTTATTTAAAAAACAGAAATAGATTCACAGACAGAGAAAACAAACTTATGGCTTTAAAAGAGATAGTGTGGGTGGAAAGATAAATTAGGAGTTTGGGATTAACATATACACACTATATAAAATAGATAAACAAGGACCTACTGTATAGCACAGGGAACTACATTCATTATCTTGTAATAAGCTATAATGGAAAATTATCTGGAATACACACACACACACATACACACACCTGAATTACCTCTCTTTCTACATTTCCAAATGCTGTTGAAAATTATGACCTAAGAAAGTATCTTACCTTTGCAAGCCTTTTTTCAGTGTCCTGTGTATCAAATTACTCACTCATTAGTCAATCCATTCTTTAATTCAAAAAATAACTAATAATTTCCATGTTCTAGGTATTTTATTTGGTGCTAAGAAGACAAAGATGAATAAGACATAGACCTTGCCCCAAATAATAATATAGTCTAGGAGTATATACATATATATATATATATATATATATATATATATATATAGTATAAATTATAAAACTGTGTGAGGAAGTTAATCAAAATATAAATTATAAAACAGTGTGAGGGTGATAGTGAATTCTTACACATTGGTTGATGCCTGTACACTGCTTCTCTCTCACTGTAACATAACAAACCCATAAATAATTTATAAATACTAACTCTTGTTCTTCAATGATTATTTTACAATGAGATCTGTTTTTCATGCTTATATTATTTACAAACTAACTTATATAAGCTATGAAAATAATTTTAAAGGGCATGACATATTTTATTATTTCAAGAGACAAAGTTTTTCTTTTTATTAAAGTTGTACAAATACATTGTCATTTAATGTTAGAATTGGAGAGGATTTGAAGGAAAACCAAGGCTTGGAGTATGGATAAGACCTGTTTTTCCTGAATCACAATACAATGCTCATCCCTTTGATAATACATTAAACAAATATTTAGTCAGTCCTTAGCCACACTAAATTTATTTTGAAGAAGGTAGGATAAAATAAATTTCTGGATATCATGCATTTGAAGTGCCTGTGGTCACATCATTGTATGATGCTGTCCAGCCACCTTGGGGTAGGAAGAATTATAAGATAGACTCTGAGATTCCTATCCTCTGTTACATGCCCTATAAAATCTCATTAAAGTGAATATGATGAGATATCATTCCCATGATTAGGTTACAGATCAGCTGACTGATTTAAAACAAAAGGAAACATATCTTTGGTTGGCCTAACCTAATCAGGCCAGCTCTCTAAAAGAAAATCAAGTGATGGAGAGACATTCTTCTACTGGCATCAAAAATGAAGTGAGCTGACATGATGAAGAGAAGGGGCCACAAGGCAAAGGACTGGAGGAGGGAGGCCTCCAGGGCCTGAGAGCCAGCCCTAGCTGATAGCTAGCAACAAAAAGCAAGGACTTCTGTCAGACAGAACAAGGGAATGAATTCTTCCCTCAATTAATGAGGTTGGAAGAGAACGCTAAGCCTCAAACGAGATTTCATTCCTGGCTGACACCTTAATTTCAGCCCAGTGAGACCTGAGCAGAGGATCCAGCTAACTCTCACCTGGACTACTGACCCATGAAAGCTGTAAACTCATAATTTGTGCTTTGTTTAAGTACTAAATTTGTGGTAATTTGTTATGCATGAATAGAAAACAAATACACATACTTAACAGCCCATGTGTGGAAGGATAGGAAATTTTTGTGTGATTTATTTTTTCCTGTGGTTTGATAACAAAATAATGTCTCAGTAGAGAAGAAATTACAAGAAGGGGATTTATTTTGAGAGGAAAAGGGTTAAGAAGGGAATAATCAAATGAGGGTTAATAATAGGTGTAATAAGTATAAATCTGAGAGAATGAGAAGAGTGGGAAGCCTTGGCTGCACGGTGGGCTCGGAAATGTAAGAGTGCAGTGGTGAAATGTATATAAATGCTACCATGGGGTTTGATAATAGAAGTGAACTGCTTAAGTGAAGTACGCTGATGACGGTTGGGATGGAGCCATTGTCCACCTGAATCTTAAAGACATTCATAATGATGGCGGGAATGAGGAAGAAATAAATATTATGACCCAGGTGCTAACATCTTTGATAGGTAGGGAGATATGAGCAAAAATTAGTAGAGTTCTGCAACTAAGAGGGAAGTGTTATGGGCTGAATTGTATCCCCCCAATTTTAAGTCCTAAACCTCAGTACCTTCAGCTGTGAAAGTATTTGGAGGTAAGGCCTGTAAAGAGGTAATTAAGTTAAAATGAGGTCTTTAGGGTGGACCCTAACCCAATATGACCAGAGTTGTTATAAGAAGGGCTGAGGACAAAGACACAGAGCGAAGACCATGCAAGGACACAAGGAGAAGACAAAGCTATCTACAAGCCAAGGAGAAAGACCTCAGAAGATGCCACCTGCTGGCATCTCAATCTCGAACTTCTAGTCTTCAAAATTGCGAGAATATATATTTCTATGGTTTAAGCCACCAAGTCTGTGGTACTTATTATGAAAGCCTTTGAAAACTATTAAAATTATTAGACGGAGGAAAAGATAACTATTGATGTGCCAACATATTATAATACAGCTTTTGGCCCTGAGTAGGCTGCAGGTAAATACATCTATTCATTTTTTTTTAACATCTTTATTGGGGTATAATTGCTTTACAATGGTGTGTTAGTTTTCTGCTTTATAACAAAGTGAATCAGTTGTACATATACGTATCTTCCCATATATCTTCCCTCTTGCATCTCCCTCCCTCCCACCCTCCCTATCCCACCACTCCAGGTAGTCACAAAGCACCGAGCTGATATCCCTGTGGTATGTGGCTGCTTCTCACTAGCTATCTACCTTACGTTTGTTAGTGTATATATGTCCATGCCTCTCGCTTGCTTTGTCACAGCTCACCCTTCCCCCTCCCCATATCCTCAAGTCCGTTCTCCAGTAGGTCTGTGTCTTTATTCCTGTCTTACCCCTGGGTCCTAGACGACATTTTTTTCCCCTTGAATTCCATATATCTGTGTTAGCATATGGTATTTGTCTTTCTCTCTCTGACTTACTTCACTCTGTATGACAGACTCTAGGTCTATCCATCTCATTACAAATAGCTCAATTTTGTTTCTTTTTATGGCTGAGTAATATTCCATTGTATATATGTGCCACATTTTCTTTATCCATTCATCCAATGATGGACACTTAGGTTGTTTCCATCTCCGGGCTATTGTAAATAGAGCTGCAATGAACATTTTGGTACATGACTCTTTTTGAATTATGGTTTTCTCAGCGTATATGCCCAGTAGTGAGATTGCTGGGTCATATGGTAGTTCTATTTGTAGTTTTTTAAGGAACCTCCGTACTGTTCTCCATAGTGGCTGAACCAATTCACAGTCCCACCAGCAGTGCAAGAGTGTTCCCTTTTCTCCACACCCTCTCCAGCTTTTATTGTTTCTACATTTTTTGCTGATGGCCATTCTAACTGGTGTGAGATGGTAACTCATTGCAGTTTTGATTTGCATTTCTCTAAGGATTAATGATGTTGAGCATTCTTTCATGTGTTTGTTGGCAGTCTGTATATCTTCTTTGGAGAAATGTCTGTTTAGGTCTTCTGCCCATTTTTGGATTGGGTTGTTTGTTTTTTTGTTATTGAGCTGCATGAGCTGCTTGTAAACTGTGGAAATTAATCCTTTGTCAGTTGCTTCATATGCAAATATTTTCTCCCGTTCTGAGGGTTGTCTTTTGGTCTTGTTTATGGTTACCTTTGCTGTGCAAAAGCTTTGAAGTTTCATTACATCCCATTTGTTTATTTTTCTTTTTATTTCCATTTCTCTAGGAGGTGGGTCAAAAAGAATCTTTCTGTGATTTATGTCATAGTGTTCTGCCTATGTTTTCCTCTAAGAGTTTCATAGTTTCTGGCCTTACATTTAGGTCTTTAATCCATTTTGAGCTTATTTTTGTGTATGGTGTTAGGGAGTGATCTAATCACATACTTTTACATGTACCTGTCCAGTTTTCCCAGCACCACTTACTGAAGAGGCTGTCCTTTCTCCACTGTGCATTCCTGCCTCTTTTATCAAAGATAAGGTGACCATATGTGCGTGGGTTTATCTCTGGGCTTTCTATCCTGTTCCATTGATCTATCTTTCTGTTTTTTGTGCCAGTATCATACTGTCTCGATTACTGTAGCTTTGTAGTATAGTCTAAAGTCAGAGAGCCTGATTCCTCCAGCTCCGTTCCTTTCTCAAGATTCCTTTGGATATTCGGGGTCTTTTGTGTTTCCATACAAATTGTGAACTTTTTTGCTCTAGTTCTGTGAAAAATGCCAGTGGTAGTTTGATAGGTATTGTATTTAATCTGTAGATTGCTTTGGGTAGTAGAGTCATTTTCACAATGTTGATTCTTCCAATCTAAGAACATGGTATATCTCTCCATCTATTTGTATCATCTTTAATTTCTTTCATCAGTGTCTTATAATTTTCTGCATACAGGTCTTTTGTCTCCTTAGGTAGGTTTATTCCTAGATATTTTATTCTTTTTGTTGCAATGGTAAATGGGAGTGCTTTCTTGATTTCACTTTCAGATTTTTCATCATTAGTGTATAGGAATGCAAGAGATTTCTGTGCATTAATTTTGTATCCTGCAACTTTACCAAATTCATTGATTAGTTCTAGTAGTTTTCTGGTGGCATCTTTAGGATTCTCTATGTATAGTATCATGTCATCTGCAAACAGTGACAGCTTTATTTCTTCTTTTCCGATTTGGATTCCTTTTATTTCCATTTCTTCTCTGATTGCTCTGGCTAAAACGTCCAAAACTATATTGAATAAGAGTGGTGAGAGTGGGCAACCATGTCTTGTTCCTGATCTTAGTGGAAATGCTTTCAGTTTTTCACCATTGAGCACGATACTGGCTGTGGGTTTGTCATATATAGCCTTTATTATGTTGAGGAAAGTTCCCTCTATGCCTACTTTGTGGAGGGTTTTTATCATAAATGGGTTTTGACTTTTGTGAAAAGCTTTCTCTGCATCTATTGAGATGATCATATGGTTTTTCTCCTTCAATTTGTTAATATGGTTTATCACATTGATAGATTTGCGTATATTGAAGAATCCTTGCATTCCTGGAATAAACCCCACTTGGTCAGGCTGTATGATCGCTTAATGTACTGTTGGATTCTGTTTGCTAGTATTTTGTTGAGGATTTTTGCATCTATGTTCATCAGTGATATTGGCCTGTAGTTTTCTTTCTTTGTGACATCCTTGTCTGGTTTTGGTATCAAGGTGATGGTGGCCTCGTAGAATGAATTGGGGAGTGTTCCTCCCTCTGCTATATTTTGGAAGAGTTTGAGAAGGATAGGTGTTAGCTCTTCTCTAAATGTTTGATACAATTCGCCTGTGAAGCCATCTGGTTCTGGGCTTTTGTTTGTTGGAAGATTTTTAATCACAGTTTCAATTTCAGTGCTTGTGATTGGTCTGTTCATCTTTTCTATTTCTTCCTGATTCAGTCATGGCAGGTTGTGCATTTCTAAGAATTTGTCGATTTCTTCCAGGTTGTCCATTTTTTTGGCATAGAGTTGCTTGTAGTAACCTCTCATGATCTTTTTTATTTCTGCAGTGTCAGTTGTTACTTCTCCTTTTTCATTTCTAATTCTATTGATTTGAGTCTTCTCCCTTTTTTTCTTGATAAGTCTGGCTAATGGTTCATCTATTTTGTTTATCTTCTCAAAGAACCAGCTTTTAGTTTTATTGATCTTTGCTATTGTTTCCTTCATTTCTTTTTCATTTATTTCTGATCTTATCTTTATGACTTCTTTCCTTCTGCTAACTTTGAGGATTTTTGTTCTTCTTTCTCTAATTGCTTTAGGGGCAAGGTTTATTCGAGATGTTTCCCGTTTCTTAAGGTGGGCTTGTATTGCTATAAACTTCCCTCTTAGAACTGCTTTTGCTGCATCCCATAGGTTTTCGGTCGTCATGTCTCCATTGTCATTTGTTTCTAGGTATTTTTTTATTTCCTCTTTGATTTCTTCAGTGATCACTTCGTTATTAAGTATTGTTCAGCCTCCATGTGCTTGTATTTTTTACAGATCTTTTCCTGTAATTGATATCTAGTCTCATGGCATGGTGGTCAGAAAAGATACTTGATACAATGTCAATTTTCTTAAATTTACCAAGGCTTGATATGTGACCCAAGATATGATCTATCCTGGAGAATGTTCCATGAGCACTTGAGAAAAGTGTGTATTCTGTTGTTTTTGGATGGAGTGTCCTATAAATATCAATTAAGTCCATCTTGTTTAATGTATCATTTAAAGCTTGTGTTTCCTTATTTATTTTCATTTTGGATGATCTGTCCATTGGTGAAAGTGGGGTGCTAAAGTCCCCTACTATGAATGTGTTACTGTCGATTTCCCCTTTTATGGCTGTTACTATTTGCCTTATGTATTGAGGTGCTCCTATGTTGGGTGCATAATATTTACAATTGTTATATCTTCTTCTTGGATCGATCCCTTGATCATTATGTAGTGTCCTTCTTTGTCTCTTCTAATAGTTTTTATTTTAAAGTCTATTTTGTCTGATATGAGAATTGCTACTCCAGCTTTCTTTTGGTTTCCATTTGCATGGAATATCTTTTTCCATCCCCTCACTTTCAGTCTGTATGTGTCTCTAGGTCTGAAGTGGGTCTCTTGTAGACAGCATATATATGGGTCTTGTTTTTGTATCCATTCAGCCAATCTGTGTCTTTTGGTGGGATCACTTAGTCCATTTACATTTAAGGTAATTATCAATATGTATGTTCCTATTCCCATTTTCTAAATTGTTTTGGGTTTGTTATTATAGGTCTTTTCCTTCTCTTGTGTTTCCTGCCTAGAGGGGTTCCTTTAGCATTTGCTGTAAAGCTGGTTTGGTGGTGCTGAACTCTCTCAGCTTTTGCTTGTCTGTAAAGGTTTTAATTTCTCCATCAAATCTGAATGAGATCCTTGCTGGGTAGAGTAATCTTGGTTGCAGGTTTTTTGCCTTCATCACTTTCAGTATGTCCTGCCACTCCCTTCTGGCTTGCAGAGTTTCTAATGAGAGATCAGCTGTTAACCTTATGGGGAATTCCCTTGTGTGTTATGTGTTGTGTTTCCCTTGCTGCTTTTAATATCCTTTCTTTGTATTTAATTTTTGACAGTTTGATTAATATGTGTCTTGACATATTTCTCCTTGGATTTATCCTGTATGGGACTCTCTGTGTTTCCTGGACTTGATTAACTATTTCCTTTCCCATATTAGGGAAGTTTTCAACTATAATCTCTTCAAATATTTTCTCAGTCCCTTTCTTTTTCTCTTCTTCTTCTTGAACCCCTATAATTCGAACATTGGTGCATTTAATGTTGTCCCAGGGGTCTCTGAGACTATCCTCAGTTCTTTCCATTCTTTTTTCTTTATTCTGCTCTGCAGTAGTTATTTCCACTATTTTATCTTCCAGGTCACTTATCTGTTCTTCTGCCTCAGTTATTCTGCTATTGATCCCATCTAGAGTACTTTTAATTTCATTTATTGTGCTACTCATCATTGCTTGTTTCATCTTTAGTTCTTCTAGGTCCTTGTTAAATGTTTCTTGCATTTTGTCTATTCTATTTCCAAGATTTTGGATCATCTTTACTATCATTATTCTGAATTCTTTTTCAGGTAGACTGCCTATTTCCTCTTCATTTGGTAAGTCTGGTGGGTTTTTGCCTTGCTCCTTCATCTGCTGTGTGTTTTTTTGTCTTCTCATTTTGCTTATCTTACTGTATTTGGGGTCTCCTTTTTGCAGGCTGAAGGTTCATAGTTCCCATTGTTTTTGATGTCTGTCCCCAGTGGCTAAGGTTGGTTCAGTGGGTTGTGTAGGCTTCCTGGTGGAGGGGACTAGTGCCTGTGTTGTGGTGGATGAGGCTGGATCTTGTCTCTCTGGTGGGCAGGTCCACGTCTGGTGGTGTGTTTTAGGGTGTCTGTAGACTTATTATGATTTTAGGCAGCCTCTCTGCTAATGGGTGGGGTTGCGTTCCTGTTTTGCTAGTTGTTTGGCATAGGTTATCCAGCACTGTAGCTTGCTGGTCGTTGAGTGATGCTGGGTGCTGGTGTTGAGATGGAGATCTCTGGGAGATTTTCGCTGTTTGATATTATGTGGAGCTGGGAGGTCTCTTGTGGACCAGTGTCCCGAAGTTGGCTCTCCCACCTCAGAGGCACAGCACTGACTCCTGGCTGCAGTACCAACAACCTTTCATCCACATGGCTCAGAATAAAAGGGAGAAAAAGTAGAGAGAAAGAATTAGTAGAAATAGTAAGAAAGAGAGAAGGAAAGAAAGGAGGGCAAGAAAGAAGGAAGAAAGGAAGAAAGGAAGGAAGGAAGAAAGCAAGCAAGAAGAAAAGAAGGAAAGAAAGAAAGGAGGGAGGGAGGAAGGAAGGAGGGAAGGAAGGAAAAAAGAAACAAGATACAGTAAAATAAAATAAAGTAAAATATAATAAAGTTATTAAATTAAAAAAATATTTAGAAAAAAAAGGGACGGATAGAACCTTAGGACAAATGGTGAAGCAAAGGTATACAGACAAAATCTCACAGAGACGCATACACATACACCCTCACAAAAAGAGCAAAAGGGGAAAAAATCATAAATCTTGCTCTCAAAGTCCACCTCCTCAATTTGGGATGATTCGTTGTCTAAAGGAGGGAAGGAAGGAAGGAAGGAAGGAAGGAAGGAAGGAAGGAAGGAAGGAAGGAAGGAAAGAAAGAAAGTAAAATAAAGTTATTAAAATTAAAATTATTAAGAAAAAAATTAAAAAAAAAAAAAACCATGGACGGATAGAACCCTAGGA